>NW_028127262.1:0-315000 GCF_965231255.1 Vanellus vanellus | reverse complement strand
TAACCCGACACCCTAACCCTAACCCGACACCCTAACCCTAACCCGACACCCTAACCCTAACCCGACACCCTAACCCTAACCCGACACCCTAACCCTAACCCGACACCCTAACCCTAACCCGACACCCTAACCCTAACCCTAACCCTAACCCTAACCCTAACCCTAACCCTAACCCTAACCCTAACCCTAACCCTAACCCTAACCCTAACCCTAACCCTAACCCTAACCCTAACCCTAACCCTAACCCTAACCCTAACCCTAACCCTAACCCTAACCCTAACCCTAACCCTAACCCTAACCCTAACCCTAACCCTAACCCTAACCCTAACCCTAACCCTAACCCTAACCCTAACCCTAACCCTAACCCTAACCCTAACCCTAACCCTAACCCTAACCCTAACCCTAACCCTAACCCTAACCCTAACCCTAACCCTAACCCTAACCCTAACCCTAACCCTAACCCTAACCCTAACCCTAACCCTAACCCTAACCCTAACCCTAACCCTAACCCTAACCCTAACCCTAACCCTAACCCTAACCCTAACCCTAACCCTAACCCTAACCCTAACCCTAACCCTAACCCTAACCCTAACCCTAACCCTAACCCTAACCCTAACCCTAACCCTAACCCTAACCCTAACCCTAACCCTAACCCTAACCCTAACCCTAACCCTAACCCTAACCCTAACCCTAACCCTAACCCTAACCCTAACCCTAACCCTAACCCTAACCCTAACCCCTAACCCTAACCCTAACCCTAACCCTAACCCTAACCCTAACCCTAACCCTAACCCTAACCCTAACCCTAACCCTAACCCTAACCCTAACCCTAACCCTAACCCTAACCCTAACCCTAACCCTAACCCTAACCCTAACCCTAACCCTAACCCGACACCCTAACCCTAACCCGACACCCTAACCCTAACCCGACACCCTAACCCTAACCCGACACCCTAACCCTAACCCGACACCCTAACCCTAACCCGACACCCTAACCCTAACCCGACACCCTAACCCGACACCCTAACCCGACACCCTAACCCTAACCCTACTCCCTAACCCTAACCCGACACCCTAACCCGACACCCTAACCCTAACCCGACACCCTAACCTGACACCCTAACCCGACACCCTAACCCGACACCCTAACCCGACACCCTAACCCGACACCCTAACCCGACACCCTAACCCGACACCCTAACCCTAACCCTACTCCCTAACCCTAACCCGACACCCTAACCCGACACCCTAACCCCTAACCCGACACCCTAACCTGACACCCTAACCCGACACCCTAAACCCTAGATGTAAGTATAATCCTAAATGTAATCCCTAACACCTCCGGAGGTTTTACTGTGAGGTCTGACTTGTTATCTGTACTTGTGGTTGTAATTGTAGGATGTAGCAGTAATTGTAAGGTGTGATGGTAACTGCAGGTGTAAGATGTGGTTGTACCTTTAGTTATTTGGTGTTATAGTGAGTGTAATGCAGATATTAGATTTAAATTGGTTAAGGGGTGTGTGCATTTTTGTTTTGTGGTTTGGTTTCTTTGGGTTGTGTTTGTAGTGTGTGGGTTTTTTTTCCAGTGTTGGTGTTATTTTAATATAGTTTTTAGTGGATTTGATTTTTTTGAGATGTAGTGGTTTTACTGTTTTAGGGTTAGTTTCAGTGTTGCTGTGGTTTATTTTTTTTGAGATGTTTCTTTTTTATGCTATTATGTATGTTGTGCTTGGATTTATAGTGTTTGTTTTATGTTTTAGTGTTTTTTATTTTTTTTCTTGGAGTACGTGATTGTTGCTTTTTAAGGCTTTAGTTGGGTTTGGAGTTGTTGTGTAATGTTTTTTTTTTTTAAAAAGAGTGCTGTTTGTTTTTGTGGAGGTTGGTGGTGATATGTATTGTGGAGGTTTTGGTGTTAGTATAATTTGATTGGTTTCCATTTTGGTGTGGTTTAATTTTTTGGTCTTGTGTGGTGTATTATGTGTTTCTGTTGTTTCTTATTTCATTTCGTTTAATTGTGTCTAATTGGTCAGTCGTGTGTTTATTTAGTTTTATGTGTTTCAGGTGAAAAAAAAAATTTACCTAATTTGCATATCTAATTGCCTCATTTGCATAATTGATTGCAATTTTTTAGCGATGTAATTGCGTGTATAATTACTGTTATTGGGGTTTCCAGGACCATTGTCAGGGTGGTATTCATTGTTGGATCTGTATAGGAAAACCTTCAAAATAATAATAAGTGTTGCATGGCACTAGAAAATGGCATGCACATGGGTAGCTACCTTTCCCATTAAAGAAATGTCTTTAATGACTGCTACACATGCCCTTCCCCGCTGCTGCTACATGATGTGTCTCAGAACATTATTGTTGTTCTGATTATGCTGTGGTGAAACTCTTACAGCAACTATACACCCATGAACTGCCTCTCACACACACAAATCACTCACAGACACACATCCCTCTACGTATGTTCCAAGTCACTTGTGCACAAGATTGACAATGCATGGCTGCGTCCAGCACATGCCCCTAAACACCAATATATGTGCACACAGAGTCTCTCCAACCATGTCGTGGTTGCCCCTGTACCCAGCAAAACAAACACAAGTGGGAGGAGACCAAAATATACTTTATTATTCACACATGCAGACATTGATGCTTAACGTTTGTTTGGTCAAACAACTTGACTGTTGGGAGCTGTTCATTTCACTATTTTACCGCTCAACATATCTTCCTCAGACTCCTCCTCAAACCTCACTTACTATTGCTACTATCTGCCTATTGGGTTGCCTACATTACAGAAAGTGTCTGGCCGGAGGAGCCATGTCCAGACTTTTCCTTACCTTTGATGTGGCTGCTGCTACTACAACAACTGCCACATCTGCAATGATGTTGACTTACACCTCATCCTGACAACTACAGCTACCTTCCTCCACCCCTGACGCAATGTACTCCAAGACTTCCAACCCCAATGCACAATGACAAACAAAAACAACTTCAATCCCGTAGGGGCTGCTACTCCATTTAGCCTCTGTGGACTTATGGTCTGTACAAAGACAGTCAAAAAACTCAGTTCCACCATATTCCTCAACACCGTGGCTGCAGTCAAGTTCTTCTTGCTGTTGCCACAATAGGGATGAACGTTGCTACAGTTCCTAATCCCCTAGGGATGCGCTCTCTTCCAACGTGTGCATCAGGGTCCCTCTTCTGGGCGACAGCATCTGCAAAACTGGCTGCTCTGAAGACAAAACAGGTGCCTGCTGCTTCTCTGAGCACAGCTGCAGACCTCTGCAAAAAAAACTAAACAATAAAAATAATTAAGGGTGATGATGCCATATTTGTCACAGCCCTAGGCAACACTATACCTCAATCCCAAAATAATGAAAACTGCACTTGCTGCAATACCCACTCCTCCTCCAAACTCGCCATCTCCCACCACAACCTGCAACATGGCTCCATGACCATTAACAGCTGCTGCACACTACTTCCACAAACAACAAACACTATTCAGAGCACAGGAGAATATACCCCAAGAACTCCAAAACTGGGACCCTAACAAGTGACCCTGCCTGCAAAAACCCCGGCCCGTGCCTGACCTCCGCCCAAACTTTGGCGATGAACGTTGCCTCGCAGAGCGGCCGGGACCGGGGAAAAAAAAACCCAGCCGGGGGAAGAAAAAAAAAATCCCCCGGCTGGGGTTTTTTATTCTAGGGGTTTTATGCCCTACAAACCTGCAAAGGAAAAAACGCACTCCTCCACAGCCAACCTGCGGGTCAACACAACCACCAAAACAGACACACACACGCACACACACACACACACACACTCCAGTCACCCCGCTCCCTCTGCTACCGCACAGGACGGCCCAACCTCCCCGATCCTGCGCTCCACCACCTGCCGGCCAAAAGCGGCCATTGGCCCGTCCCTGCGGCGCTCGCCAAGAGCGCCCCCCAGAGCAGCCTCGCAGGTGACCCTGCCTGCAAAAACCCCGGCCCGTGCCTGACCTCCGCCCAAACTTTGGCGATGAACGTCGCCTCGCAGAGCGGCCGGGACCGGGGAAAAAAAACCCAGCCGGGGGAAGAAAAAAAAAAATCCCCCGGCTGGGGTTTTTTATTCTAGTGCTTCGCCCTACCAGCCTGCAAAGGAAAACACGCACACAGCCGCAGCCAGCCTGCGGCTCAACACAACCACCAAACCACACACAAACACCGGCCAGACACCCCGCTCCCTCCGCAGCCACACCGGCCCAACCTCCCGCTCGGCTCCTGCGTTCTCCCACCTGCCGGCCAAAAGCAGCCCTGGGCCCGTCTCTGCGGCGCTCCTCCAGAGCGCCACCCAGAGCGGCCTCGCAGGTGACCCTGCCTGCAAAAACCCCGGCCCGTGCCTGACCTCCGCCCAAACTTTGGCGATGAACGTCGCCTCGCAGAGCGGCCGGGACCAGGGAAAAAAAACCCAGCCGGGGGAAGAAAAAAAAAATCCCCCGGCTGGGGTTTTTTATTCTAGTGCTTCGCCCTACCAGCCTGCAAAGGAAAACACGCACACAGCCGCAGCCAGCCTGCGGGTCTACACACCCGCCAAACTACACCCCGCTCCCGCCGCAACCACACCAGCCCAACCTCCCGCTCGGCTCCTGCCTTCTCCCACCTGCCGGCCAAAAGCAGCCATTGGCCCGCCTCTGCGGCGCTCCCCAAGAGCGCCACCCAGAGCGGCCTCGCAGGTGACCCTGCCTGCAAAAACCCCGGCCCGTGCCTGACCTCCGCCCAAACTTTGGCGATGAACGTCGCCTCGCAGAGCGGCCGGGACCAGGGAAAAAAAACCCAGCCGGGGGAAGAAAAAAAAAATCCCCCGGCTGGGGTTTTTTATTCTAGTGCTTCGCCCTACCAGCCTGCAAAGGAAAACACGCACACCTCCGCAGCCAGCCTGCGGCTCAACACAACCACCAAACCACACACAAACACCGGCCAGACACCCCGCTCCCTCCACAGCCACACAGGCCCAACCTCCCGCTCGGCTCCTGCGTTCTCCCACCTGACGGCCAAAAGCAGCCCTGGGCCCGTCTCTGCGGCGCTCCTCCAGAGCGCCACCCAGAGCGGCCTCGCAGGTGACCCTGCCTGCAAAAACCCCGGCCCGTGCCTGACCTCCGCCCAAACTTTGGCGATGAACGTCGCCTCGCAGAGCGGCCGGGACCGGGGAAAAAAAACCCAGCCGGGGGAAGAAAAAAAAAATCCCCCGGCTGGGGTTTTTTATTCTAGTGCTTCGCCCTACCAGCCTGCAAAGGAAAACACGCACACAGCCGCAGCCAGCCTGCGGGTCTACACACCCGCCAAACTACACCCCGCTCCCGCCGCAACCACACCAGCCCAACCTCCCGCTCGGCTCCTGCCTTCTCCCACCTGCCGGCCAAAAGCAGCCATTGGCCTGCCTCTGCGGCGCTCCCCAAGAGCGCCACCCAGAGCGGCCTCGCAGGTGACCCTGCCTGCAAAAACCCCGGCCTGTGCCTGACCTCCGCCCAAACTTTGGCGATGAACGTCGCCTCGCAGAGCGGCCGGGACCAGGGAAAAAAAACCCAGCCGGGGGAAGAAAAAAAAAATCCCCCGGCTGGGGTTTTTTATTCTAGTGCTTCGCCCTACCAGCCTGCAAAGGAAAACACGCACACCGCCGCAGCCAGCCTGCGGCTCAACACAACCACCAAACCACACACAAACACCGGCCAGACACCCCGCTCCCTCCACAGCCACACCGGCCCAACCTCCCACTCAGCTCCTGCGTTCTCCCACCTGCCGGCCAAAAGCAGCCCTGGGCCCGTCTCTGCGGCGCTCCTCCAGAGCGCCACCCAGAGCGGCCTCGCAGGTGACCCTGCCTGCAAAAACCCCGGCCCGTGCCTGACCTCCGCCCAAACTTTGGCGATGAACGTCGCCTCGCAGAGCGGCCGGGACCGGGGAAAAAAAACCCAGCCGGGGGAAGAAAAAAAAAATCCCCCGGCTGGGGTTTTTTATTCTAGTGCTTCACCCTACCAGCCTGCAAAGGAAAACACGCACACCTCCGCAGCCAGCCTGCGGCTCAACACAACCACCAAACCACACACAAACACCGGCCAGACACCCCGCTCCCTCCACAGCCACACAGGCCCAACCTCCCGCTCGGCTCCTGCGTTCTCCCACCTGACGGCCAAAAGCAGCCCTGGGCCCGTCTCTGCGGCGCTCCCCAAGAGCACCCCCCAGAGCGGCCTCGCAGGTGACCCTGCCTGCAAAGACCCCGGCCCGTGCCTGACCTCCGCCCAAACTTTGGCGATGAACGTCGCCTCGCAGAGCGGCCGGGACCGGGGAAAAAAAACCCAGCCGGGGGAAGAAAAAAAAAATCCCCCGGCTGGGGTTTTTTATTCTAGTGCTTCGCCCTACCAGCCTGCAAAGGAAAACACGCACACAGCCGCAGCCAGCCTGCGGGTCTACACACCCGCCAAACTACACCCCGCTCCCGCCGCAACCACACCAGCCCAACCTCCCGCTCGGCTCCTGCCTTCTCCCACCTGCCGGCCAAAAGCAGCCATTGGCCCGCCTCTGCGGCGCTCCCCAAGAGCGCCACCCAGAGCGGCCTCGCAGGTGACCCTGCCTGCAAAAACCCCGGCCCGTGCCTGACCTCCGCCCAAACTTTGGCGCTGAACGTCGCCTCGCAGAGCGGCCGGGACCGGGGAAAAAAAACCCAGCCGGGGGAAGAAAAAAAAAATCCCCCGGCTGGGGTTTTTTATTCTAGTGCTTCGCCCTACCAGCCTGCAAAGGAAAACACGCACACAGCCGCAGCCAGCCTGCGGGTCTACACACCCGCCAAACCACACAAACACCGGCCAGACACCCCGCTCCCTCCGCAGCCACACCAGCCCAACCTCCCGCTCGGCTCCTGCTTTCTCCCACCTGCCGGCCAAAAGCAGCCCTGGGCCCGTCTCTGCGGCGCTCCCCAAGAGCACCCCCCAGAGCGGCCTCGCAGGTGACCCTGCCTGCAAAAACCCCGGCCCGTGCCTGACCTCCGCCCAAACTTTGGCGATGAACGTCGCCTCGCAGAGCGGCCGGGACCGGGGAAAAAAAACCCAGCCGGGGGAAGAAAAAAAAATTCCCCCGGCTGGGGTTTTTTATTCTAGTGCTTCGCCCTACCAGCCTGCAAAGGAAAACACGCACACCTCCGCAGCCAGCCTGCGGCTCAACACAACCACCAAACCACACACAAACACCGGCCAGACACCACGCTCCCTCTGCAACCACACAGGCCCAACCTCCCGCTCGGCTCCTGCGTTCTCCCACCTGACGGCCAAAAGCAGCCCTGGGCCCGTCTCTGCGGCGCTCCTCCAGAGCGCCACCCGGAGCGGCCTCGCAGGTGACCCTGCCTGCAAAGACCCCGGCCCGTGCCTGACCTCCGCCCAAACTTTGGCGATGAACGTCGCCTCGCAGAGCGGCCAAAAAAAAAAAACAGCCAGAGGAAAGAAATATATCCCCCGGCTGGTTTGTTTGTTTCCTTTTTTTCTTTTCCCCAGTTATTTGCCCTACAAGCCTGCAAATCACTGACTGCTCAGAGCCCCATCTGCTCTTTCTACACACTTACCGCAAGTCACCTACAACAACTGCATAAAACCCACAAATGCATTAATGTCTTACCTTATCTTACCTCACAATCTGGTTGTAATTCACTCCCTTCCCGGCCACGTGCAGAGAGATGGAGACCCCTTAACCATCTACGCTGCCTACACAGTATCATATGATACATACAAAGATAGAGCCACGTAATGTTCACACAAGTCAAACAACTTGACGTGCCCTTAGAGCGCCATTGAGACAAAATACAATACAGGGTGATAGAATGCAGGTCCATCTCTGACGGCAGTTGAGACAGTTACAGGGTGGTGCGACGTGACATCGTCTCCGGCGGTGGTCCAGATGACTACGGAGGGGTGTCGACGAAAGGCAAACAACAATATGAGGCGATACGATGCGAGACGGTCTTGGATGGTGGTAGACACCGACGCAGACCCAGACGAGGCAAATCCCATACGGAGCCGAACGAGGCACTAGGCAGTCAAATACGGAACGCTCCGATAACAAAACCGCAATAGGGGGTGGTACGATGCGAGACCGCCTCAGTTGTTGGTCAAGACAATTTCACGGCGGTACAATGCAAAACTGATACTCAGCAGAACAATACAATACACACTCAAAAAAACAGTGATCTAATAACAACACACAATACAGGGTGACACAAAGCCAGATGGTCTCTGCTGGCGGCCGAGACGGAGCATCACGATGTGATACAAAGTAGACCTGCACAATATGAGATGCTCTCCAATGTCAGACAAGACTATTACAGAGAAATACAATGCACAACCGCTACAGAGATGGACAGTGCAATAGGCATTCAAATAGGGGATGATCCAATTAAAAAAAAAAGGAAATACAGGGTTGTACAATGCAAAACCATCTCCGATCTCAGTCGAGACCGTTACAGAGCTATACAATGTGAGACACGATGCGATACAAGACGGTCTCAAATGGCAGTCGAGACCGTTACAGAGCTATACGATGCAAAGCCAATACAATGCCAAACAATGCAACGTGCGCTCCGGTACAGATTGATCCGACACAAAAAAAAAAACAGTAGGGGGCAGTATGAAGCGAGACGGTCTCGCGTGGCGGTCGAGATAGTTACGGAGTGGCACGATGTGAGACAAAAGACGATACGGGCCGTTACAATGTAAAACGGTCTCAGATGAAGGTTGACACAATTACAGGGCGGTACAATGCAAAACCAATAGAGCCAAACAATGCCATACCCATTCAAATACAGAACGGTCCGACACAAAACGCACGATGGGGAGTTACGCTGCGAAGTGGTCTCTGATAGCGGCCGAGACAATTACGGGGCGGTACGATGCGACGCATACCCAAATACTGAGCTTTACAAAGCAAAAGAACAAGTAAGCGCTGCCTGGCTAGGCGGTCTCGGATGGCAGTCCGAACTACAGCGCCGCGCTACAACACAACTCTAGAATGACACGTGCCTGAGAAGCTTGGCTTTAGGACCTTACCTCAAAAAGGCATGCGGATGAGATGCCATAGAACATCTCTATGGAACTAGAAAGTACAAAAGCAGAGCGGTCCTTCTAGGCCACATCGCCTCCCGGAAGGTAACCCTCCGGATACATCCGTGACGCTAAGTGTGCTTGAAGCTCCGATCGCAGGTGGCGCACGCGGACGCGTGGCGCGTGCAGAGGCTGCAAGAGTGACCGTGAGACACTATAAGACTGTGGGTGAGAACAACTCCCGTAGGGTCGATGATGCCGGCGCAGAAGCCCTACGGTGCCACGGTGACGTAAATACCTTATAGCGGCCCTGCAAGAGAGGCGACGGCTGCCGCCTGTGACAGAAAGCGGCCGCCAAAATCATCACGGTGGATGCATGAGAAGGCAGGCTTTAAGACCTGAACTTCCTAAGGACATGGGAACGAAACCCCAGAAGACTACTCTGTGGAAACGGGAATCTCAACGACGGAGCCGCACGTGCCGCCTGGCTTGACGCCGCAAGTGGAGACCGATCGGCAAGATCCGCAACATAATACGCGCTGGAAGGAAGGACGCTTTAAAGTAGACTATCGAGACGAGAACTGCTGGACAGGCACTACGCTGATGAGGTGATGCTCTCTAGACACTCTGGAGGGCCAGCGAGGTGCCTCCTGATCAAAAAAGGAGCAATGGAGACTTTGAGACCAGAAGAAGGTATTACGCAAGACACAGAAAACAGGCCGTGCAAACTACGTGATGACAAACATGAGCCGGAACTGCCCTGACCGGTGCAGGTTACCCTCACGCTGAAGAGTAACCCCCTCTCTTTACCTGCCCAAAGGGGACCGGTCCGGGGCAGCCCTCTGCCCTACGCTAACTTTAAAACCCATCTCTCCGGTTGCTGACCCTGTCCCCTCCCTCCCCAAACAATCTTGGCCGCCAGTCCATCCGCTGAGCTTTCAGAGAGCCTGGGCTCCAAAGCCATCCTCGATGAAAAAAACCCCCGATTGGCAAACAGCATTAATCCTGCAGGTGATAGATTCTTCGTCGCCTGCAAAAACAAACAAAAAAAATGCACACACAATACTGCCGTTGGGAAGCATCGCGTCGGTCAACATAAACTTCTCCTTTAACAGCCCCTGCCTCGGACACGCCGTGGTGTTCTGCTCACCTGCTCTGCACGGATTCCCGAGTTGGATGCTGTGACCGTCATTGTTCTGGCACCTGACAGAATCAAGAATTCAAACTGGGGATAAACAACGACAAAACAACCAAGTGTAACTGCACTCGCAGAGGCAGCGGTCACATCTTCCCTCTAATACCGGAAACGATGACCCACCTTCTCACGGTACTCCGCTCGGCTCTGCTGCGTCACCCTGGGCAGCTGGTCCCGCTATGTCTGAAAAAACAACATCGACGATCAGCTGGACGCAGAGAGATAGCTTCGTAACGCTTAAGTCTGGTTCCTATTTAGAAACGTCATCTGGCAGCTCGCCAGAAAAAACACCCACAAACTTCAAGCCCCACGCATAGCAGCCTTTGCTTCTTTGAGATGCGGTCTCCGGCGCTACCGCTGAACGGCCCCTCCTGCAGAGCTCTGCCCTTCCCCATAACACATTAACGAAAAACCTGTTCGCAAAACCCGCTGACGGCCGCTCGGTCCGAAATAACCTTACCGACATTGCCTCGACACACCAACATATTAACTGTAGAATATTACGGCTATCCCACCTACGCCTGACTCTACACCCCTGGGCAGGGCGACTCCGAGCCACGGAGACATGCACAGATACTACACAGAACACCACAAACAATGTGCCTCAAAGGTGAGAGAAAACTCTCAGTGAGAAGAATGACACCGGGATGGAAGTCGTTGTCGGGCAAGAAGACCTGCAAGACCGCAACGGTGATGGGAGGAGGCTCTGGGAAACACCCCCAATTAAAAAAAAAAAAAAAAAAAAAAAAAAGAGTAGGACTCCAAGGCCTGTGACGAGAAATGACTCTCAAAACCGAGATGATGTATGTGCACGAAGCCCGGCTTCAAGCCCTACAAACATAAGGATGAAGGGAACGAGACACGGTCCCTGAAAATGGATGGGTAGAGAGCAGAGCTGCTCGTGCAGCCGGGAACGATGCTACAAAAGCAGAGCGACCGAAAAGTCTTCCGATCAAGACCGATCCACGCTTTAAGCTCATAAAGCGACAAGAGTAACACCCGGTTGGCACCGTGCTGATGAGTACTGGCGATTGAACCCCACGGGCTGCGCCTGAGACATGTGTCATGCTCCTCGTGCAAAGAGCAACGAGGACATTAAGAACTGAGGAAGCTCTATGACACATAAGACGTATCACACGGACTATACGACAACAGACACAGGCTGAAACCGCCCTGCCCGGCACATGCTAGCGTTGCGCTGAGGAGTAACCTGCTCCCCCTTTACCTGCCCAAAGGGGACAGCTCCTGGACAGCCCTCTGCCCTACGCTACCTTTAAAACCTGTCCCTGCAATTGCCGACCTCGTCCCCACCTTCCCCCGACCCCACCGCGGTGCCGCTCCCTCGACTTATCTTTCAGAGGGCCGGGAGGCTTAATCCATTCGCAACGAGAAAAACCACAGTCCGCCGACAGGATTCATGCGGCTGTCACCAGTCTCCTCTTCATCACCTTTAAAGAAAGACCCAAACAGCACACAACACTGCCGTCAGTCGGCATCACGTCAGTCAAGACGGACCTTTACCGCAACACGCCCCTCCTCAGAAGTGCCGCTGCATTTCTGATTACCTGCTCCATGTCGACTACAAAGTCAAATGCTGCGGCTGCGTGTGAGCCAACACGGGCGGGGCGCAGGAAGAGCCACAAAAACACAGGTGAAGTGCGACGAGTAAGTTTTTTGTCATTACATCACCAGCCGGGAAACTCCCAAAGTGGGGCCTGGGCAGAGGCACACGAGCACAGATCCAGGCACCGATCTGTCTGTGCTCGAGGATCACCAAATGTGCTGTTTGCACCTGTATATTGGGGATTGCGCGGCCAGAGTTCACTGCCGCGCTTTGCCCTTTCCCACAGGAGGGCAGGAATCTCAAGCTTGTCCAACGGGGTGCTTCCGAGTCTCTCGCAGGCTGACGTTATCAAAACGCAGATGGTCTGCCTGTCAAGCACACGAGACTAAACAGTGATTAGTATGGTATACCTGTTCTTCTACACCCCAGCTTCAAGTCACTTAGTCAGGTTTAGAATCCTCCTTGACATCCTTCTGTTTCTTCTCCTGTGCAGACGGTCATCATTTGTGGCACCTAAAAGACCAAGAGACTCAAAATTACCGTTGCGCTCGCAAGAAGTCACTTACCCTGTGTGCCTCCTCTCGACTACCTGGCTCGCCTCAAACCCTCGCCCGCTCCCAAAGGCGGCCCGCACAGTGCCTGCAAAGTAAAAGGGAGAAAAGCTTCACTGAGCTGACACGTGATACTTTGCTGTTAGACACTAAAGGGGCCCGCGACGGCCTCGCCGGCTCGAACCGTTCACGGGCTTGTGGCATTGTTCATCTGAGCCTATGTGCGGCACCTGCAAAAACACAAGCAGAGCAGCACATGCTGAGATACAGTCTGAAACTTTAGGCTGTGGATAACAATTCCCATCTCCCGCTGCTTTACCTTGACAGCTTGCCGGCCCAGCCTCCGTCACTTTGGATTGCCGCTTTCGGTCTTGCACCCCACCTGTAAAATACAAGCGGCACAGGTTCCTTAAAACTTGACTGGCCTGAAAAACAACTGGTACTTCAGCCTGCCGATCGCCGGTCACCTGGACAGAGTCAGCCACTGAGTCAGCTCGTTGCTTCAGGGATTGAAATTGAAAAAAACGATACCATAAATGCTGTCATAGAGCCACCATTCACATCTTCCCTCTAATGCCGCACATGGCGACCCGCCTTCTTATAGTGCTCCGATTGGCTCTGCTACATCGCCCTGCACAGCTTGTCCCTCTGCATCTGAAAAACAACATCAAACGAGTCACCTGGGAAGCGATGGCTTCCTCATTCCGATGGTCACATTCCCAATTACAAATACTATCTAGATTCCAACTACAGCCTGTCATAACAAAACAAAATAACAAACTCAAAGTGCCATACGAAGCAGCCTTTTTGGTTTTTAAGGTGCAGACTCCTGCACTACTGCTGACCAGCACGTCCAACGTGGCACGGCTCATCTCAAAAACCACTAATGGAAGCACTGTCCATACAGCCTGCTGATGGCTACGCGATCCCAGATGACTGTACCACCTTGGCCCCGACAGCCTGGACACAGCAACATGTTAACCATAGACTCTTACTCCTATCCCACCTACCCCTGACTCGACACCCCCGGGCAGGGCGGCTCCGAGCCACACAAACACAGATGGACAGACTGACGCTACGCAAAATCCTACAATGTACCTCAAAGATGAGAGAAAACTCTCAGCGAGAATGACGACACCTCGACCAAAGACGTCATCAAGCAAAAGGATGAGCGAGACCGTAATGGTGAAGTGAGGGGCCTTGACGGAAACCCCGGAGAACAGGCAGAACGTCACGACCCGTGACAAGAAGTGACTCGCCAAACTGCAAAGATGAAGCCCGGTTTTCTGCATGTACAAGACCTAAGAGCGTAACGATGCGGGGCAGAAGGCCCGCGCCCTGAAAACGGATGGCCAAAGAGCAGAGCTGCTCACGCAGCTGGGAACCGCGCCGCAAATGAGGACTGTCCAGACACTTCCGTGACACCGCACCTATCCACGCTTTAGGCTTTTAATGCAAGAAAAGCAGCGCCCGACTGGCGCTATGCCGATGAGAACAGGCGTTCGAGACTCCAGGGGTGCTACCTGAGGCACTGTGCCTTGCTGCTTGAGCATAAACCCGACATCGAGATCCGACAAAGGTCTAATACTCCAAAGACAGACCACACCGATGACACCGCAGACACAGGCTGGAACCGCCCTGCCCAGCACACGCTACCGTCAGGCTGAAGAGTAACCCGCTCCCCTTACCTGCCTAAAGGGGATTGCTCCGCGACAGCCCTCTGCCCTACGCTAATTTTAAAAGCCATCCCTGCGACTCCCAAACTTGTCCCGTCCCCCCCAAACAGTTTCCACCGACATTTCCTCAGCTTATCTTTCAAAGAGCGATGAGTCCGAAGCCATCCTCAACAAGAAAAACACCACAAGCAGCCAAATGGATTGATCCTGCATTCACCAGGTTTCTCTTCATCATCTGAAAAAAAAAAAAAGTTATTCACACAATAAAACCACACATGAATCTACAGACCGATGCGATATTGACTGATGACGCTGTTGTCAACACGCAATTTTCCTGTGCCATCCCCAGCTCAGATGCGCCGTGGCATTCCGCTCGCCTGCTCTCCACTGATGCCACAGTCGCATGCTGTGACGCTCATTGTTTGTAGCGTTTAAGAGTCACAAAATTACAATTGCATTTAAATAACTCACCAGCCCCAGGCGCCTCCTCTCTACAACACAGCTCGCCTAAAATTCTCCTCCAATTCCAAATGCAGCCTGCACAGTACCTGCAAATCCAAAGGGAAATGCTTCACTGAGCTACCACAGAATACTTTGCTACGAGACGCCTACCTTGCCCACAACCCCCTCACCTGCTCCTACGGCTCGACAGCACGCGGCAGCACCCCACCGAGCCTGCGTGCGGCACCTGCAAAAATCCAAGAGATACAGCACATGCTGAGACACTGCCCTCAACCGTAGCCTCTGGCCACCGATTCGCATCTCCCGCCCCTTCCACGTGACAACTCGCCGGCCCATCCTCTACTGCTTTGGGTCACCGCCTTCACCCTTGCGCGCCACCTGTAAGACACAAACAACACCGGTCGCTTATCACTTCACTGGCAATACAACACCCAGACAACTAACTGCTACCCAATCACTCATCTTACCTGCACTGAATCAGCCCTGGTGCCCGTATCCCACGGTGCTCCTTGCTTCAAGCTTCCAACTGAAACAGAAAAATACCCTGATGTAGTCATCGCAGAGCCACCGCTCACAGCTTCCCTCTAAGACCACACACCTACCCACCGTCTGACAGAGCTCCGCTCGGCTCTCCTACGTCGCCCCGTACAGCACGTCCCCCTGCGCCTGAAAAAACAATATCAAAGAAGTCACCTGGAGACGGAGAGATAGCTTCATAATGACAAATGTTCCCATTGACGAGTGTCATCTACAGCCCAACTACAACCTGCCAGAACCAAAGCCCACTAATCTTAAACTCCACACAAAGCAGCCTCAATACCTTGGAGAGGCAATCTCCGTCGATACTGCTTAACAGCCTCTCCCTCATAGCTCTGCTGCGCCCCTAAGAACATTACCAAAAAAAGCTGCCCACGCAACCCGCCGATGGCTACTCGATCCCAGGTGACTGTACCACCTTGGCCCCAACAGCCTAGCCAGAACACTGGGTTAAGCACACACTCTTACTGCCATCCCACCTACCCCTGACTCGACACCCCCGGGCAGGGCGGCTCCGAGCCACACAAACACACAGATGGACAGATTGACGCTACACAAAATCCTACAATGTACCTCAAAGATGAGGGAAAACTCTCAGCGAGAATGACGACACCTCGACCAAAGACGTCATCGAGCAAAATGATGAGCGAGACCGTAATGGTGAAGTGAGGGGCCTCGACGGAAACCCCGGAGAACAGGCAGAACGTCACGACCCGTGACAAGAAGTGACTCGCCAAACTGCGAAGATGTACATGCAGAAAGCCGGGCTTCAAGACCTAAGAGCGTAACGATGCGGGGCAGAAGGCCCGCGCCCTGAAAACGGATGGCCAGAGAACAGAGCTGCTCACGCAGCTGGGAACCGCGCCGCAAATGAGGACCGTCCAGACACTTCCGTGACACCGCACCTATCCACGCTTTAGGCTTTTAATGCAAGAAAAGCGGTGCCCGACTGGCGCTATGCCGATGAGAACAGGCGTTCGAGACTCCAGGGGTGCTACCTGAGGCACTGTGCCTTGCTGCTTGAGCATAAACCCGACATCGAGATCCGACAAAGGTCTAATACACCAAAGACAGACCACACCGATGACACCGCAGACACAGGCTGGAACCGCCCTGCCCGGCACACGCTACCGTCAGGCTGAAGAGTAACCCGCTCCCCTTACCTGCCTAAAGGGGATTGCTCCGCGACAGCCCTCTGCCCTACACTAACTTTTACAAATCCTTTCCCACAATTGTCTCCCTTGTCCCCTCTCCTGTGCCTGTTCTTCAACTCATCTTTCAAAGGGCCGGGCGTCCAAATCCATCCTTGACTTAACACGCAAAAAACAGCTAGCTGGTATGTTCCTGCAGTCACCGGGTCCATCATCTGCAAAATAAAGAAATAAAAAACCCCACCAAATCCAGAGTCATAAGCAACAATTAATTACAGCACCTAAGACACCAAGGAAACACAAAATTACCATTGCGCTTGCATAAAGTCACAGGTCACATGCTCCTCCTCGATACTACCCGGCCCACCTCAAATGCAGGAGACCGCAATGGAACAGACCTCATCGACACCCAAATCCAACTGCAAAACCACTGAGAAAGTCTGAGGAACCTGCCTCCCTTTCCCCTGTCCCAAAGCTTCAAAACCCCCTTCTCTTCTCCTGAACTGACAGGGAAGGAACCCCGCTTCTTCCAGACAACTCCTGCCCTGTATGAGAGCCTCTGAACCCCTTCTTGTCAGCTGCCCCTCGGGAGCTGCTCTTCCGAGCCGTGCCCTGCAGGCAGCTCCTTTCTTCCCAAGGACTCTGGGCTGCGTTACAGACCCACAAAGCCAGTGAAAACCACTATACCTTGAATCTCTGCTACTTTCTTGAGAAATGCTAACACTTCATATACGGATGTATACAAGATGCTCACCCTAGCGCCCGCTAGATAATCTTATCGTTGCTCTTATTAAGAAAATTTATATTAGCAACTTACGCTGTATGTAACAAAACTGGTGAGAAAAACCCACAAAGTTCCATCTCCAATTAAGTCAGGAATCCCAAGAAAATGCAGGGTACCTGGAAAAAAAAAAGAAATACGTACTATTAAACCATCTTACCATCCCTGAATGCTCAATATAAAACTACTAACCTAAAAAAAAAAACCAAAAAAACCCACCTTTATTTTCTATTAAATACACTGCTGAACGTTAACTGGTCTGGAAGGTCTTTCCTAGAACTTATGAGTTCTCCTTCTCTAAATGTGAACGCACACCAGCCCGAACAGCTGAGCCGGCTCCAAAACTACATTTGACCACAGGATCAGCAAAAGACCTACACCGGAGACACCCAACTGCAGAATGAGCTCAGTCAGCAGAGGCTGTGGCTCATATACCCCGGGCCCCGCCTTCCGCCCTTCCCACAACCCCCCGGGAAGGGGTGGGATGGACCAGCAGAAGCCATAAAGGCCGCCACAGGGGTAGCAGCTCCTTTTCTCGTCAGCCTTAAGTTTACAGCCCGCGAGGGACTGAACAGGGAAAGTGGCGCTTACAAGAAAGGCCGATATCTGCTTTTCTACTGTGACTGAAGCGATGGCGTCAGCAATGTGACCGGGTAAGTAATTCAACTTAATGTTCCATTGCGTAGATAGAAAGAATTAGAAATCATACTAAGCCCTAAAAGACACTAGTTTACTAAATGTAATAATATCATCAAAATTTATGTGCTTTAGTTTCCTTTCAAACAAAATACAGAGGTACGGGGTCACGCTTTACATTTAGCGGGACCGTGCATACTACCTACCTTCTGCCCGAATTATGTTCTGGATAGGATTGAACGACAAAGCGGAACTACATCCCGTGAGAAAACCTTCCCAAAAATATCTCTGCTTGTACCGTACGTTATTTACTGTAAAGTGCTGACAATTTAGAGCCCTACGTGATCTCTCCTTGACCGATACTGTTAACGGAACTAGATGAGTCCGAGAGGACAGAAAGCACCAACACATGTGGAAATTCAACAAAAGTATCAGAAATGGTATGAAGCATTCTAAGTAACACCTGAGTACGTAAAACAAAAATAAATTGCAAAAGACAACAAAAACCACCACGGGAAATATGTCTATAAAAATAGATGAGGGCTTTCTAAGAGGAGATCTCAGCCAACGATAGGCATCTTTAGGGTACCGGATACGATATAGAAACATACTGTAAGACAGACACCAAACAGGTGGCTCTGGAGCATACAGATGGTTTCAGAAAAAGTTCTATCAGAACAGGAGATGTGGTCAGAGGAATTAGAAAGGTCCCAAAGGGGCCAGAGAGACCAAAGGAGATGGGGAGATGTGACGAGCTCAAAAGGGAATTGAGCAAAATACAGATATCCTCGGGGACCAGGGGTGACAGGACAAAAAGACAGACCAGAGTAAGAGATGGGGACTCGGGAAGTGTTCTGAGGGGGAAAGAGGGGTGTGGAGTGCCCTCCGGAGCTAAAATGGGACTCCAGGACACAGCGGTTGTGTCACGAGAGCTCGGTGGGAGCAGCGGAGGAGTCCCAAGGGGCCTGAGAGCTCAAAGAAGCCTCAAAACTAAGGATGAGGAACTCCAAAGGGGATTTCGACAAAGTACAGATATTGTCAGGTCGCTGGGGACAGAATGAAGGCATCTTAAATTGCAAATAGTAAGCTAAGGGCGCTCTGAGGCGGACAAAAAAATACTACCAAAAGGAAGCTGAAGTGCTCTAAGAGCGCTGTGGAGTACGAGAAAGGACTCGGAACGCATGGCTATAGAGAGTAGAGGCATTGGGAGGGGGCAGAGTAAGAAAAGAAGGCTCAGAGCCACGGCGGATGCCTCGGAGTTCCAGGAGGGCATCTGGGCAAATCACAGATGAATGAGTGAGAGAAGCACCTAATGGTGATACCCTCAATAGCAGAGAGAAAAATAAAGGAGCGTTGTATGGCAAAGAAAAACCAGAGGCTCTGACGGACCGAAAGAAAGGGAGATTAAGTGCTATGAGGTGCTGGGGAGATCGAGGAGGGTCTTGGGAAGGGTCTTGATGGTGAGGAGAGGGGTATCTATGAGGGACCAAAGAAGGCTTGGGGATGACAAGGAGGAACTCAGGTGATCCTCTGAGTGGAGTACAGATGGTCTCGGGTCGCAGGGGACAGAATGCGCAATCCTAGGTAGTGTAGAAGAACAAATGAGTGGGTTTGAGCTCTACGGCTCAAAGATGGCCCCACCTAAAGAGCTACAAGATGGATGTGGAGCACAGGGAAAGTGTCGGAAGTTGGAGGGACAGAAAAATGACTGGGAACGCGATGACTGAATTTCAACAGAGTAACCGTGTCATTGGAGGCCCAGGAAACTAATAGAGGCACAGCTCGAGGGAAGAGAGGACGGAAGGACTGGGCTGGGTCTTGAAGAACGGTCTGGGAACACCTGCCCCCCGGAGTCGCGAGGTTCAGACCGGAACCCCTTCCTTTCTAAACTCCTCAGAAAGGAGTCTAGGTGGAACCGGTCTTAGCCTCTGACTGTAAATAAAGAGTTTGTGCCCCAGGTTCTGTCACAAAGTTGATTTATTAACAGCTCGGGGCCTCCAAAGAGGGACCCCGTGGGTTCTTTTCCTGTGCTTTTTAAAGCCTCACATTCTATTGCATAAGCTATTCATGCACATGTTAACGTGACGAGTGTGGCTCTTGACCGATCAAATTGTTCAACGGTTACGTGTCCTCTTTGATGACTGGAGTTTTAGTGCAGGTGATTTTACCGCCTTATGCAGTTTCAGGATCTCTCTGTCTCATCCGTTGATGTATGTCATCTGTCTTCTGATGATTCTGGGCAGAACGGTCCCGTTTTTCATTTCGAAGAATTACAGTTTCCCCTTGACCGAAACAGTCGCTCTAATTCATAATGTTAAGTATACAATCTTCATTATTATTACTTATACAATTTCATTAAGTTAGTTAGGTTACAATGTATCAAAGTCATGCAAAACTACTAGCTGTTCGTGCGCTAAGAAGGCGTTCCGCCAAAGTTTGCTACGTTGCTGTTACATCTTGCGGTCTAAGGCTTTGCCGATCTAGCTAGAAACACTAGGGAAAACTTTGGTTTCCCACTCTGGGTAGCAGATACGGACTCAGGAACTCTTCCGAGGGAACAAAAGGGGTGTGATGCCTGCGATAAAGCTAAACGTATGCTAAGGGCAACCTTGAAAGCATCCGTAGGTGTTGCGACATGGTGAGAGAGACCAAAGAAGACTCAGGGACGTGAGGAGGGAGTCTGAAGAGGCTGGGGACCAAATGGAAGCACGCTAGATGGCAGAGAGGACGATAAGAGAACTCTGAGGCACAAACAAAGAGAGGAGAGGTGTCTGAGGGTAAGAGCTCAGACAGAAAATTTGATCGGGGATTGAGTAAATAAGAAAGAAAATAAAAAAATAGCGATGGCAATCTCAAAAGACGTAGAAAGAAAATTTAAAAAGAGAGGGCACTAAGGAAAGGCAAGAAATAATTAAAAATACAGACAGCAAAGGAGATAAATGTTGACAGAAAGTCTTCAGAATATCCGTGATTAAAGAATCAAGGAAAAAAATCAGAAAATAGCAATGGCAAACTAAAATGCAGGATTAGGAAGAAAAGTTAAAAAGCAATAGCACAAAGGAAGACAATTTTTATAAGATGGCAAAGAGACTAAAAGTAGGCATAGCAAGAACATTAAAAAAGAGATAGGCAACAGGGGAAGTAAAGACAAAGATTAACGGCAAACTAAAACAGATGTAAAAGAGAATTTTAAAAGCGATGGCACTAAGGAAAGATGAGAAAATTAAAAAAGATAACCAATAAAGAGTATTAGGGAAACAGGCAAAAAACCAGAAACTGTGAACAGCGAACTGAATCAGACATGTAGAATGAAGATTTTCAAAACTGTCAGCATTAATGAAAGAAGAAAAAAGTTTAAAATAAACACAGACAATGAGATAAAAGCAGATAGAAAGAACAAGTTAAAAGCAAGAGCAATTAGACAAAGAAATAAATAAAGATGAAAATATAAAGACAGCAAACTAAATAAAAATCTTTGAAAGCAACAGGGTACATGACCAGCACAGAACACTTAATAAATGAGTATTGGCAACTTCATAAAAGTAAACATAGAAAGAGATATGGCAACAGGGTAAGACGCAGACAGGAAAACATTACAAAATGGGGATAGCTAACTGAATAAAAGTTCACCTAGTGATAAAATTTAAAAAGCAAACGGAATAAGAAACAGGAGAGGGAGAGAAAATACAGCAGACAAGCTTATAGGTAAAGATAAAGACAGAGATTACTTACCAATTACTGTCACAGACAAACCAGGCTCAACTTGGGGAAGTTAAGTCATTGTTCCTCAAATAATGCAAATAAGAACAAATCCAAACCCCACCTTCCTGCCACCCCTCCCTCTTTTCCTGGGCGCCTCTTCTCTCCTGACTTCTCTACATCCCAGCCCTGACCAACGCAGGGGACATGGCATGGGGGTTGCGGCTCCTTCCTCCTCAGGCTCTTTTTCTGCTCCAGTGGGGGGTCCCTCCCATGAGGCCGCAGGTCTCGCACAGGCTCTCGGCTTCCTTCAGGCACAGCCACCTGCTCCGGCCTCGGGTCCTCCACGCGCCGCAGGGGCACGTTGGCTCCACCCTGGACCTCCCTGGACTGCAGGGGAACAGCCTGCCTCACCATGGTCTTCACCACAGGCTGCAGGAGAACCTCTGCTCTGCTTCCTACCAGCGCTGCCGATGGGCTCAGCTTTAACCAGCAGCACATCCGTCTCAGCGTGGGAACTGGCTGTGCCCAACATGGGAACAACACCCGGTGTCTTCTCACAGAACCCACCCCTGCAGCCCCCGCCCCAGCTAACGACACCTCGCATGGTAAACCCAATGCAACAGCGATGGGCTACAGGCCAGGAAGAAGGAAGCAACAGGAAACCACGCTGACAGAGATGAAAAAAAAAAAAAAAACCAAAAACACACAAAACAAAAAAGAGCAATGAGCCACAAGGCAGAGAAGAAGGAATTAAAAAAGGGGGCAGTGAGGTAGACAGAGATAAACTGAAACATACCAAAAAACCTCGATGAGCTGAAGGAGAGAGACAGAGCAATTAAAGAATGGGGACGGGGAGCCAGGCAGAGAGAGAACAATAAAGGTAAAAACGGACTGTGGGACACATATTTTATATTCTAAAATCCTTTATGTAACAGAGGTTTTTTGTAGAGTAGATTTTTATTTTGAACACCTTCGCTATACTCAAACAAATAGTCATATGTCAATAGATAGTAAAATGAGAGGGTTTTCTCTATTTCAATGGCTCCCACCCATGTTTCCAGATTGTAACGTTTTCTAATGTCCCCTATGAATCTAGCTCCTCTGAGGCATACACCCCCCACCATGGACCTTGGGCTGCCGTAAATGGCATCATCCTATTTCAGCGTATTACCAAATAGGCCAGAAGAAAGAGGAAGGATTCAGGTGGACATGCGGCACCTCCTTTAAAGATGAGAAGTATTTGAAGACTTCAAATGAGTGTTGATCCATCTGAAGAAATTTTGCAGCCATTGTTAGTGTGGCAGTAAAGCTGCTGTCTGTTCTCGGGAAAGGGCTTGTCCCTCCCCCTTTCCCTTCAGGTGGAAATGTATGCGTGTGATTCTATACTAAAAAATAAAAAAATAATTAAAAAAAAATAGGGGGAAGGGGCAGGGGAAGGGGTGTGTGCAGGGAGGGGAAAGGGGGGGAGGGGGGAAAAACGGGGGGAGGGGGGAAAAACGGGGGGAGGGGGGAAAAACGGGGGGAGGGGGGAAAAACGGGGGGAGGGGGGAAAAACGGGGGGAGGGGGGAAAAACGGGGGGAGGGGGGAAGTGGCAACACAGGACGGGAAAGAATAGCTAAAAGCAACAAGGAGGGACAGGGGAGTAAGGGAGAGTGAGGCAACGGGAGACAAAAGGTGGAAAGTGGGTGTGAAGAAAGGTAAAAATCGGGAACAGCAGGGGAAGAATGGGAAAGGTGGAATGGGAGGAAGAAAAGTTAACTGGGGGAAGGAAAAAACAGAAATGGGGGAACAGGAAGGAAAAAATGGGAAGGGGGAAAGGGGTCAGGAGTGAAAACAACAGCAGGGGAAGATGGGGGGTAGACGGGAGAAAGAGGTGGGAGGGGAACAGGGAACGGACAGAAAAGGGGAGGGGGAAAGAGGGCAGAAAGAAAGGGGAAAGAAGGGAAGGAAAAAGAGGGTGGGAGAAATGGAAGGAGGAAAGGGGGAGAGGGAACAGTAGGAAAACAGGAAAGAGGGAACATGTGAGGGGGGAGGAGTAAAGGAAAGGGAGAACACAGAATGGGAGAGGAAAAAAGGAAAAGTAAGAAAGGAGAAATAGAGGATGGGTAGAAGCGCGGTGGGAGAAAAGGAGAAAGAATGAAAAGGGGGACAGAGAATGGAAGCAAAGAAAGGGGAAAACGGAATGGGATGGAGGAAGAAAATTTCAAGCAGGAAAGAGGAGACAGAGCAAAAAAGAGCAAATGGAGAAAAGAGGACAAAGGGGGGAAAAGGGCAAAGGGAGTACAGGGGAAGAGGAGGGGGAAAGGGAGAAAAGGGGAGGTGGAAAGAAAAGGGGAAAGGGGGGACAGCAGACTGGGGAGAAAAGAAAAGCAGAAAGGGGGAGACAGAAGATGAAGTGGGGGGAAGTAAAGAGAGAGATGGGACGGGGGAGAGAAAGGGGGCACATGGGACACGTGGGGTGCAGGGGGAACTGAGAATGAAGGAAAGGGAAAAGGGGGGATCCGGGGGATGGCAACAGGGAAAGAGGCAACGGTGGAAGGAGGGAAGGCAAAAGGACGCAAGGGAAGAGGGAAAGGGGCAACAAAGAGGGAAGGCAAAGGGGAAAAGGGATGACAAAGGGGAACAGTAAGGAGGAAAGGTGCGACGTGGGAGGGGGTGGTAGGGGAACAGGGCGACAGGAAGGGGGACAGCAAGGGGAAAACAGGCGACATGGGTGGAAGGCAAGGGAGAAAGGGGGAAAAGAAAATAGGAGATGTGGAGGAAAGAGGAGACTGCGGGGGGAGGAGAAAGGGAGGGCAGCAGGGAAGAAACAATAAAGGGGGGGCAGGTGAGGTGTAAAGCTGGAAAAACAGGGGCAAGGGGAGTAGAAAGACAGAGAGGAGAGATATGGAACAGGAGAGACAACACAGGGGGAGGGGGGGACAGCGGATGGAGTAGGGGAAAGGAAAGAGAGAATGGGATAGGGAGGAAAGAAAGGAGGAAAGAAGGGATATGGGACAGTGGAAAAATGGAGAAAGAAAAAAAGGGTGATGCGTAGGCAAGGAAATGAGGAAAGGGAGGACAGGGATGGAAGGAAAACGAGAAAAAGAGGACCGGGGGAAGGAGAGGGACAAAGGGATACTGGATATGTGGCTGGGGGGGGGGGGGCAGCATTTCAGGTGGAAATGTATGCGTGTGATTCTATACGAAAAAATAAAAAAATAATAAGGAGGAGAGGGGAAAGGGAGGATGGAACAGTACAGAAAGAAAGGAGGAAAGGGGGGACGGAACAGTGCAGAACAAAAAGAAGGAAAAGTGGGACAGGGGAAAAACAAAAAGGGGGGGGTGAGGGAAAAAAGGAAAGGGGGGAAGGGAAACTAGAAACACTGGGGGAGAAAGAGGGGACGTGCGAGGCGTAAAGATGGAAAAACAGGAACAACAGTTAGGAGTTGGAGGCCGGGAGGTGGAGGCAAGGAGATATAAGCAGGAAGGTGGAGGCCTGAGGCCGAAAAGTGGAGGACGGAAAATGGAGGCCAGAGGGCCGAAAGTGGAGGCCGGAAAGTGGAGGTCTGAAGGTGGAGGCCAGAAAGTAGAGGCTGGAGACCGGAAAGTGGAGGCTGGAAAAGGGAGGCCGGAAAGTGGAGTCCGAAAAATCGAGGCCAGAGGCCGGAAAGTGGAGTCCGAAAAATCGAGGCCAGAGGCCGGAAAGTGGAGGCCGGAAAGTGGAGGCCGGAAGCCAAAGAAAAAATTTTGTGATTTGCATAATTAATTGACTCAAAACAACTGTTTTTCGTTCTCGGCACACTCTGGAGCAAAAAACGCAAACATCCAGCCGCTGCTACCACCGCAAAGGTACAGAAAGGAAAAGTCATGCTGGTCGTCACTGCCTCTAAGAACAGTTTCAGATGCAATACACAATTGGGCCCTCTCTGCTTTCCTGTTGACTCCATCCTCAAAATAACCGTTTTTCACTCTCGGCAGCCTCCGGAGTGAAAACAGCAAAAGTCCAGCCGCTGCTCCCACAGCAAACGTTCCTAGGGAAAAAAGTCATGTTGGTCCTCACTGCCTCCGGGAACCCCTTCAAATGCCCCACACCGTTTGGACCTCTCTGCTTTCCTGTGGACTCCATCCTCAAAACCACCGTTTTTCACTCTCGGCAGCCTCCAGAGCAAAAAACGCAAACGTCCAGCCGCTGCTCCCACAGCAAAGGCCGCAGCGGGGAAAAGTCATGCTGGTCCTCACTGCCTCCGGGAACCCCTTCAAATGCCCCACACCTTTTGGACCTCTCTGCTGTCCTGTGGAATCCATCCTCTAAACCACTGTCTTGCACTCTCGGCAGCCTCCAGAGCAAGAAACGCAATCGTCCAGCCACTGCTCCCATAGAAAAGGCCCAAGCAAGGAAAAGTCATGCTGGTCCTCACTGCCTCCGGGAACCCCTTCAAATGCCCCACACCTTTTGGACCTCTCTGCTTTCCTGTGGACTCCATCCTCAAAACCACCGTTTTTCACTCTCGGCAGCCTCCGGAGCAAAAAACGCAAACGTCCAGCCGCTGATCCCATAGCAATGGTTCCAAGGCGGAAAAGTCACGCTGGTCCTCACTGCCTCCGGGAACCCCTTCAAATGCCCCACACCTTTTGGACCTCTCTGTTTTCCTGTGGACTCCATTCTCAAAACAACTGTTTTTCACTCTCGGCAGCCTCCGGAGCAAAAAACGCAAACGTCCAGCCGCTGCTCCCACAGCAAAGGCCCCAGCGGGTAAAAGTCATGCTGGTCCTCACTGCCTCCAGGAACCCCTTCAAATGCCCCACACCTTTTGGACCTCTCTGCTTTCCTGTGGACTCCATCCTCAAAAACACCTTTTTTAACCCTCTGTAGTCTCTGTATCAAAAAACGCAAACGTCCAGCCGCTGCTCCCACAGCAAAGGCCCCAGCGGGGAAAAGTCATGCTGGTCCTCACTGCCTCCGGGAACCCCTTCAAATGCCCCACACCTTTTGGACCTCTCTGCTTTCCTGTGGAATCCATCCTCAAAACCACCATTTTTCACTCTCGGCAGCCTCCGGAGCAAAAAACGCAAACGTCCAGCCGCTGCTCCCACAGCAAAGGTTCCAAGGCAGAAAAGCCATGCTGGTCCTCACTGCCTCCGGGAACCCCTTCAAATGCCCCACACCTTTTGGACCTCTCTGTTTTCCTGTGGACTTCATCCTCAAAACCACCGTCTTTCACTCTCAGCAGCCTCCGGAGCAAAAAATGCAAACGTCCAGCCGCTGCTCCCACAGCAAAGGCCCCAGCGGGTAAAAGTCATGCTGGTCCTCACTGCCTCCAGGAACCCCTTCAAATGCCCCACACCTTTTAGACCTCTCTGCTTTCCTGTGGACTCCATCCTCAAAACCACCGTTTTTCACTCTCAGCAGCCTCCAGAGCAAAAAACGCAGATGTCCAGCCGCTGCTCCCACAGCAAAGGCCCCAGCGGGGAAAAGTCATGCTGGTCCTCACTGCCTCCGGGAACCCCTTCAAATGCCCCACACCTTTTGGACCTCTCTGCTTTCCTGTGGACTCCATCCTCAAAACCACCGTTTTTAACCCGCGGTAGTCTCTGTAGCAAAAAACGCAAACGTCCAGCCGCTGCTCCCACAGCAAAAGCCCCAGCGGGGAAAAGTCATGCTGGTCCTCACTGCCTCTGGGAACCCCTTCAAATGCCCCACACCTTTTGGACCTCTCTGCTTTCCTGTGGACTCCATCCTCAAAACCACCGTATTTCACTCTCGGCGTCCGCCGGAGCAAAAAACGCAAACGTCCAGCCGCTGCTCCCACAGCAAAGGTTCCAAGGCGGAAAAGTCATGCTGGTCCTCACTGCCTCCGGGAACCCCTTCAAATGCCCCACACCTTTTGGACCTCTCTGTTTTCCTGTGGACTCCATCCTCAAAACAACTGTTTTTCACTCTCGGCAGCCTCCGGAGCAAAAAACGCAAACGTCCAGCCGCTGCAACCACAGCAAAGGCCCCAGCAGGGAAAAGTCATGCTGGTCCTCACTGCCTCCGGGAACCCCTTCAAATGCCCCACACCTTTTGGACCTCTCTGCTTTCCTGTGGGCTCCATCCTCAAAACCACCGTTTTTCACTCTGGGCAGCCTCCGGAGCAAAAAACACAAACGTCCAGCCGCTGCTCCCACAGCAAAGGTTCCAAGGCAGAAAAGTCATGCTGGTCCTCACTGCCTCCGGGAACCCCTTCAAATGCCCCACACCTTTTGGACCTCTCTGTTTTCCTGTGGACTCCATCCTCAAAACCACCGTTTTTCACTCTCGGCAGCCTCCGGAGCAAAAAACGCAAACGTCCAGCCGCTGCTCCCACAGCAAAGGCCCCAGCGGGTAAAAGTCATGCTGGTCCTCACTGCCTCCAGAAACCCCTTCAAATGCCCCACACCTTTTGGACCTCTCTGCTTTCCTGTGGACTCCATCCTCAAAACCACCTTTTTTAACCCTCTGTAGTCTCTGTATCAAAAAACGCAAACGTCCAGCCGCTGCTCCCACAGCAAAGGCCCCAGCGGGGAAAAGTCATGCTGGTCCTCACTGCCTCCGGGAACCCCTTCAAATGCCCCACACCTTTTGGACCTCTCTGCTTTCCTGTGGACTCCATCCTCAAAACCACCGTTTTTCACTATCAGCAGCCTCCTGAGCAAAACACGCAAACGTCCAGCCGCTGCTCCCACAGCAAAGGCCGCAGCGGGGAAAAGTCATGCTGGTCCTCACTGCCTCCGGGAACCCCTTCAAATGCCCCACACCTTTTGGACCTCTCTGCTGTCCTGTGGAATCCATCCTCTAAACCACTGTCTTGCACTCTCGGCAGCCTCCAGAGCAAGAAACGCAATCGTCCAGCCACTGCTCCCATAGAAAAGGCCCAAGCAAGGAAAAGTCATGCTGGTCCTCACTGCCTCCGGGAACCCCTTCAAATGCCCCACACCTTTTGCACCTCTCTGCTTTCCTGTGGACTCCATCCTCAAAACCACCGTTTTTCACTCTCGGCAGCCTCCGGAGCAAAAAACGCAAACGTCCAGCCGCTGATCCCATAGCAATGGTTCCAAGGCGGAAAAGTCACGCTGGTCCTCACTGCCTCCGGGAACCCCTTCAAATGCCCCACACCTTTTGGACCTCTCTGTTTTCCTGTGGACTCCATTCTCAAAACAACTGTTTTTCACTCTCGGCAGCCTGCAGAGCAAAAAACGCAAACGTCCAGCCGCTGCTCCCACAGCAAAGGCCCCAGCGGGTAAAAGTCATGCTGGTCCTCACTGCCTCCAGGAACCCCTTCAAATGCCCCACACCTTTTAGACCTCTCTGCTTTCCTGTGGACTCCATCCTCAAAAACACCTTTTTTAACCCTCTGTAGTCTCTGTATCAAAAAACGCAAACGTCCAGCCGCTGCTCCCACAGCAAAGGCCCCAGCGGGGAAAAGTCATGCTGGTCCTCACTGCCTCCGGGAACCCCTTCAAATGCCCCACACCTTTTGGACCTCTCTGCTTTCCTGTGGAATCCATCCTCAAAACCACCATTTTTCACTCTCGGCAGCCTCCGGAGCAAAAAACGCAAACGTCCAGCCGCTGCTCCCACAGCAAAGGTTCCAAGGCAGAAAAGCCATGCTGGTCCTCACTGCCTCCGGGAACCCCTTCAAATGCCCCACACCTTTTGGACCTCTCTGTTTTCCTGTGGACTTCATCCTCAAAACCACCGTCTTTCACTCTCAGCAGCCTCCGGAGCAAAAAATGCAAACGTCCAGCCGCTGCTCCCACAGCAAAGGCCCCAGCGGGTAAAAGTCATGCTGGTCCTCACTGCCTCCAGGAACCCCTTCAAATGCCCCACACCTTTTGGACCTCTCTGTTTTCCTGTGGACTTCATCCTCAAAACCACCGTCTTTCACTCTCAGCAGCCTCTGGAGCAAAAAACGCAAACGTCCAGCCGCTGCTCCCACAGCAAAGGCCCCAGCGGGGAAAAGTCATGCTGGTCCTCACTGCCTCCAGGAACCCCTTCAAATGCCCCACACCTTTTAGACCTCTCTGCTTTCCTGTGGACTCCATCCTCAAAACCACCGTTTTTCACTCTCAGCAGCCTCCAGAGCAAAAAACGCAGATGTCCAGCCGCTGCTCCCACAGCAAAGGCCCCAGCGGGGAAAAGTCATGCTGGTCCTCACTGCCTCCGGGAACCCCTTCAAATGCCCCACACCTTTTGGACCTCTCTGCTTTCCTGTGGACTCCATCCTCAAAACCACCGTTTTTAACCCGCGGTAGTCTCTGTAGCAAAAAACGCAAACGTCCAGCCGCTGCTCCCACAGCAAAAGCCCCAGCGGGGAAAAGTCATGCTGGTCCTCACTGCCTCTGGGAACCCCTTCAAATGCCCCACACCTTTTGGACCTCTCTGCTTTCCTGTGGACTCCATCCTCAAAACCACCGTATTTCACTCTCGGCGTCCGCCGGAGCAAAAAACACAAACGTCCAGCCGCTGCTCCCACAGCAAAGGTTCCAAGGCGGAAAAGTCATGCTGGTCCTCACTGCCTCCGGGAACCCCTTCAAATGCCCCACACCTTTTGGACCTCTCTGTTTTCCTGTGGACTCCATCCTCAAAATAACTGTTTTTCACTCTCGGCAGCCTCCGTAGCAAAAAACGCAAACGTCCAGCCGCTGCAACCACAGCAAAGGCCCCAGCAGGGAAAAGTCATGCTGGTCCTCACTGCCTCCGGGAACCCCTTCAAATGCCCCACACCTTTTGGACCTCTCTGCTTTCCTGTGGGCTCCATCCTCAAAACCACCGTTTTTCACTCTGGGCAGCCTCCGGAGCAAAAAACACAAACGTCCAGCCGCTGCTCCCACAGCAAAGGTTCCAAGGCAGAAAAGTCATGCTGGTCCTCACTGCCTCCGGGAACCCCTTCAAATGCCCCACACCTTTTGGACCTCTCTGTTTTCCTGTGGACTCCATCCTCAAAACCACCGTTTTTCACTCTCGGCAGCCTCCGGAGCAAAAAACGTAAACGTCCAGACGCTGCTCCCACAGCAAAGCCCCAGCGGGTAAAAGTCATGCTGGTCCTCACTGCCTCTGGGAACCCCTTCAAATGCCCCACACCTTTTGGACCTCTCTGCTTTCCTGTGGACTCCATTTTCAAAACCACTGTTTTTCACGCTCGGCAGCCTCCGGAGCAAATAACGCAAACGTCCAGCCGCTGGTCCCACGGCAAATGCCCCAGCAAGGAAAAGTCATGCTGGTCCTCACTGCCTCTGGGAACCCCTTCAAATACCCCACACCTTTTGGACCTCTCTGCTTTCCTGTGGACTCCATCCTCAAAACCACCGTCTTTCACTCTCGGCAGCCTCCGGAGCAAAAAGCGCAAACGTCCAGCCGCTGCTCCCACAGCAAAGGCCCCAGCGGGGAAAAGTCATGCTGGTCCTCACTGCCTCCGGGAACCCCTTCAAATGCCCCACACCTTTTGGACCTCTCTGCTTTCCTGTGGACTCCATTTTCAAAACCACTGTTTTTCACGCTCGGCAGCCTCCGGAGCAAATAACGCAAACGTCCAGCCGATGGTCCCACTGCAAAGGCCCCAGCAAGGAAAAGTCATGCTGGTCCTTACTGCCTCTGGGAACCCCTTCAAATACCCCACACCTTTTGGACCTCTCTGCTTTCCTGTGGACTCCATCCTCAAAACCACCGTTATTAACCCTCGGTAGTCTCTGTAGCAAAAAACGCAAATGTCCAGCCGCTGCTCCCACAGCAAATGTACTAAGGAAGTAAAGTCATGGTGGTCCTCACTGCCTCCGGGAACCCCTTCAAATGCCCCACACCTTTTGGACCTCTCTGCTTTCCTGTGGACTCCATCCTCAAAACCATAGTTTTTCACTCTCGGCAGCCTCCGGAGCAAAAAACACAAACGTCCAGCCGCTGCTCCCACAGCAAAGGTACTAAGGAAGTAAAGTCATGGTGGTCCTCACTGCCTCCGGGAACCCCTTCAAATGCCCCACACCTTTTGGATCACTCTGCTTTCCTGTGGACTCTAACCTCAAAATCATTGTTTTTCACTCTCGGCAGCCTCCGGAGCAAAAAACGCAGATGTACAGCCACTGCTCCCACAGCAAAGGCCCCAGCGGGGAAAAGTCATGCTGGTCCTCACTGCCTCCGGGAACCCCTTCAAATGCCCCACACCTTTTGGACCTCTCTGCTTTCCTGTGGAATGCATCCTCAAAACCACCGTTTTTAACCCTCGGCAGCCTCCGGAGCAAAAAACGCAAACGTCCAGCCGCTGCTCCCACAGCAAAGGCCCCAGCGGGGAAAAGTCATGCTGGTCCTCACTGCCTCCGGGAACCCCTTCAAATGCCCCACACCTTTTGGACCTCTCTGCTTTCCTGTGGAATGCATCCTCAAAACAACTGTTTTGCACTCTCGGCAGCCTCAGGAACAGAAAACACAAACGTCCAGCCACTGCTCCCACAGCAAAGCCCCAGCGGGGAAAAGTCATGCTGGTCCTCACTGCCTCCGGGAACCCCTTCAAATGCCCCACACACTTGGGCCCTCTCTGCTTCCCTACGGACTCTAGCCTCAAAACCACCGTTTTGCACTCTCGGCAGCCTCCGGAGCAAAAAACGCAAACGTCCAGCCGCTGCTCCCACAGCAAAGGCCCCAGCGGGGAAAAGTCATGCTGGTCCTCACTGCCTCTGGGAGCCCCTTCAAATGCCCCACACCTTTTGGACCTCTCTGTTTTCCTGTGGACTCCATCCTCCAAACAACTGTTTTTCACTCTCGGCAGCCTCCGGAGCAAAAAACGCAAACGTCCAGCCGCTGCTCCCACAGCAAAGGCCCCAGCGGGGAAAAGTCATGCTGGTCCTCACTGCCTCCGGGAACCCGTTCAAATGCCCCACACCTTTTGGACCTCTCTGCTTTCCTGTGGACTCCATCCTCAAAACCACCATTTTTCACTCTGGGCAGCCTCCGGAGCAAAAAACACAAACGTCCAGCCGCTGCTCCCACAGCAAAGGTTCCAAGGCAGAAAAGTCATGCTGGTCCTCACTGCCTCCGGGAACCCCTTCAAATGCCCCACACCTTTTGCACCTCTCTGCTTTCCTGTGGACTCCATCCTCAAAACAACCGTTTTTCACTCTCGGCAGCCTCCAGAGCAAAAAACGCAGATGTCCAGCCGCTGCTCCCACAGCAAAGGCCCCAGCGGGGAAAAGTCATGCTGGTCCTCACTGCCTCCGGGAACCCCTTCAAATGCCCCACACCTTTTGGACCTCTCTGCTTTCCTGTGGACTCCATCCTCAAAACCACCGTTTTTAACTCGCGGTAGTCTCTGTAGCAAAAAACGCAAACGTCCAGCCGCTGCTCCCACAGCAAAGGCCCCAGCGGGTAAAAGTCATGCTGGTCCTCACTGCCTCCAGGAACCCCTTCAAATGCCCCACACCTTTTGGACCTCTCTGCTTTCCTGTGGACTCCATCCTCAAAAACACCTTTTTTAACCCTCTGTAGTCTCTGTATAAAAAAACGCAAACGTCCAGCCGCTGCTCCCACAGCAAAGGCCCCAGCGGGGAAAAGTCATGCTGGTCCTCACTGCCTCCGGGAACCCCTTCAAATGCCCCACACCTTTTGGACCTCTCTTCTTTCCTGTGGACTCCATCCTCAAAAGCACCGTTTTTCACTCTCAGCAGCCTCCTGAGCAAAAAACGCAAACGTCCAGCCGCTGCTTCCACAGCAAAGGCCCCAGCGGGGAAAAGTCATGCTGGTCCTCACTGCCTCCAGGAACCCCTTCAAATGCCCCACACCTTTTGGACCTCTCTGTTTTCCCTTGGACTTCATCCTCAAAACCACCGTCTTTCACTCTCGGCAGCCTCCGGAGCAAAAAACGCAAACGTCCAGCCGCTGCTCCCACAGCAAAGGCCCCAGCGGGGAAAAGTCATGCTGGTCCTCACTGCCTCCAGGAACCCCTTCAAATGCCCCACACCTTTTAGACCTCTCTGCTTTCCTGTGGAATCCATCCTCAAAACTACCTTTTTTAACCCTCGGCAGCCTCCGCAGCAAAAAGCGCAAACGTCCAGCCGCTGCTCCCACAGCAAAGGCCCCAGCGGGGAAAAGTCATGCTGGTCCTCACTGCCTCTGGGAACCCCTTCAAATGCCCCACACCTTTTGCACCTCTCTGCTTTCCTGTGGACTCCATCCTCAAAACCACCGTATTTCACTCTCGGCATCCGCCGGAGCAAAAAACGCAAACGTCCAGCCGCTGCTCCCACAGCAAAGGTTCCAAGGCGCAAAAGTCATGCTGGTCCTCACTGCCTCCGGGAACCCCTTCAAATGCCCCACACCTTTTGGACCTCTCTGCTTTCCTGTGGACTCCATCCTCAAAACCACCGTTTTTCACTCTCGGCAGCCTCCGGAGCAAAAAACGCAAACGTCCAGCAGCTGCTCCCACAGCAAAGGTTCCAAGGCGGAAAAGTCATGCTGGTCCTCACTGCCTCCGGGAACCCCTTCAAATGCCCCACACCTTTTGGACCTCTCTGCTTTCCTGTGGACTCCATCCTCAAAACCACCGTTTTTCACTCTCAGCAGCCTCCAGAGCAAAAAACGCAAACGTCCAGCCGCTGCTCCCACAGCAAAGGCCCCAGCGGGTAAAAGTCATGCTGGTCCTCACTGCCTCCGGGAACCCCTTCAAATGCCCCACACCTTTTGGACCTCTCTGCTTTCCTGTGGACTCCATCCTCAAAACCACCGTTTTTCACTCTCGGCAGCCTCCGGAGCAAAAAACGCAAACGTCCAGCCGCTGCTCCCACAGCAAAGGTTCCAAGGCGGAAAAGTCATGCTGGTCCTCACTGCCTCCGGGAACCCCTTCAAATGCCCCACACCTTTTGGACCTCTCTGCTTTCCTGTGGACTCCATCCTCAAAACCACCGTTTTTCACTCTCGGCAGCCTCCAGAGCAAAAAACGCAAACGTCCAGCCGCTGCTCCCACAGCAAAGGCCCCAGCGGGGAAAAGTCATGCTGGTCCTCACTGCCTCCGGGAACCCCTTCAAATGCTCCACACCTTTTGGACCTCTCTGCTTTCCTGTGCACTCCATCCTCAAAAACACCGTTTTTAACCCTCGGCAGCCTCCGGAGCAAAAAACGCAAACGTCCAGCCGCTGCTCCCACAGCAAAGGCCCCAGCGGGGAAAAGTCATGCTGGTCCTCACTGCCTCCGGGAATCCCTTCCAATGCCCCATACATTTTGGACCTCTCTGCTTTCCTGTGGACTCCATCCTCAAAACCACCGTTTTTCACTCTCGGCATCCGCCGGAGCAAAAAACGCAAACGTCCAGCCGCTGCTCCCACAGCAAAGGTCCAAGGCGGAAAAGTCATGCTGGTCCTCACTGCCTCCGGGAACCCCTTCAAATGCCCCACACCTTTTGGACCTCACTGCTTTCCTGTGGACTCCATCCTCAAAACCACCGTTTTTCACTCTCGGCAGCCTCCGGAGCAAAAAACGCAAACGTCCAGCCGCTGCTCCCACAGCAAAGGTTCCAAGGCGGAAAAATCATGCTGGTCCTCACTGCCTCCGGGAACCCCTTCAAATGCCCCACACCTTTTGGACCTCTCTGCTTTCTAGTGGAATCCATCCTCAAAACCACCGTTTTTCACTCTCAGCAGCCTCCAGATCAAAAAACGCAAACGTCCAGCCGCTGGTCCCACAGCAAAGGCCCCAGCGGGGAAAAGTCATGCTGGTCCTCACTGCCTCCGGGAACCCCTTCAAATGCCTCACACCTTTTGGACCTCTCTGCTTTCCTGTGGAATCCATCCTCAAAACCACCGTTATTAACCCCCGGTAGTCTCTGTAGCAAAAAACGCAAACTTCCAGCCGCTGCAACCACAGCAAAGGCCGCAGCGGGGAAAAGTCATGCTGGTCCTCACTGCCTCCAGGAACCCCTTCAAATGCCCCACACCTTTTGCACCTCTCTGCTTTCCTGTGCACTCCATCCTCAAAACCACCGTTTTTCACTCTCGGCAGCCTCCGGAGCAAAAAACGCAAACGTCCAGCCGCTGCTCCCACAGCAAAGGCCCCAGCGGGGAAAAGTCATGCTGGTCCTCACTGCCTCCGGGAAGCCCTTCAAATGCCCCACACCTTTTGGACCTCTCTGCTTTCCTGTGGACTCCATCCTCAAAACCACTGTTTTTCACTCTCGGCAGCGTCCGGAGCAAAAAACGCAAACGTCCAGCCGCTGCTCCCACAGCAAAGGCCCAGCGGGGAAAAGTCATGCTGGTCCTCACTGCCTCCAGGAACCCCTTCAAATGCCCCACACCTTTTGGACCTCTCTGCTTTCCTGTGGACTCCATCCTCAAAAACACCGTTATTAACCCTCGGTAGTCTCTGTAGCAAAAAACGCAAACGTCCAGCCGCTGCTCCCACAGCAAAGGCCCCAGCGGGGAAAAGTCATGCTGGTCCTCACTGCCTCCAGGAACCCCTTCAAATGCCCCACACCTTTTAGACCTCTCTGCTTTCCTGTGGAATCCATCCTCAAAACCACCGTTATTAACCCTCGGTAGTCTCTGTAGCAAAAAAAGCAGATGTCCAGCCGCTGCTCCCACAGCAAAGGCCCCAGCGGGGAAAAGTCATGCTGGTCCTCACTGCCTCCGGGAACCCCTTCAAATGCCCCACACCTTTTGCACCTCTCTGCTTTCCTGTGGACTCCATCCTCAAAACCACCGTTTTTCACTCTCGGCAGCCTCCGGAGCAAAAAACGCAAACGTCCAGCCGCTGCTCCCACAGCAAAGGCCCCAGCGGGGAAAAGTCATGCTGGTCCTCACTGCCTCCGGGAACCCCTTCAAATGCCCCACACCTTTTGGACCTCTCTGCTTTCCTGTGGACTCCATCCTCAAAACCACCGTTTTTCACTCTCGGCATCCGCCGGAGCAAAAAACGCAAACGTCCAGCCGCTGCTCCCACAGCAAAGGTCCAAGGCGGAAAAGTCATGCTGGTCCTCACTGCCTCCGGGAACCCCTTCAAATGCCCCACACCTTTTGGACCTCACTGCTTTCCTGTGGACTCCATCCTCAAAACCACCGTTTTTCACTCTCGGCAGCCTCCGGAGCAAAAAACGCAAACGTCCAGCCGCTGCTCCCACAGCAAAGGTTCCAAGGCGGAAAAGTCATGCTGGTCCTCACTGCCTCCAGGAACCCCTTCAAATGCCCCACACCTTTTGCACCTCTCTGCTTTCCTGTGCACTCCATCCTCAAAACCACCGTTTTTCACTCTCGGCAGCCTCCGGAGCAAAAAACGCAAACGTCCAGCCGCTGCTCCCACAGCAAAGGCCCCAGCGGGGAAAAGTCATGCTGGTCCTCACTGCCTCCGGGAAGCCCTTCAAATGCCCCACACCTTTTGGACCTCTCTGCTTTCCTGTGGACTCCATCCTCAAAAACACCGTTATTAACCCTCGGTAGTCTCTGTAGCAAAAAACGCAAACGTCCAGCCGCTGCTCCCACAGCAAAGGCCCCAGCGGGGAAAAGTCATGCTGGTCCTCACTGCCTCCAGGAACCCCTTCAAATGCCCCACACCTTTTAGACCTCTCTGCTTTCCTGTGGAATCCATCCTCAAAACCGTTATTAACCCTCGGTAGTCTCTGTAGCAAAAAAAGCAGATGTCCAGCCGCTGCTCCCACAGCAAAGGCCCCAGCGGGGAAAAGTCATGCTGGTCCTCACTGCCTCCGGGAACCCCTTCAAATGCCCCACACCTTTTGCACCTCTCTGCTTTCCTGTGGACTCCATCCTCAAAACCACCGTTTTTCACTCTCGGCAGCCTCCGGAGCAAAAAACGCAAATGTCCAGCCGCTGCTCCCACATCAAAAGCCCCAGCGGGGAAAAGTCATGCTGGTCCTCACTGCCTCCGGGAACCCCTTCAAATGCCCCACACCTTTTGGACCTCTCTGCTTTCCTGTGGAATCCATCCTCAAAACCACTGTTTTTCACTCTCGGCAGCCTCCGGAGCAAAAAACGCAAACGTCCAGCCGCTGCTAGAACAGCAAAGGCCCCAGCAGGGAAAAGTCATGCTGGTCCTCACTGCCTCCGGGAACCCCTTCAAATGCCCCACACCTTTTGGACCTCTCTGCTTTCCTGTGGACTCCATCCTCAAAACCACCGTTTTTCACTCTCGGCAGCCTCCGGAGCAAAAAACGCAAACGTCCAGCCGCTGCTCCCACAGCAAAGGCCCCAGCGGGGAAAAGTCATGCTGGTCCTCACTGCCTCCGGGAACCCCTTCAAATGCCCCACACCTTTTGGACCTCTCTGCTTTCCTGTGGACTCCATCCTCAAAACCACCGTTTTTCACTCTCGGCATCCGCCGGAGCAAAAAACGCAAACGTCCAGCCGCTGCTCCCACAGCAAAGGTCCAAGGCGGAAAAGTCATGCTGGTCCTCACTGCCTCCGGGAACCCCTTCAAATGCCCCACACCTTTTGGACCTCACTGCTTTCCTGTGGACTCCATCCTCAAAACCACCGTTTTTCACTCTCGGCAGCCTCCGGAGCAAAAAACGCAAACGTCCAGCCGCTGCTCCCACAGCAAAGGTTCCAAGGCGGAAAAGTCATGCTGGTCCTCACTGCCTCCGGGAACCCCTTCAAATGCCCCACACCTTTTGGACCTCTCTGCTTTCCTGTGGACTCCATCCTCAAAACCACCGTTTTTCACTCTCAGCAGCCTCCAGATCAAAAAACGCAAACGTCCAGCCGCTGGTCCCACAGCAAAGGCCCCAGCGGGGAAAAGTCATGCTGGTCCTCACTGCCTCCGGGAACCCCTTCAAATGCCTCACACCTTTTGGACCTCTCTGCTTTCCTGTGGAATCCATCCTCAAAACCACCGTTATTAACCCCCGGTAGTCTCTGTAGCAAAAAACGCAAACTTCCAGCCGCTGCTACCACAGCAAAGGCCGCAGCGGGGAAAAGTCATGCTGGTCCTCACTGCCTCCAGGAACCCCTTCAAATGCCCCACACCTTTTGCACCTCTCTGCTTTCCTGTGCACTCCATCCTCAAAACCACCGTTTTTCACTCTCGGCAGCCTCCGGAGCAAAAAACGCAAACGTCCAGCCGCTGCTCCCACAGCAAAGGCCCCAGCGGGGAAAAGTCATGCTGGTCCTCACTGCCTCCGGGAAGCCCTTCAAATGCCCCACACGTTTTGGACCTCTCTGCTTTCCTGTGGACTCCATCCTCAAAACCACTGTTTTTCACTCTCGGCAGCCTCCGGAGCAAAAAACGCAAACGTCCAGCTGCTGCTCCCACAGCAAAGGCCCCAGCGGGGAAAAGTCATGCTGGTCCTCACTGCCTCCAGGAACCCCTTCAAATGCCCCACACCTTTTGGACCTCTCTGCTTTCCTGTGGAATCCATCCTCAAAACCACCGTTTTTAACCCTCGGCAGCGTCCGGAGCAAAAAACGCAAACGTCCAGCCGCTGCTCCCACAGCAAAGCTCCAGCGGGGAAAAGTCATGCTGGTCCTCACTGCCTCCAGGAACCCCTTCAAATGCCCCACACCTTTTGGACCTCTCTGCTTTCCTGTGGACTCCATCCTCAAAAACACCGTTATTAACCCTCGGTAGTCTCTGTAGCAAAAAACGCAAACGTCCAGCCGCTGCTCCCACAGCAAAGGCCCCAGCGGGGAAAAGTCATGCTGGTCCTCACTGCCTCCAGGAACCCCTTCAAATGCCCCACACCTTTTAGACCTCTCTGCTTTCCTGTGCACTCCATCCTCAAAACCACCGTTATTAACCCTCGGTAGTCATTGTAGCAAAAAAAGCAGATGTCCAGCCGCTGCTCCCACAGCAAAGGCCCCAGCGGGGAAAAGTCATGCTGGTCCTCACTGCCTCCGGGAACCCCTTCAAATGCCCCACACCTTTTGGACCTCTCTGCTTTCCTGTGGACTCCATCCTCAAAACCACCGTTTTTCACTCTCGGCAGCCTCCGGAGCAAAAAACGCAAACGTCCAGCCGCTGCTAGAACAGCAAAGGCCCCAGCAGGGAAAAGTCATGCTGGTCCTCACTGCCTCCGGGAACCCCTTCAAATACCCCACACCTTTTGGACCTCTCTGCTTTCCTGTGGACTCCATCCTCAAAACCACCGTTTTTCACTCTCGGCAGCCTCCGGAGCAAAAAACGCAAACGTCCAGCCGCTGCTCCCACAGCAAAGGTTCCAAGGCAGAAAAGTCATGCTGGTCCTCACTGCCTCTGGGAACCCCTTCAAATCCCCCACACCTTTTGGACCTCTCTGTTTTCCTGTGGACTCCATCCTCAAAACCACCGTTTTTCACTCTCGGCAGCCTCCGGAGCAAAAAACGCAAACGTCCAGCCGCTGCACCCACAGCAAAGGCCCCAGCGGGGAAAAGTCATGCTGGTCTTCACTGCCTCCAGGAACCCCTTCAAATGCCCCACACCTTTTGCACCTCTCTGCTTTCCTGTGGACTCCATCCTCAAAACCACTGTTTTTCACTCTCGGCAGCCTCCGGAGCAAAAAACGCAAACGTCCAGCCGCTGCTCCCACAGCAAAGGCCCCAGCGGGGAAAAGTCATGCTGGTCCTCACTGCCTCCGGGAACCCCTTCATATGCCCCACACCTTTTGCATCTGTCTACTTTCATGTGGACTCCATCCTCAAAACCACCGTTTTTCACTCTCGGCAGCCTCCGGAGCAAAAAACGCAAACGTCCAGTTGCTGCTCCCACAGCAAAGGCCCCAGCGGGGAAAAGTCATGCTGGTCCTCACTGCCTCCGGGAACCCCTTCAAATGTCCCACACCTTTTGGACCTCTCTGCTTTCCTGTGAACTCCATCCTCAAAACCACCGTTTTTCACTCTCGGCATCCGCCGGAGCAAAAAACGCAAACGTCCAGCCGCTGCTCCCACAGCAAAGGCCCCAGCAAGGAAAAGTCATGCTGGTCCTCACTGCCTCCGGGAACCCTTTCAAATGCCCCACACCTTTTGGACCTCTCTGCTTTCCTGTGGACTCCATCCTCAAAACCACCGTTTTTCACTCTCAGCAGCCTCCAGAGCAAAAAACGCAAAAGTCCAGCCGCTGCTCCCACAGCAAAGGCCCCAGCAGGGACAAATCATGCTGGTCCTCACTGCCTCCGGGAACCCCTTCAAATGCCCCACACCTTTTGGACCTCTCTGCTTTCCTGTGGAATCCATCCTCAAAATCACCGTTTCTCACTCTCAGCAGCCTCCGGAGCAAAAAACTCAAACATCCAGCCGCTGCACCCACAGCAAATGCCCAGCGGGGAAAAGTCATGCTGTTCCTCACTGCCTCCGGGAACCCCTTCAAATGCCCCACACCTTTTGGACCTCTCTGCTTTCCTGTGGAATCCATCCTCAAAACCACCGTTATTAACCCTCGGCAGCCTCCGGAGCAAAAAACGCAAACGTCCAGCCGCTGCTCCCACAGCAAACGCCCCAGCGGGTAAAAGTCATGCTGGTCCTCACTGCCTCCAGGAACCCCTTCAAATGCCCCACACCTTTTGCACCTCTCTGCTTTCCTGTGGACTCCATCCTCAAAACCACCGTTTTTCACTCTCGGCATCCGCCGGAGCAAAAAACGCAAACGTCCAGCCGCTGCTCCCACAGCAAAGGTTCCAAGGCGGAAAAGTCATGCTGGTCCTCACTGCCTCCGGGAACCCCTTCAAATGCCCCACACCTTTTGGACCTCTCTGTTCTCCTGTGGACTCCATCCTCAAAACCACCGTTTTTCACTCTCGGCTTCCTCCGGAGCAAAAAATGCAAACGTCCAGCAACTGCTTCCACAGCAAAGGCCCCAGCGGGGAAAAGTCATGCTGGTCCTCACTGCCTCCAGGACCCCTTCAAATGCCCCACACCTTTTGGACCTCTCTGCTTTCCTGTGGAATCCATCCTCAAAACCACCGTTTTTCACTCTCGGCAGCCTCCGGTGCAAAAAACGCAAACGTCCAGCTGCTGCTCCCACAGCAAAGGCCCCAGCGGGGAAAAGTCATGCTGGTCCTCACTGCCTCCGGGAACCCCTTCAAATGCCCCACACCTTTTGGACCTCTCTGCTTTCCTGTGGACTCCATCCTCAAAACCACCGTTTTTAACCCTAGGTAGTCTCTGTAGCAAAAAACGCAAACGTCCAGCCGCTGCTCCCACAGCAAAGGCCCCAGCGGGGAAAAGTCATGCTGGTCCTCACTGCCTCTGGGAACCCCTTCAAATGCCCCACACCTTTTGGACCTCTCTGCTTTCCTGTGTACTCCATCCTCAAAACCACCGTATTTCACTCTCGGCATCCGCCGGAGCAAAAAACGCAAACGTCCAGCCGCTGCTCCCACAGGAAAGGTTCCAAGGCGGAAAAGTCATGCTGGTCCTCACTGCCTCCGGGAACCCCTTCAAATGCCCCACACCTTTTGGACCTCTCTGCTTTCCTGTGGACTCCATCCTCAAAAAAACTGTTTTTCACTCTCGGCAGCCTCCGGAGCAAAAAACGCAAACGTCCAGCCGCTGCTCCCACAGCAAAGGTTCCAAGGCAGAAAAGTCATGTTGGTCCTCACTGCCTCCGGGAACCCCTTCAAATGCCCCACACCTTTTGGGCCTCTCTGCTTTCCTGTGGACTCCATCCTCAAAACCACCGTTTTTCACTCTGGGCAGCCTCCGGAGCAAAAAACACAAACGTCCAGCCGCTGCTCCCACAGCAAAGGTTCCAAGGCAGAAAAGTCATGCTGGTCCTCACTGCCTCCGGGAACCCCTTCAAATGCCCCACACCTTTTGGACCTCTCTGCTTTCCTGTGTACTCCATCCTCAAAACCACCGTTTTTCACTCTCGGCATCCGCCGGAGCAAAAAACGCAAACGTCCAGCCGCTGCTCCCACAGCAAAGGCCCCAGCAAGGAAAAGTCATGCTGGTCCTCACTGCCTCCGGGAACCCTTTCAAATGCCCCACACCTTTTGGACCTCTCTGCTTTCCTGTGTACTCCACCCTCAAAACCACCGTTTTTCACTCTCAGCAGCCTCCAGAGCAAAAAACGCAAAAGTCCAGCCGCTGCTCCCAGAGCAAAGGCCCCAGCAGGGACAAATCATGCTGGTCCTCACTGCCTCCGGGAACCCCTTCAAATGCCCCACACCTTTTGGACCTCTCTGCTTTCCTGTGGAATCCATCCTCAAAATCACCGTTTCTCACTCTCAGCAGCCTCCGGAGCAAAAAACTCAAACATCCAGCCGCTGCACCCACAGCAAATGCCCAGCGGGGAAAAGTCATGCTGTTCCTCACTGCCTCCGGGAACCCCTTCAAATGCCCCACACCTTTTGGACCTCTCTGCTTTCCTGTGGAATCCATCCTCAAAACCACCGTTATTAACCCTCGGCAGCCTCCGGAGCAAAAAACGCAAACGTCCAGCCGCTGCTCCCACAGCAAAGGCCCCAGCGGGGGAAAGTCATGCTGGTCCTCACTGCCTCCAGGAACCCCTTCAAATGCCCCACACCTTTTGCACCTCTCTGCTTTCCTGTGGACTCCATCCTCAAAACCACCGTTTTTCACTCTCGGCATCCGCCGGAGCAAAAAACGCAAACGTCCAGCCGCTGCTCCCACAGCAAAGGTTCCAAGGCGGAAAAGTCATGCTGGTCCTCACTGCCTCCGGGAACCCCTTCAAATGCCCCACACCTTTTGGACCTCTCTGCTTTCCTGTGGACTCCATCCTCAAAACCACCGTTTTTAACCCCCGGTAGTCTCTGTAGCAAAAAACGCAAACGTCCAGCCGCTGCTCCCACAGCAAAGGCCCCAGCGGGGAAAAGTCATGCTGGTCCTCACTGCCTCCAGGAACCCCTTCAAATGCCCCACACCTTTTGGACCTCTCTGCTTTCCTGTGGACTCCATCCTCAAAAACACCTTTTTTAACCCTCTGTAGTCTCTGTATCAAAAAACGCAAACGTCCAGCCGCTGCTCCCACAGCAAAGGCCCCAGCGGGGAAAAGTCATGCTGGTCCTCACTGCCTCCGGGAACCCCTTCAAATGCCCCACACCTTTTGGACCTCTCTGCTTTCCTGTGGACTCCATCCTCAAAACCACCGTTTTTCACTCTCGGCAGACTCCGGAGCAAAAAACGCAGATGTCCAGCCGCTGCTCCCACAGCAAAGGCCCCAGCGGGGAAAAGTCATGCTGGTCCTCACTGCCTCCGGGAACCCCTTCAAATGCCCCACACCTTTGGGACCTCTCTGCTTTCCTGTGGACTCCATCCTCAAAACCACCGTTTTTCACTCTCGGCAGCCTCCGGAGCAAAAAACGCAGATGTCCAGCCGCTGCTCCCACAGCAAAGGCCCCAGCGGGGAAAAGTCATGCTGGTCCTCACTGCCTCCGGGAACCCCTTCAAATGCCCCACACCTTTTGGACCTCTCTGCTTTCCTGTGGACTCCATCCTCAAAACCACCGTTTTTAACCCTCGGTAGTCTCTGTAGCAAAAAACGCAAACGTCCAGCCGCTGCTCCCACAGCAAAGGCCCCAGCGGGGAAAAGTCATGCTGGTCCTCACTGCCTCTGGGAACCCCTTCAAATGCCCCACACCTTTTGGACCTCTCTGCTTTCCTGTGTACTCCATCCTCAAAACCACCGTATTTCACTCTCGGCATCCGCCGGAGCAAAAAACGCAAACGTCCAGCCGCTGCTCCCACAGGAAAGGTTCCAAGGCGGAAAAGTCATGCTGGTCCTCACTGCCTCCGGGAACCCCTTCAAATGCCCCACACCTTTTGGACCTCTCTGCTTTCCTGTGGACTCCATCCTCAAAACAACTGTTTTTCACTCTCGGCAGCCTCCGGAGCAAAAAACGCAAACGTCCAGCCGCTGCTCCCACAGCAAAGGTTCCAAGGCAGAAAAGTCATGTTGGTCCTCACTGCCTCCGGGAACCCCTTCAAATGCCCCACACCTTTTGGACCTCTCTGCTTTCCTGTGGACTCCATCCTCAAAACCACCGTTTTCCACTCTGGGCAGCCTCCGGAGCAAAAAACACAAACGTCCAGCCGCTGCTCCCACAGCAAAGGTTCCAAGGCAGAAAAGTCATGCTGGTCCTCACTGCCTCCGGGAACCCCTTCAAATGCCCCACACCTTTTGGACCTCTCTGTTTTCCTGTGGACTCCATCCTCAAAGCCACCGTTTTTCACTCTCGGCAGCCTCCGGAGCAAAAAACGCAAACGTCCAGCCGCTGCTCCCACAGCAAAGGCCCCAGCGGGGAAAAGTCATGCTGGTCCTCACTGCCTCCGGGAACCCCTTCAAATGCCCCACACCTTTTGGACCTCTCTGCTTTCCTGTGGACTCCATCCTCAAAACCACCTTTTTTAACCCTCTGTAGTCTCTGTATCAAAAAACGCAAACGTCCAGCCGCTGCTCCCACAGCAAAGGTTCCAAGGCAGAAAAGTCATGCTGGTCCTCACTGCCTCCGGGAACCCCTTCAAATGCCCCACACCTTTTGGACCTCTCTGCTTTCCTGTGGACTCCATCCTCAAAACCACCGTTTTTCACTCTCGGCATCCGCCGGAGCAAAAAACGCAAACGTCCAGCCGCTGCTCCCACAGCAAAGGTCCAAGGCGGAAAAGTCATGCTGGTCCTCACTGCCTCCGGGAACCCCTTCAAATGCCCCACACCTTTTGGACCTCACTGCTTTCCTGTGGACTCCATCCTCAAAACCACCGTTTTTCACTCTCGGCAGCCTCCGGAGCAAAAAACGCAAACGTCCAGCTGCTGCTCCCACAGCAAAGGTTCCAAGGCGGAAAAGTCATGCTGGTCCTCACTGCCTCCGGGAACCCCTTCAAATGCCCCACACCTTTTGGACCTCTCTGCTTTCTAGTGGAATCCATCCTCAAAACCACCGTTTTTCACTCTCAGCAGCCTCCAGATCAAAAAACGCAAACGTCCAGCCGCTGCTCCCACAGCAAAGGCCCCAGCGGGGAAAAGTCATGCTGGTCCTCACTGCCTCCGGGAACCCCTTCAAATGCCTCACACCTTTTGGACCTCTCTGCTTTCCTGAGGACTCCATCCTCAAAACCACCGTTATTAACCCCCGGTAGTCTCTGTAGCAAAAAACGCAAACTTCCAGCCGCTGCTACCACAGCAAAGGCCGCAGCGGGGAAAAGTCATGCTGGTCCTCACTGCCTCCAGGAACCCCTTCAAATGCCCCACACCTTTTGCACCTCTCTGCTTTCCTGTGCACTCCATCCTCAAAACCACCGTTTTTCACTCTCGGCAGCCTCCGGAGCAAAAAACGCAAACGTCCAGCCGCTGCTCCCACAGCAAAGGCCCCAGCGGGGAAAAGTCATGCTGGTCCTCACTGCCTCCAGGACCCCTTCAAATGCCCCACACCTTTTGGACCTCTCTGCTTTCCTGTGGACTCCATCCTCAAAACCACCGTTTTTCACTCTCGGCAGCCTCCGGAGCAAAAAACGCAAACGTCCAGCCGCTGCTCCCACAGCAAAGGCCCCAGCGGGGAAAAGTCATGCTGGTCCTCACTGCCTCCAGGAACCCCTTCAAATGCCCCACACCTTTTAGACCTCTCTGCTTTCCTGTGGAATCCATCCTCAAAACCACCGTTATTAACCCTCGGTAGTCTCTGTAGCAAAAAAAGCAGATGTCCAGCCGCTGCTCCCACAGCAAAGGCCCCAGCGGGGAAAAGTCATGCTGGTCCTCACTGCCTCCGGGAACCCCTTCAAATGCCCCACACCTTTTGGACCTCTCTGCTTTCCTGTGGAATCCATCCTCAAAACCACTGTTTTTCACTATCAGCAGCCTCCGGAGCAAAAAACGCAAACGTCCAGCCGCTGCTAGAACAGCAAAGGCCCCAGCAGGGAAAAGTCATGCTGGTCCTCACTGCCTCCGGGAACCCCTTCAAATGCCCCATACGTTTTGGACCTCTCTGTTTTCCTTTGGACTCCATCCTCAAAACTACCGTTTTTCACTCTCGGCAGCCTCCGGAGCAAAAAACGCAAACGTCCAACCGCTGCTCCCACAGCAAAGGCCCCAGCGGGGAAAAGTCATGCTGGTCCTCACTGCCTCCGGGAACCCCTTCAAATGCCCCACACCTTTTGGAACTCTCTGCTTTCCTGTGGACTCCACCCTCAAAACCACCGTTTTTCACTCTCAGCAGCCTCCGGAGCAAAAAACGCAAAAGTCCAGCCGCTGCTCCCACAGCAAAGGCCCCAGCAGGGACAAATCATGCTGGTCCTCACTGCCTCCGGGAACCCCTTCAAATGCCCCACACCTTTTGGACCACTCTGCTTTCCTGTGGAATCCATCCTCAAAATCACCGTTTCTCACTCTCAGCAGCCTCCGGAGCAAAAAACTCAAACATCCAGCCGCTGCACCCACAGCAAATGCCCAGCGGGGAAAAGTCATGCTGGTCCTCACTGCCTCCAGGAACCCCTTCAAATGCCCCACACCTTTTGCACCTCTCTGCTTTCCTGTGGACTCCATCCTCAAAACCACCGTTTTTCACTCTCGGCATCCGCCGGAGCAAAAAACGCAAACGTCCAGCCGCTGCTCCCACAGCAAAGGTTCCAAGGCGGAAAAGTCATGCTGGTCCTCACTGCCTCCGGGAACCCCTTCAAATGCCCCACACCTTTTGGACCTCTCTGTTCTCCTGTGGACTCCATCCTCAAAACCACCGTTTTTCACTCTCGGCTTCCTCCGGAGCAAAAAATGCAAACGTCCAGCAACTGCTTCCACAGCAAAGGCCCCAGCGGGGAAAAGTCATGCTGGTCCTCACTGCCTCCAGGACCCCTTCAAATGCCCCACACCTTTTGGACCTCTCTGCTTTCCTGTGGAATCCATCCTCAAAACCACCGTTTTTCACTCTCGGTAGCCTCCGGTGCAAAAAACGCAAACGTCCAGCTGCTGCTCCCACAGCAAAGGCCCCAGCGGGGAAAAGTCATGCTGGTCCTCACTGCCTCCAGGAACCCCTTCAAATGCCCCACACCTTTTGGACCTCTCTGCTTTCCTGTGGACTCCATCCTCAAAACCACCGTTTTTAACCCTCGGTAGTCTCTGTAGCAAAAAACGCAAACGTCCAGCCGCTGCTCCCACAGCAAAGGCCCCAGCGGGTAAAAGTCATGCTGGTCCTCACTGCCTCCAGGAACCCCTTCAAATGCCCCACACCTTTTGGACCTCTCTGCTTTCCTGTGGACTCCATCCTCAAAAACACCTTTTTTAACCCTCTGTAGTCTCTGTATCAAAAAACGCAAACGTCCAGCCGCTGCTCCCACAGCAAAGGCCCCAGCGGGGAAAAGTCATGCTGGTCCTCACTGCCTCCGGGAACCCCTTCAAATGCCCCACACCTTTTGGACCTCTCTGCTTTCCTGTGGACTCCATCCTCAAAACCACCGTTTTTAACCCTCGGTAGTCTCTGTAGCAAAAAACGCAAACGTCCAGCCGCTGCTCCCACAGCAAAGGCCCCAGCGGCAAAAGTCATGCTGGTCCTCACTGCCTCCGGGAACCCCTTCAAATGCCCCACACCTTTTGGACCTCTCTGCTTTCCTGTGGACTCCATCCTCAAAACCACCGTTTTTCACTCTCGGCAGCCTCCGGAGGAAAAAACGCAGATGTCCAGCCGCTGCTCCCACAGCAAAGGCCCCAGCGGGGAAAAGTCATGCTGGTCCTCACTGCCTCCGGGAACCCCTTCAAATGCCCCACACCTTTTGGACCTCTCTGCTTTCCTGTGGACTCCATCCTCAAAACCACCGTTTTTAACCCTCGGTAGTCTCTGTAGCAAAAAACGCAAACGTCCAGCCGCTGCTCCCACAGCAAAGGCCCCAGCGGGGAAAAGTCATGCTGGTCCTCACTGCCTCTGGGAACCCCTTCAAATGCCCCACACCTTTTGGACCTCTCTGCTTTCCTGTGTACTCCATCCTCAAAACCACCGTATTTCACTCTCGGCATCCGCCCGAGCAAAAAACGCAAACGTCCAGCCGCTGCTCCCACAGCAAAGGTTCCAAGGCGGAAAAGTCATGCTGGTCCTCACTGCCTCCGGGAACCCCTTCAAATGCCCCACACCTTTTGGACCTCTCTGCTTTCCTGTGGACTCCATCCTCAAAACAACTGTTTTTCACTCTCGGCAGCCTCCGGAGCAAAAAACGCAAACGTCCAGCCGCTGCTCCCACAGCAAAGGTTCCAAGGCAGAAAAGTCATGCTGGTCCTCACTGCCTCCGGGAACCCCTTCAAATGCCCCACACCTTTTGGACCTCTCTGCTTTCCTGTGGACTCCATCCTCAAAACCACCGTTTTTCACTCTCGGCAGCCTCCGGAGCAAAAAACACAAACGTCCAGCCGCTGCTCCCACAGCAAAGGTTCCAAGGCAGAAAAGTCATGCTGGTCCTCACTGCCTCCGGGAACCCCTTCAAATGCCCCACACCTTTTGGACCTCTCTGTTTTCCTGTGGACTCCATCCTCAAAACCACCGTTTTTCACTCTCGGCAGCCTCCGGAGCAAAAAACGCAAACGTCCAGCCGCTGCTCCCACAGCAAAGGCCCCAGCGGGTAAAAGTCATGCTGGTCCTCACTGCCTCCGGGAACCCCTTCAAATGCCCCACACCTTTTGGACCTCTCTGCTTTCCTGTGGACTCCATCCTCAAAACCACCGTTTTTAACCCTCGGTAGTCTCTGTATCAAAAAACGCAAAAGTCCAGCCACTGCTCCCACAGCAAAGGCCCCAGCGGGGAAAAGTCATGCTGGTCCTCACTGCCTCCGGGAACCCCTTCAAATGCCCCACACCTTTTGGACCTCTCTGCTTTCCTGTGGACTCCATCCTCAAAACCACCGTTTTTCACTCTCAGCAGCCTCTAGAGCAAAAAACGCAGATGTCCAGCTGCTGCTCCCAAAGCAAAGGCCCCAGCGGGGAAAAGTCATGCTGGTCCTCACTGCCTCCGGGAACCCCTTCAAATGCCCCACACCTTTTGGACCTCTCTGCTTTCCTGTGGACTCCATCATCAAAACCACCGTTTTTAACTCGCGGTAGTCTCTGTAGCAAAAAACGCAAACGTCCAGCCGCTGCTCCCACAGCAAAGGTTCCAAGGCGGAAAAGTCATGCTGGTCCTCACTGCCTCCGGGAACCCCCTCAAATGCTGCACACCTTTTGGACCTCTCTGCTTTCCTGTGGACTCCATCCTCAAAACCACTGTTTTTCACTCTCGGCAGCCTCCGGAGCAAAAAACGTAAACGTCCAGCCGCTGCTCCCACAGCAAAGGCCCCAGCGGGGGAAAGTCATGCTGGTCCTCACTGCCTCCGGGAACCCCTTCAAATGCCCCACACCTTTTGGACCTCTCTGCTTTCCTGTGGAATCCATCCTCAAAACCACTGTTTTTCACTCTCGGCAGCCTCCGGAGCAAAAAACGCAAACGTCCAGCCGCTGCTAGAACAGCAAAGGCCCCAGCAGGGAAAAGTCATGCTGGTCCTCACTGCCTCCGGGAACCCCTTCAAATGCCCCATACGTTTTGGACCTCTCTGTTTTCCTGTGGAATCCATCCTCAAAACCACCGTTTTTCACTCTCGGCAGCCTCCGGAGCAAAAAACGCAAACGTCCAGCCGCTGCTCCCACAGCAAAGGTTCCAAGGCGGAAAAGTCATGCTGGTCCTCACTGCCTCTGGGAACCCCTTCAAATGCCCCACACCTTTTGGACCTCTCTGTTTTCCTGTGGACTCCATCCTCAAAACCACCGTTTTTCACTCTCGGCAGCCTCCGGAGCAAAAAACGCAAACGTCCAGCCGCTGCTCCCACAGCAAAGGCCCCAGCGGGGAAAAGTCATGCTGGTCCTCACTGCCTCCGGGAACCCCTTCATATGCCCCACACCTTTTGCATCTGTCTACTTTCATGTGGACTCCATCCTCAAAACCACCGTTTTTCACTCTCGGCAGTCTCCGGAGCAAAAAACGCAAACGTCCAGCCGCTGCTCCCACAGCAAAGGCCCCAGCGGGGAAAAGTCATGCTGGTCCTCACTGCCTCCGGGAATCCCTTCAAATGTCCCACACCTTTTGGACCTCTCTGCTTTCCTGTGAACTCCATCCTCAAAACCACCGTTTTTCACTCTCGGCATCCGCCGGAGCAAAAAACGCAAACGTCCAGCCGCTGCTCCCACAGCAAAGGCCCCAGCAAGGAAAAGTCATGCTGGTCCTCACTGCCTCCGGGAACCCTTTCAAATGCCCCACACCTTTTGGACCTCTCTGCTTTCCTGTGTACTCCATCCTCAAAACCACCGTTTTTCACTCTCGGTAGCCTCCGGAGCAAAAAACGCAAACGTCCAACCGCTGCTCCCACAGCAAAGGCCCCAGCGGGGAAAAGTCATGCTGGTCCTCACTGCCTCCGGGAACCCCTTCAAATGCCCCACACCTTTTGGAACTCTCTGCTTTCCTGTGGACTCCACCCTCAAAACCACCGTTTTTCACTCTCAGCAGCCTCCGGAGCAAAAAACGCAAAAGTCCAGCCGCTGCTCCCACAGCAAAGGCCCCAGCAGGGACAAATCATGCTGGTCCTCACTGCCTCCGGGAACCCCTTCAAATGCCCCACACCTTTTGGACCTCTCTGCTTTCCTGTGGAATCCATCCTCAAAATCACCGTTTCTCACTCTCAGCAGCCTCCGGAGCAAAAAACTCAAACATCCAGCCGCTGCACCCACAGCAAATGCCCAGCGGGGAAAAGTCATGCTGGTCCTCACTGCCTCCGGGAACCCCTTCAAATGCCCCACACCTTTTGGACCTCTCTGCTTTCCTGTGGAATCCATCCTCAAAACCACCGTTATTAACCCTCGGCAGCCTCCGGAGCAAAAAACGCAAACGTCCAGCCGCTGCTCCCACAGCAAAGGCCCCAGCGGGGGAAAGTCATGCTGGTCCTCACTGCCTCCAGGAACCCCTTCAAATGCCCCACACCTTTTGCACCTCTCTGCTTTCCTGTGGACTCCATCCTCAAAACCACCGTTTTTCACTCTCGGCATCCGCCGGAGCAAAAAACGCAAACGTCCAGCCGCTGCTCCCACAGCAAAGGTTCCAAGGCGGAAAAGTCATGCTGGTCCTCACTGCCTCCGGGAACCCCTTCAAATGCCCCACACCTTTTGGACCTCTCTGTTCTCCTGTGGACTCCATCCTCAAAACCACCGTTTTTCACTCTCGGCTTCCTCCGGAGCAAAAAATGCAAACGTCCAGCAACTGCTTCCACAGCAAAGGCCCCAGCGGGGAAAAGTCATGCTGGTCCTCAGTGCCTCCAGGACCCCTTCAAATGCCCCACACCTTTTGGACCTCTCTGCTTTCCTGTGGAATCCATCCTCAAAACCACCGTTTTTCACTCTCGGCAGCCTCCGGTGCAAAAAACGCAAACGTCCAGCTGCTGCTCCCACAGCAAAGGCCCCAGCGGGGAAAAGTCATGCTGGTCCTCACTGCCTCCGGGAACCCCTTCAAATGCCCCACACCTTTTGGACCTCTCTGCTTTCCTGTGGACTCCATCCTCAAAACCACCGTTTTTAACCCTCGGTAGTCTCTGTAGCAAAAAACGCAAACGTCCAGCCGCTGCTCCCACAGCAAAGGCCCCAGCGGGTAAAAGTCATGCTGGTCCTCACTGCCTCCAGGAACCCCTTCAAATGCCCCACACCTTTTGGACCTCTCTGCTTTCCTGTGGACTCCATCCTCAAAAACACCTTTTTTAACACTCTGTAGTCTCTGTATCAAAAAACGCAAATGTCCAGCCGCTGCTCCCACAGCAAAGGCCCCAGCGGGGAAAAGTCATGCTGGTCCTCACTGCCTCCGGGAACCCCTTCAAATGCCCCACACCTTTTGGACCTCTCTGCTTTCCTGTGGACTCCATCCTGAAAACCACCGTTTTTAACCCTCGGTAGTCTCTGTAGCAAAAAACGCAAACGTCCAGCCGCTGCTCCCACAGCAAAGGCCCCAGCGGCAAAAGTCATGCTGGTCCTCACTGCCTCCGGGAACCCCTTCAAATGCCCCACACCTTTTGGACCTCTCTGCTTTCCTGTGGACTCCATCCTCAAAACCACCGTTTTTCACTCTCGGCAGCCTCCGGAGCAAAAAACGCAAACGTCCAGCCGCTGCTCCCACAGCAAAGGCCCCAGCGGGGAAAAGTCATGCTGGTCCTCACTGCCTCTGGGAACCCCTTCAAATGCCCCACACCTTTTGGACCTCTCTGCTTTCCTGTGTACTCCATCCTCAAAACCACCGTATTTCACTCTCGGCATCCGCCCGAGCAAAAAACGCAAACGTCCAGCCGCTGCTCCCACAGGAAAGGTTCCAAGGCGGAAAAGTCATGCTGGTCCTCACTGCCTCCGGGAACCCCTTCAAATGCCCCACACCTTTTGGACCTCTCTGCTTTCCTGTGGACTCCATCCTCAAAACAACTGTTTTTCACTCTCGGCAGCCTCCGGAGCAAAAAACGCAAACGTCCAGCCGCTGCTCCCACAGCAAAGGTTCCAAGGCAGAAAAGTCATGCTGGTCCTCACTGCCTCCGGGAACCCCTTCAAATGCCCCACACCTTTTGGACCTCTCTGCTTTCCTGTGGACTCCATCCTCAAAACCACCGTTTTTCACTCTCGGCAGCCTCCGGAGCAAAAAACACAAACGTCCAGCCGCTGCTCCCACAGCAAAGGTTCCAAGGCAGAAAAGTCATGCTGGTCCTCACTGCCTCCGGGAACCCCTTCAAATGCCCCACACCTTTTGGACCTCTCTGTTTTCCTGTGGACTCCATCCTCAAAACCACCGTTTTTCACTCTCGGCAGCCTCCGGAGCAAAAAACGCAAACGTCCAGCCGCTGCTCCCACAGCAAAGGCCCCAGCGGGTAAAAGTCATGCTGGTCCTCACTGCCTCCGGGAACCCCTTCAAATGCCCCACACCTTTTGGACCTCTCTGCTTTCCTGTGGACTCCATCCTCAAAACCACCTTTTTTAACCCTCTGTAGTCTCTGTATCAAAAAACGCAAAAGTCCAGCCGCTGCTCCCACAGCAAAGGCCCCAGCGGGGAAAAGTCATGCTGGTCCTCACTGCCTCCGGGAACCCCTTCAAATGCCCCACACCTTTTGGACCTCTCTGCTTTCCTGTGGACTCCATCCTCAAAACCACCGTTTTTCACTCTCAGCAGCCTCTAGAGCAAAAAACGCAGATGTCCAGCTGCTGCTCCCACAGCAAAGGCCCCAGCGGGGAAAAGTCATGCTGGTCCTCACTGCCTCCGGGAACCCCTTCAAATGCCCCACACCTTTTGGACCTCTCTGCTTTCCTGTGGACTCCATCATCAAAACCACCGTTTTTAACTCGCGGTAGTCTCTGTAGCAAAAAACGCAAACGTCCAGCCGCTGCTCCCACAGCAAAGGTTCCAAGGCGGAAAAGTCATGCTGGTCCTCACTGCCTCCGGGAACCCCTTCAAATGCCCCACACCTTTTGCACCTCTCTGCTTTCCTGTGGACTCCATCCTCAAAACCACCGTTTTTCACTCTCAGCAGCCTCCAGAGCAAAAAACGCAGATGTCCAGCCGCTGCTCCCACAGCAAAGGCCCCAGTGGGGAAAAGTCATGCTGGTCCTCACTGCCTACGGGAACCCCTTCAAATGCCCCACACCTTTTGCACCTCTCTGCTTTCCTGTGGACTCCATCCTCAAAACCACCGTTTTTAACTCGCGGTAGTCTCTGTAGCAAAAAACGCAAACGTCCAGCCGCTGGTCCCACAGCAAAGGCCCCAGCGGGGAAAAGTCATGCTGGTCCTCACTGCCTCCAGGAACCCCTTTTAATGCCCCACACCTTTTGGACCTCTCTGTTTTCCCGTGGACTCCATCCTCAAAACCACCGTCTTTCACTCTCAGCAGCCTCCGGAGCAAAAAACGCAAACGTCCAGCCGCTGCTCCCACAGCAAAGGCCCCAGCGGGGAAAAGTCATGCTGGTCCTCACTGCCTCCAGGAACCCCTTCAAATGCCCCACACCTTTTAGACCTCTCTGCTTTCCTGTGGACTCCATCCTCAAAACCACCGTTTTTCACTCTTGGCAGCCTCCGGAGCAAAATACGCAAACGTCCAGCCGCTGCTCCCACAGCAAAGGCCCCAGCGGGGAAAAGTCATGCTGGTCCTCACTGCCTCTGGGAACCCCTTCAAATGCCCCACACCTTTTGGACCTCTCTGCTTTCCTGTGGACTCCATCCTCAAAACCACTGTTTTTAACGCTCGGCATCCGCCGGAGCAAATAACGCAAACGTCCAGCCGCTGCTCCCACAGCAAAGGCCCCAGCGGGGAAAAGTCATGCTGGTCCTCACTGCCTCCGGGAACCCCTTCAAATGCCCCACACCTTTTGGACCTCTCTGCTTTCCTGTGGACTCCATCCTCAAAACCACCGTTATTAACCCTCGGTAGTCTCTGTAGCAAAAAACGCAAATGTCCAGCCGCTGCTCCCACAGCAAATGTACTAAGGAAGTAAAGTCATGGTGGTCCTCACTGCCTCCGGGAACCCCTTCAAATGCCCCACACCTTTTGGACCTCCCTGCTTTCCTGTGGACTCCATCCTCAAAACCGTCGTTTTTCACTCTCGGCAGCCTCCGGAGCAAAAAACACAAACGTCAAGCCGCTGCTCCCACAGCAAAGGTACTAAGGAAGTAAAGTCATGCTGGTCCTCACTGCCTCCGGGAACCCCTTCAAATGCCCCACACCTTTTGGAACTCTCTGCTTTCCTGTGGACTCCATCCTCAAAACCACCGTTTTTCACTCTCGGCAGCCTCCGGAGCAAAAAACACAAACGTCCAGCCGCTGCTTCCACAGCAAAGGCCCCAGCCGGTAAAAGTCATGCTGTTCCTCACTGCCTCCAGGAACACCTTCAAATGCCCCACACCTTTTGGACCTCTCTGTTTTCCTGTGGACTCCATCCTCAAAACCTCCGTCTTTCACTCTCAGCAGCCTCCGGAGCAAAAAACGCAAAAGTCCAGCCGCTGCTCCCACAGCAAAGGCCCCAGCGGGGAAAAGTCATGCTGGTCCTCACTGCCTCCAGGAACCCCTTCAAATGCCCCACACCTTTTAGACCTCTCTGCTTTCCTGTGGACTCCATCCTCAAAACCACCGTCTTTCACTCTCGGCAGCCTCCGGAGCAAAAAGCGCAAACGTCCAGGCGCTGCTCCCACAGCAAAGGCCGCAGCGGGGAAAAGTCATGCTGGTCCTCACTGCCTCCGGGAACCCCTTCAAATGCCCCACACCTTTTGGACCTCTCTGCTTTCCTGTGGACTCCATCCTCAAAACCACCGTTATTAACCCTCGGTAGTCTCTGTAGCAAAAAACGCAAATGTCCAGCCGCTGCTCCCACAGCAAATGTACTAAGGAAGTAAAGTCATGGTGGTCCTCACTGCCTCCGGGAACCCCTTCAAATGCCCCACACCTTTTGGACCTCCCTGCTTTCCTGTGGACTCCATCCTCAAAACCGTAGTTTTTCACTCTCGGCAGCCTCCGGAGCAAAAAACACAAACGTCAAGCCGCTGCTCCCACAGCAAAGGTACTAAGGAAGTAAAGTCATGCTGGTCCTCACTGCCTCCGGGAACCCCTTCAAATGCCCCACACCTTTTGGACCTCTCTGCTTTCCTGTGGACTCCATCCTAAAAACCACCGTTTTTCACTCTCGGCAGCCTCCGGAGCAAAAAACACAAACGTCCAGCCGCTGCTTCCACAGCAAAGGCCCCAGCCGGTAAAAGTCATGCTGTTCCTCACTGCCTCCAGGAACACCTTCAAATGCCCCACACCTTTTGGACCTCTCTGTTTTCCTGTGGACTCCATCCTCAAAACCACCGTCTTTCCCTCTCAGCCGCCTCCGGAGCAAAAAACGTAAAAGTCCAGCCGCTGCTCCCACAGCAAAGGCCCCAGCGGGGAAAAGTCATGCTGGTCCTCACTGCCTCCAGGAACCCCTTCAAATGCCCCACACCTTTTAGACCTCTCTGCTTTCCTGTGGACTCCATCCTCAAAACCACCGTCTTTCACTCTCGGCAGCCTCCGGAGCAAAAAGCGCAAACGTCCAGGCGCTGCTCCCACAGCAAAGGCCGCAGCGGGGAAAAGTCATGCTGGTCCTCACTGCCTCCGGGAACCCCTTCAAATGCCCCACACCTTTTGGACCTCTCTGCTTTCCTGTGGACTCCATCCTCAAAACCACCGTTATTAACCCTCGGTAGTCTCTGTAGCAAAAAACGCAAATGTCCAGCCGCTGCTACCACAGCAAATGTACTAAGGAAGTAAAGTCATGGTGGTCCTCACTGCCTCCGGGAACCCCTTCAAATGCCCCACACCTTTTGGACCTCCCTGCTTTCCTGTGGACTCCATCCTCAAAACCATAGTTTTTCACTCTCGGCAGCCTCCGGAGCAAAAAACACAAACGTCAAGCCGCTGCTCCCACAGCAAAGGTACTAAGGAAGTAAAGTCATGATGGTCCTCACTGCCTCCGGGAACCCCTTCAAATGCCCCACACCTTTTGGACCTCTCTGCTTTCCTGTGGAATGCATCCTCAAAACCACTGTTTTTCACTCTCGGTAGCCTCCGGAGCAAAAAACGCAAACGTCCAGCCGCTGCTCCCACAGCAAAGGCCCCAGCGGGGAAAAGTCATGCTGGTCCTCACTGCCTCTCGGAACCCCTTCAAATGCCCCACACCTTTTGGACCTCTCTGTTTTCCTGTGGACTCCATCCGCCAAAAAACTGTTTTTCACTCTCGGCAGCCTCTGGAGCATAAAACGCAAACGTCCAGCGGCTGCTCCCACAGCAAAGGCCCCAGCGGGGAAAAGTCATGCTGGTCCTCACTGCCTCCGGGAACCCCTTCAAATGCCCCACACCTTTTGGACCTCTCTGCTTTCCTGTGGACTCCATCCTCAAAACCACCATTTTTCACTCTGGGCAGCCTCCGGAGCAAAAAACACAAACGTCCAGCCGCTGCTCCCACAGCAAAGGCCCCAGCGGGTAAAAGTCATGCTGGTCCTCACTGCCTCCAGGACCCCTTCAAATGCCCCACACCTTTTGGACCTCTCTGCTTTCCTGTGGACTCCATCCTCAAAACCACCTTTTTTAACCCTCTGTAGTCTCTGTATCAAAAAACGCAAACGTCCAGCCGCTGCTCCCACAGCAAAGGCCCCAGCGGGGAAAAGTCATGCTGGTCCTCACTGCCTCCGGGAACCCCTTCAAATGACCCACACCTTTTGGACCTCTCTGCTTTCCTGTGGACTCCATCCTCAAAACCACCGTTTTTCACTCTCGGCAGCCTCCGGAGCAAAAAACGCAGATGTCCAGCCGCTGCTCCCACAGCAAAGGCCCCAGCGGGGAAAAGTCATGCTGGTCCTCACTGCCTCCGGGAACCCCTTCAAATGCCCCACACCTTTTGGACCTCTCTGCTTTCCTGTGGACTCCATCCTCAAAACCACCGTTTTTAACCCTCGGCAGCCTCCGGAGCAAAACGCGCAAACGTCCAGCCGCTGCTCCCACAGCAAAGGCCCCAGCGGGGAAAAGTCATGCTGGTCCTCACTGCCTCTGGGAACCCCTTCAAATGCCCCACACCTTTTGGACCTCTCTGCTTTCCTGTGGAATCCATCCTCAAAACCACCGTTATTAACCCTCGGCAGCCTCCGCAGCAAAAAGCGCAAACGTCCAGCCGCTGCTCCCACAGCAAAGGCCCCAGCGGGGAAAAGTCATGCTGGTCCTCACTGCCTCCGGGAACCCCTTCAAATGCCCGTCACCTTTTGGACCTCTCTGCTTTCCTGTGGACTCCATCCTCAAAACCACCGTTTTTCACTCTCAGCAGCCTCCAGAGCAAAAAACGCAGATGTCCAGCCGCTGCTCCCACAGCAAAGGCCCCAGCGGGGAAAAGTCATGCTGGTCCTCACTGCCTCCGGGAACCCCTTCAAATGCCCCACACCTTTTGGACCTCTCTGCTTTCCTGTGGACTCCATCCTCAAAACCACCGTTTTTAACCCTCGGTAGTCTCTGTAGCAAAAAACGCAAACGTCCAGCCGCTGCTCCCACAGCAAGGGCCCCAGCAGGGAAAAGTCATGCTGGTCCTCACTGCCTCTGGGAACCCCTTCAAATGCCCCACACCTTTTGCACCTCTCTGCTTTCCTGTGGACTCCATCCTCAAAACCACCGTATTTCACTCTCGGCATCCGCCGGAGCAAAAAACGCAAACGTCCAGCCGCTGCTCCAGCAGCAAAGGTTCCAAGGCGCAAAAGTCATGCTGGTCCTCACTGCCTCCGGGAACCCCTTCAAATGCCCCACACCTTTTGCACCTCTCTGTTTTCCTGTGGACTCCATCCTCAAAATAACTGTTTTTCACTCTCGGCAGCCTCCGGAGCAAAAAACGCAAACGTCCAGCCGCTGCAACCACAGCAAAGGCCCCAGCAGGGAAAAGTCATGCTGGTCCTCACTGCCTCCGGGAACCCCTTCAAATGCCCCACACCTTTTGGACCTCTCTGCTTTCCTGTGGACTCCATCATCAAAACCACCGTTTTTAACTCGCGGTAGTCTATGTAGCAAAAAACGCCAACGTCCAGCCGCTGCTCCCACAGCAAAGGTTCCAAGGCGGAAAAGTCATGCTGGTCCTCACTGCCTCCGTGAACCCCTTTAAATGCCCCACACCTTTTGGACCTCTCTGCTTTCCTGTGGAATCCATCCTCAAAACCACCGTTTTTCACTCTCGGCAGCCTCCAGAGCAAAAAACGCAAACGTCCAGCCGCTGCTCCCACAGCAAAGGCCCCAGCGGGGGAAAGTCATGCTGGTCCTCACTGCCTCCGGGAACCCCTTCAAATGCCCCACACCTTTTGCACCTCTCTGCTTTCCTGTGGACTCCATCCTCAAAACCACCGTTTTTCACTCTCAGCAGCCTCCAGAGCAAAAAACGCAGATGTCCAGCCGCTGCTCCCACAGCAAAGGCCCCAGCGGGGAAAAGTCATGCTGGTCCTCACTGCCTCTGGGAACCCCTTCAAATGCCCCACACCTTTTGCACCTCTCTGCTTTCCTGTGGACTCCATCCTCAAAACCACCATTTTTAACTCGCGGTAGTCTCTGTAGCAAAAAACGCAAACGTCCAGCCGCTGCTCCCACAGCAAAGGCCCCAGCGGGTAAAAGTCATGCTGGTCCTCACTGCCTCCAGGAACCCCTTCAAATGCCCCACACCTTTTGGATCTGTCTGCTTTCATGTGGACTCCATCCTCAAAACCACCGTTTTTCACTCTCGGCATCCGCCGGAGCAAAAAACTCAAACGTCCAGCCGCTGCTCCCACAGCAAAGGCCCCAGCGGGGAAAAGTCATGCTGGTCCTCACTGCCTCCGGGAACCCCTTTAAATGCCCCACACCTTTTGGACCTCTCTGCTTTCCTGTGGACTCCATCCTCAAAACCACCGTTATTAACTCTCGGTAGCCTCCGGAGCAAAAAACGCAAACGTCCAGCCGCTGCTCCCACAGCAAAGGCCCCAGCGGGGAAAAGTCATGCTGGTCCTCACTGCCTCCGGGAACCCCATCAAATGCCCCACACCTTTTGGACCTCTCTGCTTTCCTGTGGAATCCATCCTCAAAACCACCGTTATTAACCCTCGGCAGCCTCCGGAGCAAAAAAAGCAAACGTCCAGCCGCTGCTCTCACATCAAAGGTTCCAAGGCGGAAAAGTCATGCTGGTCCTCACTGCCTCCGGGAACCCCTTCAAATGCCCCACACCTTTTGGACCTCTCTGCTTTCCTGTGGACTCCATCCTCAAAACCACCGTTTTTCACTCTCGGCAGCCTCCGGAGCAAAAAACGCAAACGTCCAGCCGCTGCAACCACAGCAAAGGCCCCAGCGGGTAAAAGTCATGCTGGTCCTCACTGCCTCCGGGAACCCCTTCAAATGCCCCACACCTTTTGGACCTCTCTGCTTTCCTGTGGAATCCATCCTCAAAACCACTGTTTTTCACTCTCGGCAGCCTCCGGAGCAAAAAACGCAAACGTCCAGCTGCTGCTAGAACAGCAAAGGCCCCAGCAGGGAAAAGTCATGCTGGTCCTCACTGCCTCCGGGAACCCCTTCAAATGCCCCATACGTTTTGGACCTCTCTGTTTTCCTCTGGAGTCCATCCTCAAAACCACCGTTTTTCACTCTCGGCAGCCTCCGGAGCAAAAAACGCAAACGTCCAGCCGCTGCTCCCACAGCAAAGGTTCCAAGGCAGAAAAGTCATGCTGGTCCTCACTGCCTCTGGGAACCCCTTCAAATGCCCCACAGTTTTTGGACCTCTCTGCTTTCCTGTGGACTCCATCCTCAAAACCACCGTTATTAACCCTCGGTAGTCTCTGTAGCAAAAAAAGCAGATGTCCAGCCGCTGCTCCCACAGCAAAGGCCCCAGCGGGGAAAAGTCATGCTGGTCCTCACTGCCTCCGGGAACCCCTTCAAATGCCCCACACCTTTTGGACCTCTCTGCTTTCCTGTGGACTCCATCCTCAAAACCACCGTTTTTCACTCTCGGCAGCCTCCGGAGCAAAAAACGCAAATGTCCAGCCACTGCTCCCACAGCAAAGGCCCCAGCGGGTAAAAGTCATGCTGGTCCTCACTGCCTCCGGGAACCCCTTCAAATGCCCCACACCTTTTGGACCTCTCTGCTTTCCTGTGGAATCCATCCTCAAAACCACTGTTTTTCACTCTCGGCAGCCTCCGGAGCAAAAAACGCAAACGTCCAGCCGCTGCTAGAACAGCAAAGGCCCCAGCAGGGAAAAGTCATGCTGGTCCTCACTGCCTCCGGGAACCCCTTCAAATGCCCCATACGTTTTGGACCTCTCTGTTTTCCTGTGGACTCCATCCTCAAAACCACCGTTTTTCACTCTCGGCAGCCTCCGGAGCAAAAAACGCAAACGTCCAGCCGCTGCTCCCACAGCAAAGGTTCCAAGGCAGAAAAGTCATGCTGGTCCTCACTGCCGCCGGGAACCCCTTCAAATGCCCCACACCTTTTGGACCTCTCTGCTTTCCTGTGGAATCCATCCTCAAAACCACCGTTATTAACCCTCGGCAGCCTCCGGAGCAAAAAGCGCAAACGTCCAGCCGCTGCTCCCACAGCAAAGGCCCCAGCGGGGAAAAGTCATGCTGGTCCTCACTGCCTCCAGGAACCCCTGCAAATGCCCCACACCTTTTGGACCTCTCTGCTTTCCTGTGGACTCCATCCTCAAAACCACCGTTTTTCACTCTCGGCATCCGCCGGAGCAAAAAACGCAAACGTCCAGCCGCTGCTCCCACAGCAAAGGTTCCAAGGCGGAAAAGTCATGCTGGTCCTCACTGCCTCCGGGAACCCCTTCAAATGCCCCACACCTTTTGGACCTCTCTGCTTTCCTGTGGACTCCATCCTCAAAACCACCGTTTTTCACTCTCGGCAGCCTCTGGAGCAAAAAACGCAAAGGTCCAGCCGCTGCTCCGACATCAAAGGCCCCAGCGGGTAAAAGTCATGCTGGTCCTCACTGCCTCCGGGAACCCCTTCAAATGCCCCACACCTTTTGCACCTCTCTGCTTTCCTGTGGAATCCATCCTCAAAACCACTGTTTTTCACTCTCGGCAGCCTCCAGAGCAAAAAACGCAAACGTCCAGCCGCTGCTAGAACAGCAAAGGCCCCAGCAGGGAAAAGTCATGCTGGTCCTCACTGCCTCCGGGAACCCCTTCAAATGCCCCATACGTTTTGAACCTCTCTGTTTTCCTGTGGACTCCATCCTCAAAACCACCGTTTTTCACTCTCGGCAGCCTCCGGAGCAAAAAACGCAAACGTCCAGCCGCTGCTCCCACAGCAAAGGTTCCAAGGCGGAAAAGTCATGCTGGTCCTCACTGCCTCCGGGAACCCCTTCAAATGCCCCACACCTTTTGGACCTCTCTGCTTTCCTGTGGAATCCATCCTCAAAACCACTGTTTTTCACTCTCGGCAGCCTCGGGAGCAAAAAACGCAAACGTCCAGCCGCTGCTAGAACAGCACGGCCCCAGCAGGGAAAAGTCATGCTGGTCCTCACTGCCTCCGGGAACCCCTTCAAATGCCCCATACGTTTTGGACCTCTCTGTTTTCCTCTGGACTCCATCCTCAAAACCACCGTTTTTCACTCTCGGCAGCCTCTGGAGCAAAAAACGCAAACGTCCAGCCGCTGCTCCCACAGCAAAGGTTCCAAGGCGGAAAAGTCATGCTGGTCCTCACTGCCTCTGGGAACCCCTTCAAATGCCCCACAGTTTTTGGACCTCTCTGCTTTCCTGTGGACTCCATCCTCAAAACCACTGTTATTAACCCTCGGTAGTCTCTCTAGCAAAAAAAGCAGATGTCCAGCCGCTGCTCCCACAGCAAAGGCCCCAGCGGGTAAAAGTCATGCTGGTCCTCACTGCCTCCGGGAACCCCTTCAAATGCCCCACACCTTTTGGACCTCTCTGCTTTCCTGTGGACTCCATCCTCAAAACCACCGTTTTTCACTCTCGGCAGCCTCCGGAGCAAAAAACGCAAATGTCCAGCCGCTGCTCCCACAGCAAAGGCCCCAGCGGGTAAAAGTCATGCTGGTCCTCACTGCCTCCGGGAACCCCTTCAAATGCCCCACACCTTTTGGACCTCTCTGCTTTCCTGTGGAATCCATCCTCAAAACCACTGTTTTTCACTCTCGGCAGCCTCCGGAGCAAAAAACGCAAACGTCCAGCCGCTGCACCCACAGCAAAGGCCCCAGCGGGGAAAAGTCATGCTGGTCTTCACTACCTCCAGGAACCCCTTCAAATGCCCCACACCTTTTGGACCTCTCTGCTTTCCTGTGGACTCCATCCTCAAAACCACCGTTTTTCACTCTCGGCAGCCTCCGGAGCAAAAAACGCAAACGTCCAGCCGCTGCTCCCACAGCAAAGGTTCCAAGGCAGAAAAGTCATGCTGGTCCTCACTGCCTCCGGGAACCCCTTCAAATGCCCCACACCTTTTGGACCTCTCTGTTTTCCTGTGGACTCCATCCTCAAAACCACCGTTTTTCACTCTCGGCAGCCTCCGGAGCAAAAAACGCAAACGTCCAGCCGCTGCACCCACAGCAAAGGCCCCAGCGGGGAAAAGTCATGCTGGTGCTCACTGCCTCCGGGAACCCCTTCATATGCCCCACACCTTTTGGACCTCTCTGTTTTCCTGTGGACTCCATCCTCAAAACCACCGTTTTTCACTCTCGGCAGCCTCCGGAGCAAAAAACGCAAACGTCCAGCCGCTGCACCCACAGCAAATGCCCAGCGGGGAAAAGTCATGCTGGTCCTCACTGCCTCCGGGAACCCCTTCAAATGCCCCACACCTTTTGGACCTCTCTGCTTTCCTGTGGAATCCATCCTCAAAACCACCGTTATTAACCCTCGGCAGCCTCCGGAGCAAAAAGCGCAAACGTCCAGCCGCTGCTCCCACAGCAAAGGCCCCAGCGGGGGAAAGTCATGCTGGTCCTCACTGCCTCCGGGAACCCCTTCAAATGCCCCACACCTTTTGGACCTCTCTGCTTTCCTGTGGACTCCATCCTCAAAACCACCGTTTTTCACTCTCGGCATCCGCCGGAGCAAAAAACGCAAACGTCCAGCCGCTGCTCCCACAGCAAAGGTTCCAAGGCGGAAAAGTCATGCTGGTCCTCACTGCCTCCGGGAACCCCTTCAAATGCCCCACACCTTTTGGACCTCTCTGCTTTCCTGTGGACTCCATCCTCAAAACCACCGTTTTTCACTCTCGGCAGCCTCCGGAGCAAAAAACGCAAATGTCCAGCCGCTGCTCCCACATCAAAGGCCCCAGCGGGGAAAAGTCATGCTGGTGCTCACTGCCTCCGGGAACCCCTTCAAATGCCCCACACCTTTTGGACCTCTCTGCTTTCCTGTGGAATCCATCCTCAAAACCACTGTTTTTCACTCTCGGCAGCCTCCAGAGCAAAAAACGCAAACGTCCAGCTGCTGCTAGAACAGCAAAGGCCCCAGCAGGGAAAAGTCATGCTGGTCCTCACTGCCTCCGGGAACCCCTTCAAATGCCCCATACGTTTTGGGCCTCTCTGTTTTCCTGTGGACTCCATCCTCAAAACCACCGTTTTTCACTCTCGGCAGCCTCCGGAGCAAAAAACGCAAACGTCCAGCCGCTGCTCCCACAGCAAAGGTTCCAAGGCGGAAAAGTCATGCTGGTCCTCACTGCCTCCGGGAACCCCTTCAAATGCCCCACACCTTTTGGGCCTCTCTGCTTTCCTGTGGACTCCATCCTCAAAACCACCGTTTTTCACTCTCGGCAGCCTCCGGAGCAAAAAACGCAAACGTCCAGCCGCTGCACCCACAGCAAATGCCCAGCGGGGAAAAGTCATGCTGGTCCTCACTGCCTCCGGGAACCCCTTCAAATGCCCCACACCTTTTGGACCTCTCTGCTTTCCTGTGGAATCCATCCTCAAAACCACCGTTATTAACCCTCGGCAGCCTCCGGAGCAAAAAGCGCAAACGTCCAGCCGCTGCTCCCACAGCAAAGGCCCCAGCGGGGGAAAGTCATGCTGGTCCTCACTGCCTCCGGGAACCCCTTCAAATGCCCCACACCTTTTGGACCTCTCTGCTTTCCTGTGGACTCCATCCTCAAAACCACCGTTTTTCACTCTCGGCATCCGCCGGAGCAAAAAACGCAAACGTCCAGCCGCTGCTCCCACAGCAAAGGTTCCAAGGCGGAAAAGTCATGCTGGTCCTCACTGCCTCCGGGAACCCCTTCAAATGCCCCACACCTTTTGGACCTCTCTGCTTTCCTGTGGACTCCATCCTCAAAACCACCGTTTTTCACTCTCGGCAGCCTCCGGAGCAAAAAACGCAAATGTCCAGCCGCTGCTCCCACATCAAAGGCCCCAGCGGGGAAAAGTCATGCTGGTGCTCACTGCCTCCGGGAACCCCTTCAAATGCCCCACACCTTTTGGACCTCTCTGCTTTCCTGTGGAATCCATCCTCAAAACCACTGTTTTTCACTCTCGGCAGCCTCCAGAGCAAAAAACGCAAACGTCCAGCTGCTGCTAGAACAGCAAAGGCCCCAGCAGGGAAAAGTCATGCTGGTCCTCACTGCCTCCGGGAACCCCTTCAAATGCCCCATACGTTTTGGACCTCTCTGTTTTCCTGTGGACTCCATCCTCAAAACCACCGTTTTTCACTCTCGGCAGCCTCCGGAGCAAAAAACGCAAACGTCCAGCCGCTGCTCCCACAGCAAAGGTTCCAAGGCGGAAAAGTCATGCTGGTCCTCACTGCCTCCGGGAACCCCTTCAAATGCCCCACACCTTTTGGGCCTCTCTGCTTTCCTGTGGACTCCATCCTCAAAACCACCGTTTTTCACTCTCGGCAGCCTCCGGAGCAAAAAAGGCAAATGTCCAGCCGCTGCTAGAACAGCAAAGGTTCCAAGGCAGAAAAGTCATGCTGGTCCTCACTGCCTCTGGGAACCCCTTCAAATGCCCCACACCTTTTGGACCTCTCTGTTTTCCTGTGGACTCCATCCTCAAAAACACCGTTTTTCACTCTCGGCAGCCTCCGGAGCAAAAAACGCAAACGTCCAGCCGCTGCACCCACAGCAAAGGCCCCAGCGGGGAAAAGTCATGCTGGTCTTCACTACCTCCAGGAACCCCTTCAAATGCCCCACACCTTTTGGACCTCTCTGCTTTCCTGTGGACTCCATCCTCAAAACCACCGTTTTTCACTCTCGGCAGCCTCCGGAGCAAAAAACGCAAACGTCCAGCCGCTGCTCCCACAGCAAAGGCCCCAGCGGGGGAAAGTCATGCTGGTGCTCACTGCCTCCGGGAACCCCTTCATATGCCCCACACCTTTTGGATCTGTCTGCTTTCCTGTGGACTCCATCCTCAAAACCACCGTTTTTCACTCTCAGCAGCCTCCGGAGCAGAATTCTCAAACATCCAGCCGCTGCACCCACAGCAAATGCCCAGCGGGGAAAAGTCATGCTGGTCCTCACTGCCTCCGGGAACCCCTTCAAATGCCCCACACCTTTTGGACCTCTCTGCTTTCCTGTGGAATCCATCCTCAAAACCACCGTTATTAACCCTCGGCAGCCTCCGGAGGAAAAAACGCAAACGTCCAGCCGCTGCTCCCACAGCAAAGGCCCCAGCGGGGGAAAGTCATGCTGGTCCTCACTGCCTCCAGGAACCCCTGCAAATGCCCCACACCTTTTGGACCTCTCTGCTTTCCTGTGGACTCCATCCTCAAAACCACCGTTTTTCACTCTCGGCATCCGCCGGAGCAAAAAACGCAAACGTCCAGCCGCTGCTCTCACATCAAAGGTTCCAAGGCGGAAAAGTCATGCTGGTCCTCACTGCCTCCGGGAACCCCTTCAAATGCCCCACACCTTTTGGACCTCTCTGTTTTCCTGTGGAATCCATCCTCAAAACCACCGTTTTTCACTCTCGGCTTCCTCCGGAGCAAAAAATGCAAACGTCCAGCAACTGCTTCCACAGCAAAGGCCCCAGCGGGGAAAAGTCATGCTGGTCCTCACTGCCTCCAGGACCCCTTCAAATGCCCCACACCTTTTGGACCTCTCTGCTTTCCTGTGGAATCCATCCTCAAAACCACCGTTTTTAACCCTCGGCAGCCTCCGGAGCATAAAACGCAAATGTCCAGCCGCTGCTCCCACAGCAAAGACCCAGCGGGTAAAAGTCATGCTGGTCCTCACTGCCTCCGGGAACCCCTTCAAATGCCCCACACCTTTTGGACCTCTCTGCTTTCCTGTGAACTCCATCCTCAAAACCACCGTTTTTATACCCTCCGTAGTCTCTGTAGCAAAAAACGCAAACGTCCAGCCGCTGCTCCCACAGCAAAGGTTCCAAGGCTGAAAAGTCATGCTGGTCCTCACTGCCTCTGGGAACCCCTTCAAATGCCCCACACCTTTTGGACCTCTCTGCTTTCCTGTGGACTCCATCCTCAAAACCACCGTTATTAACCCTCGGTAGTCTCTGTAGCAAAAAACGCAGATGTCCAGCCGCTGCTCCCACAGCAAAGGCCCCAGCGGGGAAAAGTCATGCTGGTCCTCACTGCCTCCGGGAACCCCTTCAAATGCCCCACACCTTTTGGACCTCTCTGTTTTCCTGTGGAATCCATCCTCAAAACCACCGCTTTTAACCCTCGGTAGTCTCTGTAGCAAAAAACGCAAACGTCCAGCCGCTGCTCTCACATCAAAGGTTCCAAAGCGGAAAAGTCATGCTGGTCCTCACTGCCTCCGGGAACCCCTTCAAATGCCCCACACCTTTTGGACCATTCTGTGTTCCTGTGGACTCCATCCTCAAAACCACCGTTTTTCACTCTCGGCTTCCTCCGGAGCAAAAAATGCAAACGTCCAGCAACTGCTTCCACAGCAAAGGCCCCAGCAGGGAAAAGTCATGCTGGTCCTCACTGCCTCCAGGAACCCCTTCAAATGCCCCACACCTTTTGGACCTCTCTGCTTTCCTGTGGAATCCATCCTCAAAACCACCGTTTTTCACTCTCGGCAGCCTCCGGAGCAAAAAACGCAAACGTCCAGCCGCTGCTCCCACAGCAAAGGCCCCAGCGGGGAAAAGTCATGCTGGTCCTCACTGCCTCCGGGAACCCCTTCAAATGCCCCACACCTTTTGGACCTCTCTGCTTTCCTGTGGAATCCATCCTCAAAACCACCGTTTTTCACTCTCGGCAGCCTCCGGTGCAAAAAACGCAAATGTCCAGCTGCTGCTCCCACAGCAAAGGCCCCAGCGGGGAAAAGTCATGCTGGTCCTCACTGCCTCCGGGAACCCCTTCATATGCCCCACACCTTTTGGATCTGTCTGCTTTCATGTGGACTCCATCCTCAAAACCACCGTTTTTCACTCTCGGCAGCCTTCGGAGCAAAAAACGCAAACGTCCAGCCGCTGCTCCCACATCAAAGGCCCCAGCGGGTAAAAGTCATGCTGGTCCTCACTGCCTCCGGGAACCCCTTCAAATGCCCCACACCTTTTGGACCTCTCTGCTTTCCTGTGGAATCCATCCTCAAAACCACCGTTATTAACCCTCGGCAGCCTCCGGAGCAAAAAACGCAAACGTCCAGCCGCTGCTCTCACATCAAAGGTTCCAAGGCGGAAAAGTCATGCTGGTCCTCACTGCCTCCGGGAACCCCTTCAAATGCCCCACACCTTTTGGACCTCTCTGTTTTCCTGTGGACTCCATCCTCAAAACCACCGTTTTTCACTCTCGGCTTCCTCCGGAGCAAAAAATGCAAACGTCCAGCAACTGCTTCCACAGCAAAGGCCCCAGGAGGGAAAAGTCATGCTGGTCCTCACTGCCTCCGGGAACCCCTTCAAATGCCCCACACCTTTTGCACCTCTCTGTTTTCCTGTGGAATCCATCCTCAAAACCACCGTTTTTCACTCTCGGCAGCCTCCGGTGCAAAAAACGCAAACGTCCAGCTGCTGCTCCCACAGCAAAGGCCCCAGCGGGGAAAAGTCATGCTGGTCCTCACTGCCTCCGGGAACCCCTTCAAATACCCCACACCTTTTGGACCTCTCTGCTTTCCTGTGAACTCCATCCCCAAAACCACCGTTTTTCACTCTCGGCGTCCGCCGGAGCAAAAAACGCAAACGTCCAGCCGCTGCTCCCACAGCAAAGGTTACAAGGCGGAAAAGACATGCTGGTCCTCACTGCCTCCGGGAACCCTTTCAAATGCCCCACACCTTTTGGACCTCTCTGCTTTCCTGTGGAATCCATCCTCAAAACCACCGTTTTTCACTCTCAGCAGCCTCCAAAGCAAAAAACGCAAACGTCCAGCCGCTGCACCCACAGCAAAGGCCCCAGCGGGGAAAAGTCATGCTGGTCCTCACTGCCTCCAGGAACCCCTTCAAATGCCCCACACCTTTTGGAGCTCTCTGCTTTCCTGTGGAATCCATCCTCAAAACCACCGTTATTAACCCTCGGTAGTCTCTGTAGCAAAAAACGCAAACGTCCAGCCGCTGCTCCCACAGCAAAGGCCCCAGCGGGGACAAGTCATGCTGGTCCTTACTGCCTCCGGGAACCCCTTCAAATGCCCCACACCTTTTGGACCTCTCTGCTTTCCTGTGAACTCCATCCTCAAAACCACCGTTTTTATACCCTCCGTAGTCTCTGTAGCAAAAAACGCAAACGTCCAGCCGCTGCTCCCACAGCAAAGGTTCCAAGGCTGAAAAGTCATGCTGGTCCTCACTGCCTCCAGGAACCCCTTCAAATGCCCCACACCTTTTGGACCTCTCTGCTTTCCTGTGGAATCCATCCTCAAAAACCATTGTTTTTAACTCTCTGTAGTCTCTGTATCAAAAAACGCAAACGTCCAGCCGCTGCTACCACAGCAAAGGCCCCAGCGGGGAAAAGTCATGCTGGTCCTCACTGCCTCCGGGAACCCCTTCAAATGCCCCACACCTTTTGGACCTCTCTGTTTTCCTGTGGACTCCATCCTCAAAACCACCGTTTTTCACTCTCGGCAGCCTCCGGAGCAAAAAACGCAAACGTCCAGCCGCTGCACCCACAGCAAAGGCCCCAGCGGGGAAAAGTCATGCTGGTCTTAACTACCTCCAGGAACCCCTTCAAATGCCCCACACCTTTTGGACCTCTCTGCTTTCCTGTGGACTCCATCCTCAAAACCACCGTTTTTCACTCTCGGCATCCGCCGGAGCAAAAAACGCAAACGTCCAGCCGCTGCTCCCACAGCAAAGGCCCCAGCAGGGAAAAGTCATGCTGGTCCTCACTGCCTCTGGGAACCCCTTCAAATGCCCCACACCTTTTGGATCTGTCTGCTTTCATGTGGACTCCATCCTCAAAACCACCGTTTTTCACTCTCGGCATCCGCCGGAGCAAAAAACGCAAACGTCCAGCCGCTGCTCCCACAGCAAAGGCCCCAGCAACGAAAAGTCATGCTGGTCCTCACTGCCTCCGGGAACCCTTTCAAATGCCCCACACCTTTTGGACCTCTCTGCTTTCCTGTGTACTCCATCCTCAAAACCACCGTTTTTCACTCTCGGCAGCCTCCGGAGCAAAAAACGCAAACGTTTAACCGCTGCTCCCACAGCAAAGGCCCCAGCGGGGAAAAGTCATGCTGGTCCTCACTGCCTCCGGGAACCCCTTCAAATGCCCCACACCTTTTGGACCTCTCTGCTTTCCTGTGGACTCCACCCTCAAAAGCACCGTTTTTCACTCTCGGCAGCCTCCGGAGCAAAAAACGCAAAAGTCCATCCACTGCTCCCACAGCAAAGGCCCCAGCAGGGACAAGTCATGCTGGTCCTCACTGCCTCCGGGAACCCCTTGAAATGCCCCACACCTTTTGGACCTCTCTGCTTTCCTGTGGACTCCATCCTCAAAACCACCGTTTTTCACTCTCGGCAGCCTCCGGAGCAAAAAACGCAAACGTCCAGCCGCTGCTCCCACAGCAAAGGCCCCAGTGGGGAAAAGTCATGCTGGTCCTCACTGCCTCCGGGAACCCCTTCATATGCCCCACACCTTTTGGATCTGTCTGCTTTCATGTGGACTCCATCCTCAAAACCACCGTTTTTCACTCTCGGCAGCCTCCGGAGCAAAAAACGCAAACGTCCAGCCGCTGCTCCCACAGCAAAGGCCCCAGCGGGGAAAAGTCATGCTGGTCCTCACTGCCTCCGGGAACCCCTTCAAATGCCCCACACCTTTTGGACCTCTCTGCTTTCCTGTGGACTCCATCCTCAAAACCACCGTTTTTCACTCTCGGCAGCCTCCGGAGCAAAAAGCGCAAACGTCCAGCCGCTGCTTCCACAGCAATGCCCCAGCGGGGAAAAGTCATGCTGGTCCTCACTGCCTCCGGGAACCCCTTCAAATGCCCCACACCTTTTGGACCTCTCTGCTTTCCTGTGGACTCCATCCTCAAAACCACCGTTTTTCACTCTCGGCATCCGCCGGAGCAAAAAACGCAAACGTCCAGCCGCTGCTCCCTCAGAAAAGGTTCCAAGGCGGAAAAGTCATGCTAGTCCTCAATGCCTCTGGGAACCCCTTCAAATGCCCCACACCTTTTGGACCTCTCTGCTTTCTAGTGGAATCCATCCTCAAAACCACCGTTTTTCACTCTCAGCAGCCTCCAAAGCAAAAAACGCAAACGTCCAGCCGCTGCACCCACAGCAAAGGCCCCAGCGGGGAAAAGTCATGCTGGTCCTCACTGCCTCCAGGAACCCCTTCAAATGCCCCACACCTTTTGGAGCTCTCTGCTTTCCTGTGGAATCCATCCTCAAAACCACCGTTATTAACCCTCGGTAGTCTCTGTAGCAAAAAACGCAAACGTCCAGCCGCTGCTCCCACAGCAAAGGCCCCAGCGGGGAAAAGTCATGCTGGTCCTTACTGCCTCCGGGAACCCCTTCAAATGCCCCACACCTTTTGGACCTCTCTGCTTTCCTGTGGACTCCATCCTCAAAACCACCGTTTTTATACCCTCCGTAGTCCCTGTAGCAAAAAACGCAAACGTCCAGCCGCTGCTCCCACAGCAAAGGTTCCAAGGCTGAAAAGTCATGCTGGTCCTCACTGCCTCCAGGAACCCCTTCAAATGCCCAACACCTTTTGGACCTCTCTGTTTTCCTGTGGACTCCATCCTCAAAAACACCGTTTTTCACTCTCGGCAGCCTCCGGAGCAAAAAACGCAAACGTCCAGCCGCTGCACCCACAGCAAAGGCCCCAGCGGGGAAAAGTCATGCTGGTCTTCACTACCTCCAGGAACCCCTTCAAATGCCCCACACCTTTTGGACCTCTCTGCTTTCCTGTGGACTCCATCCTCAAAACGACCGTTTTTCACTCTCGGCAGCCTCCGGAGCAAAAAACGCAAACGTCCAGCCGCTGCTCCCACAGCAAAGGCCCCAGCGGGGGAAAGTCATGCTGGTGCTCACTGCCTCCGGGAACCCCTTCATATGCCCCACACCTTTTGGATCTGTCTGCTTTCCTGTGGACTCCATCCTCAAAACCACCGTTTTTCACTCTCAGCAGCCTCCGGAGCAGAATTCTCAAACATCCAGCCGCTGCACCCACAGCAAATGCCCAGCGGGGAAAAGTCATGCTGGTCCTCACTGCCTCCGGGAACCCCTTCAAATGCCCCACACCTTTTGGACCTCTCTGCTTTCCTGTGGAATCCATCCTCAAAACCACCGTTATTAACCCTCGGCAGCCTCCGGAGGAAAAAACGCAAACGTCCAGCCGCTGCTCCCACAGCAAAGGCCCCAGCGGGGGAAAGTCATGCTGGTCCTCACTGCCTCCAGGAACCCCTGCAAATGCCCCACACCTTTTGGACCTCTCTGCTTTCCTGTGGACTCCATCCTCAAAACCACCGTTTTTCACTCTCGGCATCCGCCGGAGCAAAAAACGCAAACGTCCAGCCGCTGCTCTCACATCAAAGGTTCCAAGGCGGAAAAGTCATGCTGGTCCTCACTGCCTCCGGGAACCCCTTCAAATGCCCCACACCTTTTGGACCTCTCTGTGTTCCTGTGGACTCCATCCTCAAAACCACCGTTTTTCACTCTCGGCTTCCTCCGGAGCAAAAAATGCAAACGTCCAGCAACTGCTTCCACAGCAAAGGCCCCAGCGGGGAAAAGTCATGCTGGTCCTCACTGCCTCCAGGACCCCTTCAAATGCCCCACACCTTTTGGACCTCTCTGCTTTCCTGTGGAATCCATCCTCAAAACCACCGTTTTTAACCCTCGGCAGCCTCCGGAGCATAAAACGCAAATGTCCAGCCGCTGCTCCCACAGCAAAGACCCAGCGGGTAAAAGTCATGCTGGTCCTCACTGCCTCCGGGAACCCCTTCAAATGCCCCACACCTTTTGGACCTCTCTGCTTTCCTGTGAACTCCATCCTCAAAACCACCGTTTTTATACCCTCCGTAGTCTCTGTAGCAAAAAACGCAAACGTCCAGCCGCTGCTCCCACAGCAAAGGTTCCAAGGCTGAAAAGTCATGCTGGTCCTCACTGCCTCTGGGAACCCCTTCAAATGCCCCACACCTTTTGGACCTCTCTGCTTTCCTGTGGACTCCATCCTCAAAACCACCGTTATTAACCCTCGGTAGTCTCTGTAGCAAAAAACGCAAACGTCCAGCCGCTGCTCCCACAGCAAAGGCCCCAGCGGGGAAAAGTCATGCTGGTCCTTACTGCCTCCGGGAACCCCTTCAAATGCCCCACACCTTTTGGACCTCTCTGCTTTCCTGTGGACTCCATCCTCAAAACCACCGTTTTTATACCCTCCGTAGTCTCTGTAGCAAAAAACGCAAACGTCCAGCCGCTGCTCCCACAGCAAAGGTTCCAAGGCTGAAAAGTCATGCTGGTCCTCACTGCCTCCAGGAACCCCTTCAAATGCCCCACACCTTTTGGACCTCTCTGCTTTCCTGTGGAATCCATCCTCAAAAACCATTGTTTTTAACTCTCTGTAGTCTCTGTATCAAAAAACGCAAACGTCCAGCCGCTGCTACCACAGCAAAGGCCCCAGCGGGGAAAAGTCATGCTGGTCCTCACTGCCTCCGGGAACCCCTTCAAATGCCCCACACCTTTTGGACCTCTCTGTTTTCCTGTGGACTCCATCCTCAAAACCACCGTTTTTCACTCTCGGCAGCCTCCGGAGCAAAAAACGCAAACGTCCAGCCGCTGCACCCACAGCAAAGGCCCCAGCGGGGAAAAGTCATGCTGGTCTTAACTACCTCCAGGAACCCCTTCAAATGCCCCACACCTTTTGGACCTCTCTGCTTTCCTGTGGACTCCATCCTCAAAACCACCGTTTTTCACTCTCGGCATCCGCCGGAGCAAAAAACGCAAACGTCCAGCCGCTGCTCCCACAGCAAAGGCCCCAGCAGGGAAAAGTCATGCTGGTCCTCACTGCCTCTGGGAACCCCTTCAAATGCCCCACACCTTTTGGATCTGTCTGCTTTCATGTGGACTCCATCCTCAAAACCACCGTTTTTCACTCTCGGCATCCGCCGGAGCAAAAAACGCAAACGTCCAGCCGCTGCTCCCACAGCAAAGGCCCCAGCAACGAAAAGTCATGCTGGTCCTCACTGCCTCCGGGAACCCTTTCAAATGCCCCACACCTTTTGGACCTCTCTGCTTTCCTGTGTACTCCATCCTCAAAACCACCGTTTTTCACTCTCGGCAGCCTCCGGAGCAAAAAACGCAAACGTTTAACCGCTGCTCCCACAGCAAAGGCCCCAGCGGGGAAAAGTCATGCTGGTCCTCACTGCCTCCGGGAACCCCTTCAAATGCCCCACACCTTTTGGACCTCTCTGCTTTCCTGTGGACTCCACCCTCAAAAGCACCGTTTTTCACTCTCGGCAGCCTCCGGAGCAAAAAACGCAAAAGTCCATCCACTGCTCCCACAGCAAAGGCCCCAGCAGGGACAAGTCATGCTGGTCCTCACTGCCTCCGGGAACCCCTTGAAATGCCCCACACCTTTTGGACCTCTCTGCTTTCCTGTGGACTCCATCCTCAAAACCACCGTTTTTCACTCTCGGCAGCCTCCGGAGCAAAAAACGCAAACGTCCAGCCGCTGCTCCCACAGCAAAGGCCCCAGTGGGGAAAAGTCATGCTGGTCCTCACTGCCTCCGGGAACCCCTTCATATGCCCCACACCTTTTGGATCTGTCTGCTTTCATGTGGACTCCATCCTCAAAACCACCGTTTTTCACTCTCGGCAGCCTCCGGAGCAAAAAACGCAAACGTCCAGCCGCTGCTCCCACAGCAAAGGCCCCAGCGGGGAAAAGTCATGCTGGTCCTCACTGCCTCCGGGAACCCCTTCAAATGCCCCACACCTTTTGGACCTCTCTGCTTTCCTGTGGACTCCATCCTCAAAACCACCGTTTTTCACTCTCGGCAGCCTCCGGAGCAAAAAGCGCAAACGTCCAGCCGCTGCTTCCACAGCAATGCCCCAGCGGGGAAAAGTCATGCTGGTCCTCACTGCCTCCGGGAACCCCTTCAAATGCCCCACACCTTTTGGACCTCTCTGCTTTCCTGTGGACTCCATCCTCAAAACCACCGTTTTTCACTCTCGGCATCCGCCGGAGCAAAAAACGCAAACGTCCAGCCGCTGCTCCCTCAGAAAAGGTTCCAAGGCGGAAAAGTCATGCTAGTCCTCAATGCCTCTGGGAACCCCTTCAAATGCCCCACACCTTTTGGACCTCTCTGCTTTCTAGTGGAATCCATCCTCAAAACCACCGTTTTTCACTCTCAGCAGCCTCCAAAGCAAAAAACGCAAACGTCCAGCCGCTGCACCCACAGCAAAGGCCCCAGCGGGGAAAAGTCATGCTGGTCCTCACTGCCTCCAGGAACCCCTTCAAATGCCCCACACCTTTTGGAGCTCTCTGCTTTCCTGTGGAATCCATCCTCAAAACCACCGTTATTAACCCTCGGTAGTCTCTGTAGCAAAAAACGCAAACGTCCAGCCGCTGCTCCCACAGCAAAGGCCCCAGCGGGGAAAAGTCATGCTGGTCCTTACTGCCTCCGGGAACCCCTTCAAATGCCCCACACCTTTTGGACCTCTCTGCTTTCCTGTGGACTCCATCCTCAAAACCACCGTTTTTATACCCTCCGTAGTCCCTGTAGCAAAAAACGCAAACGTCCAGCCGCTGCTCCCACAGCAAAGGTTCCAAGGCTGAAAAGTCATGCTGGTCCTCACTGCCTCCAGGAACCCCTTCAAATGCCCAACACCTTTTGGACCTCTCTGTTTTCCTGTGGACTCCATCCTCAAAACCACCGTTTTTCACTCTCGGCAGCCTCCGGAGCAAAAAACGCAAACGTCCAGCCGCTGCACCCACAGCAAAGGCCCCAGCGGGGAAAAGTCATGCTGGTCTTCACTACCTCCAGGAACCCCTTCAAATGCCCCACACCTTTTGGACCTCTCTGCTTTCCTGTGGACTCCATCCTCAAAACGACCGTTTTTCACTCTCGGCAGCCTCCGGAGCAAAAAACGCAAACGTCCAGCCGCTGCTCCCACAGCAAAGGCCCCAGCGGGGGAAAGTCATGCTGGTGCTCACTGCCTCCGGGAACCCCTTCATATGCCCCACACCTTTTGGATCTGTCTGCTTTCCTGTGGACTCCATCCTCAAAACCACCGTTTTTCACTCTCAGCAGCCTCCGGAGCAGAATTCTCAAACATCCAGCCGCTGCACCCACAGCAAATGCCCAGCGGGGAAAAGTCATGCTGGTCCTCACTGCCTCCGGGAACCCCTTCAAATGCCCCACACCTTTTGGACCTCTCTGCTTTCCTGTGGAATCCATCCTCAAAACCACCGTTATTAACCCTCGGCAGCCTCCGGAGGAAAAAACGCAAACGTCCAGCCGCTGCTCCCACAGCAAAGGCCCCAGCGGGGGAAAGTCATGCTGGTCCTCACTGCCTCCAGGAACCCCTGCAAATGCCCCACACCTTTTGGACCTCTCTGCTTTCCTGTGGACTCCATCCTCAAAACCACCGTTTTTCACTCTCGGCATCCGCCGGAGCAAAAAACGCAAACGTCCAGCCGCTGCTCTCACATCAAAGGTTCCAAGGCGGAAAAGTCATGCTGGTCCTCACTGCCTCCGGGAACCCCTTCAAATGCCCCACACCTTTTGGACCTCTCTGTGTTCCTGTGGACTCCATCCTCAAAACCACCGTTTTTCACTCTCGGCTTCCTCCGGAGCAAAAAATGCAAACGTCCAGCAACTGCTTCCACAGCAAAGGCCCCAGCGGGGAAAAGTCATGCTGGTCCTCACTGCCTCCAGGACCCCTTCAAATGCCCCACACCTTTTGGACCTCTCTGCTTTCCTGTGGAATCCATCCTCAAAACCACCGTTTTTAACCCTCGGCAGCCTCCGGAGCATAAAACGCAAATGTCCAGCCGCTGCTCCCACAGCAAAGACCCAGCGGGTAAAAGTCATGCTGGTCCTCACTGCCTCCGGGAACCCCTTCAAATGCCCCACACCTTTTGGACCTCTCTGCTTTCCTGTGAACTCCATCCTCAAAACCACCGTTTTTATACCCTCCGTAGTCTCTGTAGCAAAAAACGCAAACGTCCAGCCGCTGCTCCCACAGCAAAGGTTCCAAGGCTGAAAAGTCATGCTGGTCCTCACTGCCTCTGGGAACCCCTTCAAATGCCCCACACCTTTTGGACCTCTCTGCTTTCCTGTGGACTCCATCCTCAAAACCACCGTTATTAACCCTCGGTAGTCTCTGTAGCAAAAAACGCAGATGTCCAGCCGCTGCTCCCACAGCAAAGGCCCCAGCGGGGAAAAGTCATGCTGGTCCTCACTGCCTCCGGGAACCCCTTCAAATGCCCCACACCTTTTGGACCTCTCTGTTTTCCTGTGGAATCCATCCTCAAAACCACCGCTTTTAACCCTCGGTAGTCTCTGTAGCAAAAAACGCAAACGTCCAGCCGCTGCTCCTACAGCAAACGTTCCAAGGCGGAAAAGTCATGCTGGTCCTCACTGCCTCCGGGAACCCCTTCAAATGCCCCACACCTTTTGGACCTCTCTGTTTTCCTGTGGACTCCATCCTCAAAACCACCGTTTTTCACTCTCGGCAGCCTCCGGAGCAAAAAACGCAAACGTCCAGCCGCTGCTCCCACAGCAAAGGCCCCAGCGGGGAAAAGTCATGCTGGTCCTCACTGCCTCCGGGAACCCCTTCAAATGCCCCACACCTTTTGCACCTCTCTGCTTTCCTGTGGAATCCATCCTCAAAACCACCGTTTTTCACTCTCGGCAGCCTCCGGAGCAAAAAACGCAAACGTCCAGCCGCTGCTCCCACAGCAAAGGCCCCAGCGGGGGAAAGTCATGCTGGTCCTCACTGCCTCCGGGAACCCCTTCATATGCCCCACACCTTTTGGATCTGTCTGCTTTCATGTGGACTCCATCCTCAAAACCACCGTTTTTCACTCTTGGCAGCCTCCGGAGCAAAAAACGCAAACGTCCAGCCGCTGCTCCCACAGCAAAGGCCCCAGCGGGGAAAAGTCATGCTGGTCCTCACTGCCTCTGGGAACCCCTTCAAATACCCCACACCTTTTGGACCTCTCTGCTTTCCTGTGAACTCCATCCCCAAAACCACCGTTTTTCACTCTCGGCGTCCGCCGGAGCAAAAAACGCAAACGTCCAGCCGCTGCTCCCACAGCAAAGGTTACAAGGCGGTAAAGTCATGCTGGTCCTCACTGCCTCCGGGAACCCCTTCATATGCCCCACACCTTTTGGATCTGTCTGCTTTCATGTGGACTCCATCCTCAAAACCACCGTTTTTCACTCTCGGCAGCCTCCGGAGCAAAAAACGCAAACGTCCAGCCGCTGCTCCCACAGCAAAGGCCCCAGCGGGGAAAAGTCATGCTGGTCCTCACTGCCTCCGGGAACCCCTTCAAATGCCCCACACCTTTTGGACCTCTCTGCTTTCCTGTGGAATCCATCCTCAAAACCACCGTTATTAACCCTCGGCAGCCTCCGGAGCAAAAAACGCAAACGTCCAGCCGCTGCTCTCACATCAAAGGTTCCAAAGCGGAAAAGTCATGCTGGTCCTCACTGCCTCCGGGAACCCCTTCAAATGCCCCACACCTTTTGGACCATTCTGTGTTCCTGTGGACTCCATCCTCAAAACCACCGTTTTTCACTCTCGGCTTCCTCCGGAGCAAAAAATGCAAACGTCCAGCAACTGCTTCCACAGCAAAGGCCCCAGCAGGGAAAAGTCATGCTGGTCCTCACTGCCTCCAGGAACCCCTTCAAATGCCCCACACCTTTTGGACCTCTCTGCTTTCCTGTGGAATCCATCCTCAAAACCACCGTTTTTCACTCTCGGCAGCCTCCGGAGCAAAAAACGCAAACGTCCAGCCGCTGCTCCCACAGCAAAGGCCCCAGCAGGGAAAAGTCATGCTGGTCCTCACTGCCTCCGGGAACCCCTTCAAATGCCCCACACCTTTTGGACCTCTCTGCTTTCCTGTGGAATCCATCCTCAAAACCACCGTTTTTCACTCTCGGCAGCCTCCGGTGCAAAAAACGCAAATGTCCAGCTGCTGCTCCCACAGCAAAGGCCCCAGCGGGGAAAAGTCATGCTGGTCCTCACTGCCTCCGGGAACCCCTTCATATGCCCCACACCTTTTGGATCTGTCTGCTTTCATGTGGACTCCATCCTCAAAACCACCGTTTTTCACTCTCGGCAGCCTTCGGAGCAAAAAACGCAAACGTCCAGCCGCTGCTCCCACATCAAAGGCCCCAGCGGGTAAAAGTCATGCTGGTCCTCACTGCCTCCGGGAACCCCTTCAAATGCCCCACACCTTTTGGACCTCTCTGCTTTCCTGTGGAATCCATCCTCAAAACCACCGTTATTAACCCTCGGCAGCCTCCGGAGCAAAAAACGCAAACGTCCAGCCGCTGCTCTCACATCAAAGGTTCCAAGGCGGAAAAGTCATGCTGGTCCTCACTGCCTCCGGGAACCCCTTCAAATGCCCCACACCTTTTGGACCTCTCTGTTTTCCTGTGGACTCCATCCTCAAAACCACCGTTTTTCACTCTCGGCTTCCTCCGGAGCAAAAAATGCAAACGTCCAGCAACTGCTTCCACAGCAAAGGCCCCAGGAGGGAAAAGTCATGCTGGTCCTCACTGCCTCCAGGAACCCCTTCAAATGCCCCACACCTTTTGCACCTCTCTGTTTTCCTGTGGAATCCATCCTCAAAACCACCGTTTTTCACTCTCGGCAGCCTCCGGTGCAAAAAACGCAAACGTCCAGCTGCTGCTCCCACAGCAAAGGCCCCAGCGGGGAAAAGTCATGCTGGTCCTCACTGCCTCCGGGAACCCCTTCAAATACCCCACACCTTTTGGACCTCTCTGCTTTCCTGTGAACTCCATCCCCAAAACCACCGTTTTTCACTCTCGGCGTCCGCCGGAGCAAAAAACGCAAACGTCCAGCCGCTGCTCCCACAGCAAAGGTTACAAGGCGGAAAAGACATGCTGGTCCTCACTGCCTCCGGGAACCCTTTCAAATGCCCCACACCTTTTGGACCTCTCTGCTTTCCTGTGGAATCCATCCTCAAAACCACCGTTATTAACCCTCGGTAGTCTCTGTAGCAAAAAACGCAAACGTCCAGCCGCTGCTCCCACAGCAAAGGCCCCAGCGGGGAAAAGTCATGCTGGTCCTTACTGCCTCCGGGAACCCCTTCAAATGCCCCACACCTTTTGGACCTCTCTGCTTTCCTGTGGACTCCATCCTCAAAACCACCGTTTTTATACCCTCCGTAGTCTCTGTAGCAAAAAACGCAAACGTCCAGCCGCTGCTCCCACAGCAAAGGTTCCAAGGCTGAAAAGTCATGCTGGTCCTCACTGCCTCCAGGAACCCCTTCAAATGCCCCACACCTTTTGGACCTCTCTGCTTTCCTGTGGAATCCATCCTCAAAAACCATTGTTTTTAACTCTCTGTAGTCTCTGTATCAAAAAACGCAAACGTCCAGCCGCTGCTACCACAGCAAAGGCCCCAGCGGGGAAAAGTCATGCTGGTCCTCACTGCCTCCGGGAACCCCTTCAAATGCCCCACACCTTTTGGACCTCTCTGTTTTCCTGTGGACTCCATCCTCAAAACCACCGTTTTTCACTCTCGGCAGCCTCCGGAGCAAAAAACGCAAACGTCCAGCCGCTGCACCCACAGCAAAGGCCCCAGCGGGGAAAAGTCATGCTGGTCTTAACTACCTCCAGGAACCCCTTCAAATGCCCCACACCTTTTGGACCTCTCTGCTTTCCTGTGGACTCCATCCTCAAAACCACCGTTTTTCACTCTCGGCATCCGCCGGAGCAAAAAACGCAAACGTCCAGCCGCTGCTCCCACAGCAAAGGCCCCAGCAGGGAAAAGTCATGCTGGTCCTCACTGCCTCTGGGAACCCCTTCAAATGCCCCACACCTTTTGGATCTGTCTGCTTTCATGTGGACTCCATCCTCAAAACCACCGTTTTTCACTCTCGGCATCCGCCGGAGCAAAAAACGCAAACGTCCAGCCGCTGCTCCCACAGCAAAGGCCCCAGCAACGAAAAGTCATGCTGGTCCTCACTGCCTCCGGGAACCCTTTCAAATGCCCCACACCTTTTGGACCTCTCTGCTTTCCTGTGTACTCCATCCTCAAAACCACCGTTTTTCACTCTCGGCAGCCTCCGGAGCAAAAAACGCAAACGTTTAACCGCTGCTCCCACAGCAAAGGCCCCAGCGGGGAAAAGTCATGCTGGTCCTCACTGCCTCCGGGAACCCCTTCAAATGCCCCACACCTTTTGGACCTCTCTGCTTTCCTGTGGACTCCACCCTCAAAAGCACCGTTTTTCACTCTCGGCAGCCTCCGGAGCAAAAAACGCAAAAGTCCATCCACTGCTCCCACAGCAAAGGCCCCAGCAGGGACAAGTCATGCTGGTCCTCACTGCCTCCGGGAACCCCTTGAAATGCCCCACACCTTTTGGACCTCTCTGCTTTCCTGTGGACTCCATCCTCAAAACCACCGTTTTTCACTCTCGGCAGCCTCCGGAGCAAAAAACGCAAACGTCCAGCCGCTGCTCCCACAGCAAAGGCCCCAGTGGGGAAAAGTCATGCTGGTCCTCACTGCCTCCGGGAACCCCTTCATATGCCCCACACCTTTTGGATCTGTCTGCTTTCATGTGGACTCCATCCTCAAAACCACCGTTTTTCACTCTCGGCAGCCTCCGGAGCAAAAAACGCAAACGTCCAGCCGCTGCTCCCACAGCAAAGGCCCCAGCGGGGAAAAGTCATGCTGGTCCTCACTGCCTCCGGGAACCCCTTCAAATGCCCCACACCTTTTGGACCTCTCTGCTTTCCTGTGGACTCCATCCTCAAAACCACCGTTTTTCACTCTCGGCAGCCTCCGGAGCAAAAAGCGCAAACGTCCAGCCGCTGCTTCCACAGCAATGCCCCAGCGGGGAAAAGTCATGCTGGTCCTCACTGCCTCCGGGAACCCCTTCAAATGCCCCACACCTTTTGGACCTCTCTGCTTTCCTGTGGACTCCATCCTCAAAACCACCGTTTTTCACTCTCGGCATCCGCCGGAGCAAAAAACGCAAACGTCCAGCCGCTGCTCCCTCAGAAAAGGTTCCAAGGCGGAAAAGTCATGCTAGTCCTCAATGCCTCTGGGAACCCCTTCAAATGCCCCACACCTTTTGGACCTCTCTGCTTTCTAGTGGAATCCATCCTCAAAACCACCGTTTTTCACTCTCGGCATCCGCCGGAGCAAAAAACGCAAACGTCCAGCCGCTGCTCTCACATCAAAGTTTCCAAGGCGGAAAAGTCATGCTGGTCCTCACTGCCTCCGGGAACCCCTTCAAATGCCCCACACCTTTTGGACCTCTCTGTGTTCCTGTGGACTCCATCCTCAAAACCACCGTTTTTCACTCTCGGCTTCCTCCGGAGCAAAAAATGCAAACGTCCAGCAACTGCTTCCACAGCAAAGGCCCCAGCGGGGAAAAGTCATGCTGGTCCTCACTGCCTCCAGGAACCCCTTCAAATGCCCCACACCTTTTGCACCTCTCTGCTTTCCTGTGGACTCCATCCTCAAAACCACCGTTTTTCACTCTCGGCAGCCTCCGGAGCAAAAAACGCAAACGTCCAGCCGCTGCTCCCACAGCAAAGGCCCCAGCGGGGAAAAGTCATGCTGGTCCTCACTGCCTCCAGGAACCCCTTCAAATGCCCCACACCTTTTGCACCTCTCTGCTTTCCTGTGAACTCCATCCTCAAAACCACCGTTTTTATACCCTCCGTAGTCTCTGTAGCAAAAAACGCAGATGTCCAGCCGCTGCTCCCACAGCAAAGGCCCCAGCGGGGAAAAGTCATGCTGGTCCTCACTGCCTCCGGGAACCCCTTCAAATGCCCCACACCTTTTGGACCTCTCTGCTTTCCTGTGGAATCCATCCTCAAAACCACCGCTTTTAACCCTCGGTAGTCTCTGTAGCAAAAAACGCAAACGTCCAGCCGCTGCTCCCACAGCAAACGTTCCAAGGCGGAAAAGTCATGCTGGTCCTCACTGCCTCCGGGAACCCCTTCAAATGCCCCACACCTTTTGGACCTCTCTGTTTTCCTGTGGAATCCATCCTCAAAACCACTGTTTTTCACTCTCGGCAGCCTCCGGAGCAAAAAACGCAAACGTCCAGCCGCTGCTCCCACAGCAAAGGCCCCAGCGGGGAAAAGTCATGCTGGTCCTCACTGCCTCCGGGAACCCCTTCATATGCCCCACACCTTTTGGATCTGTCTGCTTTCCTGTGGACTCCATCCTCAAAACCACCGTTATTAACCCTCGGTAGTCTCTGTAGCAAAAAAAGCAGATGTCCAGCCGCTGCTCCCACAGCAAAGGCCCCAGCGGGGAAAAGTCATGCTGGTCCTCACTGCCTCCGGGAACCCCTTCAAATGCCCCACACCTTTTGGACCTCTCTGCTTTCCTGTGGACTCCATCCTCAAAACCACCGTTTTTCACTCTCGGCAGCCTCCGGAGCAAAAAACGCAAATGTCCAGCCGCTGCTCCCACAGCAAAGGCCCCAGCGGGTAAAAGTCATGCTGGTCCTCACTGCCTCCGGGAACCCCTTCAAATGCCCCACACCTTTTGGACCTCTCTGCTTTCCTGTGGAATCCATCCTCAAAACCACCGTTATTAACCCTCGGCAGCCTCCGGAGCAAAAAACGCAAACGTCCAGCCGCTGCTCCCACAGCAAAGGCCCCAGCGGGGAAAAGTCATGCTGGTCCTCACTGCCTCCAGGAACCCCTGCAAATGCCCCACACCTTTTGGACCTCTCTGCTTTCCTGTGGAATCCATCCTCAAAACCACCGTTTTTCACTCTCGGCATCCGCCGGAGCAAAAAACGCAAATGTCCAGCCGCTGCTCCCACATCAAAGGCTCCAGCGGGGAAAAGTCATGCTGGTCCTCACTGCCTCCGGGAACCCCTTCAAATGCCCCACACCTTTTGGACCTCTCTGCTTTCCTGTGGAATCCATCCTCAAAACCACTGTTTTTCACTCTCGGCAGCCTCCAGAGCAAAAAACGCAAACGTCCAGCCGCTGCTAGAACAGCAAAGGCCCCAGCAGGGAAAAGTCATGCTGGTCCTCACTGCCTCCGGGAACCCCTTCAAATGCCCCATACGTTTTGGACCTCTCTGTTTTCCTGTGGACTCCATCCTCAAAACCACCGTTTTTCACTCTCGGCAGCCTCCGGAGCAAAAAACGCAAACGTCCAGCCGCTGCTCCCACAGCAAAGGTTCCAAGGCGGAAAAGTCATGCTGGTCCTCACTGCCTCCGGGAACCCCTTCAAATGCCCCACACCTTTTGGACCTCTCTGCTTTCCTGTGGACTCCATCCTCAAAACCACCGTTTTTCACTCTCGGCAGCCTCCGGAGCAAAAAACGCAAATGTCCAGCCGCTGCTCCCACATCAAAGGCCCCAGCGGGTAAAAGTCATGCTGGTCCTCACTGCCTCCGGGAACCCCTTCAAATGCCCCACACCTTTTGCACCTCTCTGCTTTCCTGTGGAATCCATCCTCAAAACCACCGTTTTTCACTCTCGGCAGCCTCCGGAGCAAAAAACGCAAACGTCCAGCCGCTGCTCCCACAGCAAAGGCCCCAGCGGGGGAAAGTCATGCTGGTCCTCACTGCCTCCGGGAACCCCTTCATATGCCCCACACCTTTTGGATCTGTCTGCTTTCATGTGGACTCCATCCTCAAAACCACCGTTTTTCACTCTTGGCAGCCTCCGGAGCAAAAAACGCAAACGTCCAGCCGCTGCTCTCACATCAAAGGTTCCAAAGCGGAAAAGTCATGCTGGTCCTCACTGCCTCCGGGAACCCCTTCAAATGCCCCACACCTTTTGGACCTCTCTGTGTTCCTGTGGACTCCATCCTCAAAACCACCGGTTTTCACTCTCGGCTTCCTCCGGAGCAAAAAATGCAAACGTCCAGCAACTGCTTCCACAGCAAAGGCCCCAGCAGGGAAAAGTCATGCTGGTCCTCACTGCCTCCAGGAACCCCTTCAAATGCCCCACACCTTTTGGACCTCTCTGCTTTTTTGTGGAATCCATCCTCAAAACCACCGTTTTTCACTCTCGGCAGCCTCCGGTGCAAAAAACGCAAATGTCCAGCTGCTGCTCCCACAGCAAAGGCCCCAGCGGGGAAAAGTCATGCTGGTCCTCACTGCCTCCGGGAACCCCTTCATATGCCCCACACCTTTTGGATCTGTCTGCTTTCATGTGGACTCCATCCTCAAAACCACCGTTTTTCACTCTCGGCAGCCTCCGGAGCAAAAAACGCAAACGTCCAGCCGCTGCTCCCACATCAAAGGCCCCAGCGGGTAAAAGTCATGCTGGTCCTCACTGCCTCCGGGAACCCCTTCAAATGCCCCACACCTTTTGGACCTCTCTGCTTTCCTGTGGAATCCATCCTCAAAACCACCGTTATTAACCCTCGGCAGCCTCCGGAGCAAAAAACGCAAACGTCCAGCCGCTGCTCTCACATCAAAGGTTCCAAGGCGGAAAAGTCATGCTGGTCCTCACTGCCTCCGGGAACCCCTTCAAATGCCCCACACCTTTTGGACCTCTCTGTTTTCCTGTGGACTCCATCCTCAAAACCACCGTTTTTCACTCTCGGCTTCCTCCGGAGCAAAAAATGCAAACGTCCAGCAACTGCTTCCACAGCAAAGGCCCCAGCAGGGAAAAGTCATGCTGGTCCTCACTGCCTCCAGGAACCCCTTCAAATGCCCCACACCTTTTGCACCTCTCTGCTTTCCTGTGGAATCCATCCTCAAAACCACCGTTTTTCACTCTCGGCAGCCTCCGGAGCAAAAAACGCAAACGTCCAGCCGCTGCTCCCACAGCAAAGGCCCCAGCGGGTAAAAGTCATGCTGGTCCTCACTGCCTCCGGGAACCCCTTCAAATGCCCCACACCTTTTGGACCTCTCTGCTTTCCTGTGGAATCCATCCTCAAAACCACCGTTTTTCACTCTCGGCAGCCTCCGGTGCAAAAAACGCAAACGTCCAGCTGCTGCTCCCACAGCAAAGGCCCCAGCAACGAAAAGTCATGCTGGTCCTCACTGCCTCCGGGAACCCCTTCATATGCCCCACACCTTTTGGACCTCTCTGCTTTCCTGTGGACTCCACCCTCAAAACCACCGTTTTTCACTCTCGGCAGCCTCCGGAGCAAAAAACGCAAATGTCCAGCCACTGCTCCCACAGCAAAGGCCCCAGCAGGGACAAGTCATGCTGGTCTTCACTGCCTCCGGGAACCCCTTGAAATGCCCCACACCTTTTGGACCTCTCTGCTTTCCTGTGGAATCCATCCTCAAAACCACCGTTTTTAACCCTCGGTAGTCTCTGTAGCAAAAAACGCAAACTTCCAGCGGCTGCTACCACAGCAAAGCCCCAGCGGGGAAAAGTAATGCTGGTCCTCACTGCCTCCGGGAACCCCTTCAAATGCCCCACACCTTTTGGACCTCTCTGCTTTCCTGTGGAATCCATCCTCAAAACCACCGTTATTAACCCTCGGCAGCCTCCGGAGCAAAAAACGCAAACGTCCAGCCGCTGCTCCCACAGCAAAGGCCCCAGCGGGGAAAAGTCATGCTGGTCCTCACTGCCTCCGGGAACCCCTTCAAATGCCCCACACCTTTTGGACCTCTCTGCTTTCCTGTGGACTCCATCCTCAAAACCACCGTTTTTCACTCTCGGCATCCGCCGGAGCAAAAAACGCAAATGTCCAGCCGCTGCTCCCTCAGAAAAGGTTCCAAGGCGGAAAAGTCATGCTAGTCCTCACTGCCTCCGGGAACCCCTTCAAATGCCCCACACCTTTTGGACCTCTCTGTTTTCCTGTGGACTCCATCCTCAAAACCACTGTTTTTCACTCTCGGCAGCCTCCGGAGCAAAAAACGCAAACGTCCAGCCGCTGCGTCCACAGCAAAGGCCCCAGCAAGAAAAGTCATGCTGGTCTTCACTACCTCCAGGAACCCCTTCAAATGCCCCACATTTTTTGGACCTCTCTGCTTTCCTGTGGACTCCATCCTCAAAACCACCGTTTTTCACTCTCGGCAGCCTCCGGAGCAAAAAACGCAAACGTCCAGCCGCTGCTCCCACAGCAAAGGCCCCAGCGGGGAAAAGTCATGCTGGTCCTCACTGCCTCCGGGAACCCCTTCATATGCCCCACACCTTTTGGATCTGTCTGCTTTCATGTGGACTCCATCCTCAAAACCACCGTTTTTCACTCTTGGCAGCCTCCGGAGCAAAAAACGCAAACGTCCAGCCGCTGCTCCCACAGCAAAGGCCCCAGCGGGGAAAAGTCATGCTGGTCCTCACTGCCTCCGGGAACCCCTTCAAATACCCCACACCTTTTGGACCTCTCTGCTTTCCTGTGGAATCCATCCTCAAAACCACTGTTTTTCACTCTCGGCAGCCTCCGGAGCAAAAAACGCAAATGTCCAGCCGCTGCTCCCACAGCAAAGGCCCCAGCGGGTAAAAGTCATGCTGGTCCTCACTGCCTCCGGGAACCCCTTCAAATACCCCACACCTTTTGGACCTCTCTGCTTTCCTGTGGAATCCATCCTCAAAACCACCGTTTTTCACTCTCGGCGTCCGCCGGAGCAAAAAACGCAAACGTCCAGCCGCTGCTCCCACAGCAAAGGTTACAAGGCGGTAAAGTCATGCTGGTCCTCACTGCCTCCGGGAACCCCTTCATATGCCCCACACCTTTTGGATCTGTCTGCTTTCATGTGGACTCCATCCTCAAAACCACCGTTTTTCACTCTCGGCAGCCTCCGGAGCAAAAAACGCAAACGTCCAGCCGCTGCTCCCACAGCAAAGGTTACAAGGCGGTAAAGTCATGCTGGTCCTCACTGCCTCCGGGAACCCCTTCATATGCCCCACACCTTTTGGATCTGTCTGCTTTCCTGTGGACTCCATCCTCAAAACCACCGTTATTAACCCTCGGTAGTCTCTGTAGCAAAAAAAGCAGATGTCCAGCCGCTGCTCCCACAGCAAAGGCCCCAGCGGGGAAAAGTCATGCTGGTCCTCACTGCCTCCGGGAACCCCTTCAAATGCCCCACACCTTTTGGACCTCTCTGCTTTCCTGTGGACTCCATCCTCAAAACCACCGTTTTTCACTCTCGGCAGCCTCCGGAGCAAAAAACGCAAATGTCCAGCCGCTGCTCCCACAGCAAAGGCCCCAGCGGGTAAAAGTCATGCTGGTCCTCACTGCCTCCGGGAACCCCTTCAAATGCCCCACACCTTTTGGACCTCTCTGCTTTCCTGTGGAATCCATCCTCAAAACCACCGTTATTAACCCTCGGCAGCCTCCGGAGCAAAAAACGCAAACGTCCAGCCGCTGCTCCCACAGCAAAGGCCCCAGCGGGGAAAAGTCATGCTGGTCCTCACTGCCTCCAGGAACCCCTGCAAATGCCCCACACCTTTTGGACCTCTCTGCTTTCCTGTGGACTCCATCCTCAAAACCACCGTTTTTCACTCTCGGCAGCCTCCGGAGCAAAAAACGCAAATGTCCAGCCGCTGCTCCCACATCAAAGGCCCCAGCGGGTAAAAGTCATGCTGGTCCTCACTGCCTCCGGGAACCCCTTCAAATGCCCCACACCTTTTGCACCTCTCTGCTTTCCTGTGGAATCCATCCTCAAAACCACCGTTTTTCACTCTCGGCAGCCTCCGGAGCAAAAAACGCAAACGTCCAGCCGCTGCTCCCACAGCAAAGGCCCCAGCGGGGGAAAGTCATGCTGGTCCTCACTGCCTCCGGGAACCCCTTCATATGCCCCACACCTTTTGGATCTGTCTGCTTTCATGTGGACTCCATCCTCAAAACCACCGTTTTTCACTCTTGGCAGCCTCCGGAGCAAAAAACGCAAACGTCCAGCCGCTGCTCTCACATCAAAGGTTCCAAAGCGGAAAAGTCATGCTGGTCCTCACTGCCTCCGGGAACCCCTTCAAATGCCCCACACCTTTTGGACCTCTCTGTGTTCCTGTGGACTCCATCCTCAAAACCACCGGTTTTCACTCTCGGCTTCCTCCGGAGCAAAAAATGCAAACGTCCAGCAACTGCTTCCACAGCAAAGGCCCCAGCAGGGAAAAGTCATGCTGGTCCTCACTGCCTCCAGGAACCCCTTCAAATGCCCCACACCTTTTGGACCTCTCTGCTTTCCTGTGGAATCCATCCTCAAAAGCACCGTTTTTCACTCTCGGCAGCCTCCGGTGCAAAAAACGCAAATGTCCAGCTGCTGCTCCCACAGCAAAGGCCCCAGCGGGGAAAAGTCATGCTGGTCCTCACTGCCTCCGGGAACCCCTTCATATGCCCCACACCTTTTGGATCTGTCTGCTTTCATGTGGACTCCATCCTCAAAACCACCGTTTTTCACTCTCGGCAGCCTCCGGAGCAAAAAACGCAAACGTCCAGCCGCTGCTCCCACATCAAAGGCCCCAGCGGGTAAAAGTCATGCTGGTCCTCACTGCCTCCGGGAACCCCTTCAAATGCCCCACACCTTTTGGACCTCTCTGCTTTCCTGTGGAATCCATCCTCAAAACCACCGTTATTAACCCTCGGCAGCCTCCGGAGCAAAAAACGCAAACGTCCAGCCGCTGCTCTCACATCAAAGGTTCCAAGGCGGAAAAGTCATGCTGGTCCTCACTGCCTCCGGGAACCCCTTCAAATGCCCCACACCTTTTGGACCTCTCTGTTTTCCTGTGGACTCCATCCTCAAAACCACCGTTTTTCACTCTCGGCTTCCTCCGGAGCAAAAAATGCAAACGTCCAGCAACTGCTTCCACAGCAAAGGCCCCAGCAGGGAAAAGTCATGCTGGTCCTCACTGCCTCCAGGAACCCCTTCAAATGCCCCACACCTTTTGGACCTCTCTGCTTTCCTGTGGAATCCATCCTCAAAACCACCGTTTTTCACTCTCGGCAGCCTCCGGTGCAAAAAACGCAAACGTCCAGCTGCTGCTCCCACAGCAAAGGCCCCAGCAACGAAAAGTCATGCTGGTCCTCACTGCCTCCGGGAACCCCTTCATATGCCCCACACCTTTTGGACCTCTCTGCTTTCCTGTGGAGTCCATCCTCAAAACCACCGTTTTTCACTCTCGGCAGCCTCCGGAGCAAAAAACGCAAACGTCCAACCGCTGCTCCCACAGCAAAGGGCCCAGCGGGGAAAAGTCATGCTGGTCCTCACTGCCTCCGGGAACCCCTTCAAATGCCCCACACCTTTTGGACCTCTCTGCTTTCCTGTGGACTCCACCCTCAAAACCACCGTTTTTCACTCTCGGCAGCCTCCGGAGCAAAAAACGCAAAAGTCCAGCCACTGCTCCCACAGCAAAGGCCCCAGCAGGGACAAGTCATGCTGGTCCTCACTGCCTCCGGGAACCCCTTGAAATGCCCCACACCTTTTGGACCTCTCTGCTTTCCTGTGGAATCCATCCTCAAAACCACCGTTTTTAACCCTCGGTAGTCTCTGTAGCAAAAAACGCAAACTTCCAGCGGCTGCTACCACAGCAAAGCCCCAGCGGGGAAAAGTAATGCTGGTCCTCACTGCCTCCGGGAACCCCTTCAAATGCCCCACACCTTTTGGACCTCTCTGCTTTCCTGTGGAATCCATCCTCAAAACCACCGTTATTAACCCTCGGCAGCCTCCGGAGCAAAAAACGCAAACGTCCAGCCGCTGCTCCCACAGCAAAGGCCCCAGCGGGGAAAAGTCATGCTGGTCCTCACTGCCTCCGGGAACCCCTTCAAATGCCCCACACCTTTTGGACCTCTCTGCTTTCCTGTGGACTCCATCCTCAAAACCACCGTTTTTCACTCTCGGCAGCCTCCGGAGCAAAAAGCGCAAACGTCCAGCCGCTGCTTCCACAGCAATGCCCCAGCGGGGAAAAGTCATGCTGGTCCTCACTGCCTCCGGGAACCCCTTCAAATGCCCCACACCTTTTGGACCTCTCTGCTTTCCTGTGGACTCCATCCTCAAAACCACCGTTTTTCACTCTCGGCATCCGCCGGAGCAAAAAACGCAAATGTCCAGCCGCTGCTCCCTCAGAAAAGGTTCCAAGGCGGAAAAGTCATGCTAGTCCTCAATGCCTCTGGGAACCCCTTCAAATGCCCCACACCTTTTGGACCTCTCTGCTTTCTAGTGGAATCCATCCTCAAAACCACCGTTTTTCACTCTCAGCAGCCACCAAAGCAAAAAACGCAAAAGTCCAGCCGCTGCACCCACAGCAAAGGCCCCAGCGGGGAAAAGTCATGCTGGTCCTCACTGCCTCCAGGAACCCCTTCAAATGCCCCACACCTTTTGGAGCTCTCTGCTTTCCTGTGGACTCCATCCTCAAAACCACCGTTATTAACCCTCGGTAGTCTCTGTAGCAAAAAACGCAAACGTCCAGCCGCTGCTCCCACAGCAAAGGCCCCAGCGGGGAAAAGTCATGCTGGTCCTTACTGCCTCCGGGAACCCCTTCAAATGCCCCACACCTTTTGGACCTCTCTGCTTTCCTGTGGACTCCATCCTCAAAACCACCGTTTTTATACCCTCCGTAGTCTCTGTAGCAAAAAACGCAAACGTCCAGCCGCTGCTCCCACAGCAAAGGTTCCAAGGCTGAAAAGTCATGCTGGTCCTCACTGCCTCCAGGAACCCCTTCAAATGCCCCACACCTTTTGGACCTCTCTGCTTTCCTGTGGAATCCATCCTCAAAAACCACTGTTTTTAACTCTCTGTAGTCTCTGTATCAAAAAACGCAAACGTCCAGCCGCTGCTACCACAGCAAAGGCCCCAGCGGGGAAAAGTCATGCTGGTCCTCACTGCCTCCGGGAACCCCTTCAAATGCCCCACACCTTTTGGACCTCTCTGTTTTCCTGTGGACTCCATCCTCAAAACCACCGTTTTTCACTCTCGGCAGCCTCCGGAGCAAAAAACGCAAACGTCCAGCCGCTGCACCCACAGCAAAGGCCCCAGCGGGGAAAAGTCATGCTGGTCTTAACTACCTCCAGGAACCCCTTCAAATGCCCCACACCTTTTGGACCTCTCTGCTTTCCTGTGGACTCCATCCTCAAAACCACCGTTTTTCACTCTCGGCATCCGCCGGAGCAAAAAACGCAAACGTCCAGCCGCTGCTCCCACAGCAAAGGCCCCAGCAAAGAAAAGTCATGCTGGTCCTCACTGCCTCCGGGAACCCTTTCAAATGCCCCACACCTTTTGGACCTCTCTGCTTTCCTGTGTACTCCATCCTCAAAACCACCGTTTTTCACTCTCGGCAGCCTCCGGAGCAAAAAACGCAAACGTTCAACCGCTGCTCCCACAGCAAAGGCCCCAGCGGGGAAAAGTCATGCTGGTCCTCACTGCCTCCGGGAACCCCTTCAAATGCCCCACACCTTTTGGACCTCTCTGCTTTCCTGTGGACTCCACCCTCAAAACCACCGTTTTTCACTCTCGGCAGCCTCCGGAGCAAAAAACGCAAAAGTCCATCCACTGCTCCCACAGCAAAGGCCCCAGCAGGGACAAGTCATGCTGGTCCTCACTGCCTCCGGGAACCCCTTCAAATGCCCCACACCTTTTGGACCTCTCTGCTTTCCTGTGGACTCCATCCTCAAAACCACCGTTTTTCACTCTCGGCAGCCTCCGGAGCAAAAAACGCAAACGTCCAGCCGCTGCTCCCACAGCAAAGGCCCCAGCGGGGAAAAGTCATGCTGGTCCTCACTGCCTCCGGGAACCCCTTCATATGCCCCACACCTTTTGGATCTGTCTGCTTTCATGTGGACTCCATCCTCAAAACCACCGTTTTTCACTCTCGGCAGCCTCCGGAGCAAAAAACGCAAACGTTCAACCGCTGCTCCCACAGCAAAGGCCCCAGCGGGGAAAAGTCATGCTGGTCCTCACTGCCTCCGGGAACCCCTTCAAATGCCCCACACCTTTTGGACCTCTCTGCTTTCCTGTGGACTCCACCCTCAAAAGCACCGTTTTTCACTCTCGGCAGCCTCCGGAGCAAAAAACGCAAAAGTCCATCCACTGCTCCCACAGCAAAGGCCCCAGCAGGGACAAGTCATGCTGGTCCTCACTGCCTCCGGGAACCCCTTGAAATACCCCACACCTTTTGGACCTCTCTGCTTTCCTGTGGACTCCATCCTCAAAACCACCGTTTTTCACTCTCGGCATCCGCCGGAGCAAAAAACGCAAACGTCCAGCCGCTGCTCCCACAGCAAAGGCCCCAGTGGGGAAAAGTCATGCTGGTCCTCACTGCCTCCGGGAACCCCTTCATATGCCCCACACCTTTTGGATCTGTCTGCTTTCATGTGGACTCCATCCTCAAAACCACCGTTTTTCACTCTCGGCAGCCTCCGGAGCAAAAAACGCAAACGTCCAGCCGCTGCTCCCACAGCAAAGGCCCCAGCGGGGAAAAGTCATGCTGGTCCTCACTGCCTCCGGGAACCCCTTCAAATGCCCCACACCTTTTGGACCTCTCTGCTTTCCTGTGGACTCCATCCTCAAAACCACCGTTTTTCACTCTCGGCAGCCTCCGGAGCAAAAAGCGCAAACGTCCAGCCGCTGCTTCCACAGCAATGCCCCAGCGGGGAAAAGTCATGCTGGTCCTCACTGCCTCCGGGAACCCCTTCAAATGCCCCACACCTTTTGGACCTCTCTGCTTTCCTGTGGACTCCATCCTCAAAACCACCGTTTTTCACTCTCGGCATCCGCCGGAGCAAAAAACGCAAACGTCCAGCCGCTGCTCCCTCAGAAAAGGTTCCAAGGCGGAAAAGTCATGCTAGTCCTCAATGCCTCTGGGAACCCCTTCAAATGCCCCACACCTTTTGGACCTCTCTGCTTTCTAGTGGAATCCATCCTCAAAATCACCGTTTTTCACTCTCAGCAGCCTCCAAAGCAAAAAACGCAAACGTCCAGCCGCTGCACCCACAGCAAAGGCCCCAGCGGGGAAAAGTCATGCTGGTCCTCACTGCCTCCAGGAACCCCTTCAAATGCCCCACACCTTTTGGAGCTCTCTGCTTTCCTGTGGAATCCATCCTCAAAACCACCGTTATTAACCCTCGGTAGTCTCTGTAGCAAAAAACGCCAACGTCCAGCCGCTGCTCCCACAGCAAAGGCCCCAGCGGGGAAAAGTCATGCTGGTCCTTACTGCCTCCGGGAACCCCTTCAAATGCCCCACACCTTTTGGACCTCTCTGCTTTCCTGTGGAATCCATCCTCAAAACCACCGTTTTTATACCCTCCGTAGTCCCTGTAGCAAAAAACGCAAACGTCCAGCCGCTGCTCCCACAGCAAAGGTTCCAAGGCTGAAAAGTCATGCTGGTCCTCACTGCCTCCAGGAACCCCTTCAAATGCCCCACACCTTTTGGACCTCTCTGCTTTCCTGTGGAATCCATCCTCAAAAACCACTGTTTTTAACTCTCTGTAGTCTCTGTATCAAAAAACGCAAACGTCCAGCCGCTGCTACCACAGCAAAGGCCCCAGCGGGGAAAAGTCATGCTGGTCCTCACTGCCTCCGGGAACCCCTTCAAATGCCCCACACCTTTTGGAACTCTCTGTTTTCCTGTGGACTCCATCCTTAAAACCACCGTTTTTCACTCTCGGCAGCCTCCGGAGCAAAAAACGCAAACGTCCAGCCGCTGCACCCACAGCAAAGGCCCCAGCGGGGAAAAGTCATGCTGGTCTTAACTACCTCCAGGAACCCCTTCAAATGCCCCACACCTTTTGGACCTCTCTGCTTTCCTGTGGACTCCATCCTCAAAACCACCGTTTTTCACTCTCGGCATCCGCCGGAGCAAAAAACGCAAACGTCCAGCCGCTGCTCCCACAGCAAAGGCCCCAGCGGGGAAAAGTCATGCTGGTCCTCACTGCCTCTGGGAACCCCTTCAAATGCCCCACACCTTTTGGATCTCTCTGCTTTCATGTGGACTCCATCCTCAAAACCACCGTTTTTCACTCTCGGCATCCGCCGGAGCAAAAAACGCAAACGTCCAGCCGCTGCTCCCACAGCAAAGGCCCCAGCAACGAAAAGTCATGCTGGTCCTCACTGCCTCCGGGAACCCTTTCAAATGCCCCACACCTTTTGGACCTCTCTGCTTTCCTGTGTACTCCATCCTCAAAACCACCGTTTTTCACTCTCGGCAGCCTCCGGAGCAAAAAACGCAAACGTTCAACCGCTGCTCCCACAGCAAAGGCCCCAGCGGGGAAAAGTCATGCTGGTCCTCACTGCCTCCGGGAACCCCTTCAAATGCCCCACACCTTTTGGACCTCTCTGCTTTCCTGTGGACTCCACCCTCAAAACCACCGTTTTTCACTCTCGGCAGCCTCCGGAGCAAAAAACGCAAAAGTCCATCCACTGCTCCCACAGCAAAGGCCCGACAGGGACAAGTCATGCTGGTCCTCACTGCCTCCGGGAACCCCTTGAAATGCCCCACACCTTTTGGACCTCTCTGCTTTCCTGTGGACTCCATCCTCAAAACCACCGTTTTTCACTCTCGGCAGCCTCCGGAGCAAAAAACGCAAACGTCCAGCCGCTGCTCCCACAGCAAAGGCCCCAGCGGGGGAAAGTCATGCTGGTCCTCACTGCCTCCGGGAACCCCTTCATATGCCCCACACCTTTTGGATCTGTCTGCTTTCATGTGGACTCCATCCTCAAAACCACCGTTTTTCACTCTCGGCATCCTCCGGAGCAAAAAACGCAAACATCCAGCCGCTGCTCCCACAGCAAAGGCCCCAGCGGGGAAAAGTCATGCTGGTCCTCACTGCCTCCGGGAACCCCTTCAAATGCCCCACACCTTTTGGACCTCTCTGCTTTCCTGTGGACTCCACCCTCAAAAGCACCGTTTTTCACTCTCGGCAGCCTCCGGAGCAAAAAACGCAAAAGTCCATCCACTGCTCCCACAGCAAAGGCCCCAGTGGGTAAAAGTCATGCTGGTCCTCACTGCCTCCGGGAACCCCTTGAAATGCCCCACACCTTTTGGACCTCTCTGCTTTCCTGTGGACTCCATCCTCAAAACCACCGTTTTTCACTCTCGGCAGCCTCCGGAGCAAAAAACGCAAACGTCCAGCCGCTGCTCCCACAGCAAAGGCCCCAGCGGGGAAAAGTCATGCTGGTCCTCACTGCCTCCGGGAACCCCTTCAAATGCCCCACACCTTTTGGACCTCTCTGCTTTCCTGTGGACTCCATCCTCAAAACCACCGTTTTTCACTCTCGGCAGCCTCCGGAGCAAAAAGCGCAAACGTCCAGCCGCTGCTTCCACAGCAAAGGCCCCAGCGGGGAAAAGTCATGCTGGTCCTTACTGCCTCCGGGAACCCCTTCAAATGCCCCACACCTTTTGGACCTCTCTGCTTTCCTGTGGAATCCATCCTCAAAACCACCGTTTTTATACCCTCCGTAGTCCCTGTAGCAAAAAACGCAAACGTCCAGCCGCTGCTCCCACAGCAAAGGTTCCAAGGCTGAAAAGTCATGCTGGTCCTCACTGCCTCCAGGAACCCCTTCAAATGCCCCACACCTTTTGGACCTCTCTGCTTTCCTGTGGAATCCATCCTCAAAAACCACTGTTTTTAACTCTCTGTAGTCTCTGTATCAAAAAACGCAAACGTCCAGCCGCTGCTACCACAGCAAAGGCCCCAGCGGGGAAAAGTCATGCTGGTCCTCACTGCCTCCGGGAACCCCTTCAAATGCCCCACACCTTTTGGACCTCTCTGTTTTCCTGTGGACTCCATCCTCAAAACCACCGTTTTTCACTCTCGGCAGCCTCCGGAGCAAAAAACGCAAACGTCCAGCCGCTGCACCCACAGCAAAGGCCCCAGCGGGGAAAAGTCATGCTGGTCTTAACTACCTCCAGGAACCCCTTCAAATGCCCCACACCTTTTGGACCTCTCTGCTTTCCTGTGGACTCCATCCTCAAAACCACCGTTTTTCACTCTCGGCATCCGCCGGAGCAAAAAACGCAAACGTCCAGCCGCTGCTCCCACAGCAAAGGCCCCAGCAACGAAAAGTCATGCTGGTCCTCACTGCCTCCGGGAACCCTTTCAAATGCCCCACACCTTTTGGACCTCTCTGCTTTCCTGTGTACTCCATCCTCAAAACCACCGTTTTTCACTCTCGGCAGCCTCCGGAGCAAAAAACGCAAAAGTCCATCCACTGCTCCCACAGCAAAGGCCCGACAGGGACAAGTCATGCTGGTCCTCACTGCCTCCGGGAACCCCTTCAAATGCCCCACACCTTTTGGACCTCTCTGCTTTCCTGTGGACTCCATCCTCAAAACCACCGTTTTTCACTCTCGGCAGCCTCCGGAGCAAAAAACGCAAACGTCCAGCCGCTGCTCCCACAGCAAAGGCCCCAGCGGGGAAAAGTCATGCTGGTCCTCACTGCCTCCGGGAACCCCTTCATATGCCCCACACCTTTTGGATCTGTCTGCTTTCATGTGGACTCCATCCTCAAAACCACCGTTTTCCACTCTCGGCAGCCTCCGGAGCAAAAAACGCAAACGTCCAGCCGCTGCTACCACAGCAAAGGCCCCAGCGGGGAAAAGTCATGCTGGTCCTCACTGCCTCCGGGAACCCCTTCAAATGCCCCACACCTTTTGGACCTCTCTGCTTTCCTGTGGACTCTACCCTCAAAAGCACCGTTTTTCACTCTCGGCAGCCTCCGGAGCAAAAAACGCAAACGTCCAGCCGCTGCTCCCACAGCAAAGGCCCCAGCGGGGAAAAGTCATGCTGGTCCTCACTGCCTCCGGGAACCCCTTCAAATGCCCCACACCTTTTGGACCTCTCTGCTTTCCTGTGGACTCCATCCTCAAAACCACCGTTTTTCACTCTCGGCAGCCTCCGGAGCAAAAAGCGCAAACGTCCAGCCGCTGCTTCCACAGCAATGCCCCAGCGGGGAAAAGTCATGCTGGTCCTCACTGCCTCCGGGAACCCCTTCAAATGCCCCACACCTTTTGGACCTCTCTGCTTTCCTGTGGACTCCATCCTCAAAACCACCGTTTTTCACTCTCGGCATCCGCCGGAGCAAAAAACGCAAACGTCCAGCCGCTGCTCCCTCAGAAAAGGTTCCAAGGCGGAAAAGTCATGCTAGTCCTCAATGCCTCTGGGAACCCCTTCAAATGCCCCACACCTTTTGGACCTCTCTGCTTTCTAGTGGAATCCATCCTCAAAACCACCGTTTTTCACTCTCAGCAGCCTCCAAAGCAAAAAACGCAAACGTCCAGCCGCTGCTCCCACAGCAAAGGCCCCAGCGGGGAAAAGTCATGCTGGTCCTCACTGCCTCCAGGAACCCCTTCAAATGCCCCACACCTTTTGGAGCTCTCTGCTTTCCTGTGGAATCCATCCTCAAAACCACCGTTATTAACCCTCGGTAGTCTCTGTAGCAAAAAACGCAAACGTCCAGCCGCTGCTCCCACAGCAAAGGCCCCAGCGGGGAAAAGTCATGCTGGTCCTTACTGCCTCCGGGAACCCCTTCAAATGCCCCACACCTTTTGGACCTCTCTGCTTTCCTGTGGACTCCATCCTCAAAACCACCGTTTTTATACCCTCCGTAGTCTCTGTAGCAAAAAACGCAAACGTCCAGCCGCTGCTCCCACAGCAAAGGTTCCAAGGCTGAAAAGTCATGCTGGTCCTCACTGCCTCCAGGAACCCCTTCAAATGCCCCACACCTTTTGGACCTCTCTGCTTTCCTGTGGAATCCATCCTCAAAAACCACTGTTTTTAACTCTCTGTAGTCTCTGTATCAAAAAACGCAAACGTCCAGCCGCTGCTACCACAGCAAAGGCCCCAGCGGGGAAAAGTCATGCTGGTCCTCACTGCCTCCGGGAACCCCTTCAAATGCCCCACACCTTTTGGACCTCTCTGTTTTCCTGTGGACTCCATCCTCAAAACCACCGTTTTTCACTCTCGGCAGCCTCCGGAGCAAAAAACGCAAACGTCCAGCCGCTGCACCCACAGCAAAGGCCCCAGCGGGGAAAAGTCATGCTGGTCTTAACTACCTCCAGGAACCCCTTCAAATGCCCCACACCTTTTGGACCTCTCTGCTTTCCTGTGGACTCCATCCTCAAAACCACCGTTTTTCACTCTCGGCATCCGCCAGAGCAAAAAACGCAAACGTCCAGCCGCTGCTCCCACAGCAAAGGCCCCAGCGGGGAAAAGTCATGCTGGTCCTCACTGCCTCCGGGAACCCTTTCAAATGCCCCACACCTTTTGGACCTCTCTGCTTTCCTGTGTACTCCATCCTCAAAACCACCGTTTTTCACTCTCGGCAGCCTCCGGAGCAAAAAACGCAAACGTTCAACCGCTGCTCCCACAGCAAAGGCCCCAGCGGGGAAAAGTCATGCTGGTCTTAACTACCTCCAGGAACCCCTTCAAATGCCCCACACCTTTTGGACCTCTCTGTTTTCCTGTGGACTCCATCCTCAAAACCACCGTTTTTCACTCTCGGCATCCGCCGGAGCAAAAAACGCAAACGTCCAGCCGCTGCTCCCACAGCAAAGGCCCCAGCAACGAAAAGTCATGCTGGTCCTCACTGCCTCCGGGAACCCTTTCAAATGCCCCACACCTTTTGGACCTCTCTGCTTTCCTGTGTACTCCATCCTCAAAACCACCGTTTTTCACTCTCGGCAGCCTCCGGAGCAAAAAACGCAAACGTTCAACCGCTGCTCCCACAGCAAAGGCCCCAGCGGGGAAAAGTCATGCTGGTCCTCACTGCCTCCGGGAACCCCTTCAAATGCCCCACACCTTTTGGACCTCTCTGCTTTCCTGTGGACTCCACCCTCAAAACCACCGTTTTTCACTCTCGGCAGCCTCCGGAGCAAAAAACGCAAAACTCCATCCACTGCTCCCACAGCAAAGGCCCGACAGGGACAAGTCATGCTGGTCCTCACTGCCTCCGGGAACCCCTTGAAATGCCCCACACCTTTTGGACCTCTCTGCTTTCCTGTGGACTCCATCCTCAAAACCACCGTTTTTCACTCTCGGCAGCCTCCGGAGCAAAAAACGCAAACGTCCAGCCGCTGCTACCACAGCAAAGGCCCCAGCGGGGAAAAGTCATGCTGGTCCTCACTGCCTCCGGGAACCCCTTCATATGCCCCACACCTTTTGGATCTGTCTGCTTTCATGTGGACTCCATCCTCAAAACCACCGTTTTTCACTCTCGGCAGCCTCCGGAGCAAAAAACGCAAACGTTCAACCGCTGCTCCCACAGCAAAGGCCCCAGCGGGGAAAAGTCATGCTGGTCCTCACTGCCTCCGGGAACCCCTTCAAATGCCCCACACCTTTTGGACCTCTCTGCTTTCCTGTGGACTCCACCCTCAAAAGCACCGTTTTTCACTCTCGGCAGCCTCCGGAGCAAAAAACGCAAAAGTCCATCCACTGCTCCCACAGCAAAGGCCCCAGCAGGGACAAGTCATGCTGGTCCTCACTGCCTCCGGGAACCCCTTGAAATGCCCCACACCTTTTGGACCTCTCTGCTTTCCTGTGGACTCCATCCTCAAAACCACCGTTTTTCACTCTCGGCAGCCTCCGGAGCAAAAAACGCAAACGTCCAGCCGCTGCTCCCACAGCAAAGGCCCCAGCGGGGAAAAGTCATGCTGGTCCTCACTGCCTCCGGGAACCCCTTCAAATGCCCCACACCTTTTGGACCTCTCTGCTTTCCTGTGGACTCCATCCTCAAAACCACCGTTTTTCACTCTCGGCAGCCTCCGGAGCAAAAAGCGCAAACGTCCAGCCGCTGCTTCCACAGCAATGCCCCAGCGGGGAAAAGTCATGCTGGTCCTCACTGCCTCCGGGAACCCCTTCAAATGCCCCACACCTTTTGGACCTCTCTGCTTTCCTGTGGACTCCATCCTCAAAACCACCGTTTTTCACTCTCGGCATCCGCCGGAGCAAAAAACGCAAACGTCCAGCCGCTGCTCCCTCAGAAAAGGTTCCAAGGCGGAAAAGTCATGCTAGTCCTCAATGCCTCTGGGAACCCCTTCAAATGCCCCACACCTTTTGGACCTCTCTGCTTTCTAGTGGAATCCATCCTCAAAACCACCGTTTTTCACTCTCAGCAGCCTCCAAAGCAAAAAACGCAAACGTCCAGTCGCTGCACCCACAGCAAAGGCCCCAGCGGGGAAAAGTCATGCTGGTCCTCACTGCCTCCAGGAACCCCTTCAAATGCCCCACACCTTTTGGAGCTCTCTGCTTTCCTGTGGAATCCATCCTCAAAACCACCGTTATTAACCCTCGGTAGTCTCTGTAGCAAAAAACGCAAACGTCCAGCCGCTGCTCCCACAGCAAAGGCCCCAGCGGGGAAAAGTCATGCTGGTCCTTACTGCCTCCGGGAACCCCTTCAAATGCCCCACACCTTTTGGACCTCTCTGCTTTCCTGTGGACTCCATCCTCAAAACCACCGTTTTTATACCCTCCGTAGTCTCTGTAGCAAAAAACGCAAACGTCCAGCCGCTGCTCCCACAGCAAAGGTTCCAAGGCTGAAAAGTCATGCTGGTCCTCACTGCCTCCAGGAACCCCTTCAAATGCCCCACACCTTTTGGACCTCTCTGCTTTCCTGTGGAATCCATCCTCAAAAACCACTGTTTTTAACTCTCTGTAGTCTCTGTATCAAAAAACGCAAACGTCCAGCCGCTGCTACCACAGCAAAGGCCCCAGCGGGGAAAAGTCATGCTGGTCCTCACTGCCTCCGGGAACCCCTTCAAATGCCCCACACCTTTTGGACCTCTCTGTTTTCCTGTGGACTCCATCCTCAAAACCACCGTTTTTCACTCTCGGCAGCCTCCGGAGCAAAAAACGCAAACGTCCAGCCGCTGCACCCACAGCAAAGGCCCCAGCGGGGAAAAGTCATGCTGGTCTTAACTACCTCCAGGAACCCCTTCAAATGCCCCACACCTTTTGGACCTCTCTGCTTTCCTGTGGACTCCATCCTCAAAACCACCGTTTTTCACTCTCGGCATCCGCCGGAGCAAAAAACGCAAACGTCCAGCCGCTGCTCCCACAGCAAAGGCCCCAGCGGGGAAAAGTCATGCTGGTCCTCACTGCCTCTGGGAACCCCTTCAAATGCCCCACACCTTTTGGATCTGTCTGCTTTCATGTGGACTCCATCCTCAAAACCACCGTTTTTCACTCTCGGCATCCGCCGGAGCAAAAAACGCAAACGTCCAGCCGCTGCTCCCACAGCAAAGGCCCCAGCAACGAAAAGTCATGCTGGTCCTCACTGCCTCCGGGAACCCTTTCAAATGCCCCACACCTTTTGGACCTCTCTGCTTTCCTGTGTACTCCATCCTCAAAACCACCGTTTTTCACTCTCGGCAGCCTCCGGAGCAAAAAACGCAAACGTTCAACCGCTGCTCCCACAGCAAAGGCCCCAGCGGGGAAAAGTCATGCTGGTCCTCACTGCCTCCGGGAACCCCTTCAAATGCCCCACACCTTTTGGACCTCTCTGCTTTCCTGTGGACTCCACCCTCAAAACCACCGTTTTTCACTCTCGGCACCCTCCGGAGCAAAAAACGCAAAAGTCCAGCCACTGCTCCCACAGCAAAGGCCCCAGCAGGGACAAGTCATGCTGGTCCTCACTGCCTCCGGGAACCCCTTGAAATGCCCCACACCTTTTGGACCTCTCTGCTTTCCTGTGGACTCCATCCTCAAAACCACCGTTTTTCACTCTCGGCAGCCTCCGGAGCAAAAAACGCAAACGTCCAGCCGCTGCTCCCACAGCAAAGGCCCCAGCGGGGAAAAGTCATGCTGGTCCTCACTGCCTCCGGGAACCCCTTCATATGCCCCACACCTTTTGGATCTGTCTGCTTTCATGTGGACTCCATCCTCAAAACCACCGTTTTTCACTCTCGGCAGCCTCCGGAGCAAAAAACGCAAACGTTCAACCGCTGCTCCCACAGCAAAGGCCCCAGCGGGGAAAAGTCATGCTGGTCCTCACTGCCTCCGGGAACCCCTTCAAATGCCCCACACCTTTTGGACCTCTCTGCTTTCCTGTGGACTCCACCCTCAAAAGCACCGTTTTTCACTCTCGGCAGCCTCCGGAGCAAAAAACGCAAAAGTCCATCCACTGCTCCCACAGCAAAGGCCCCAGCAGGGACAAGTCATGCTGGTCCTCACTGCCTCCGGGAACCCCTTGAAATGCCCCACACCTTTTGGACCTCTCTGCTTTCCTGTGGACTCCATCCTCAAAACCACCGTTTTTCACTCTCGGCAGCCTCCGGAGCAAAAAACGCAAACGTCCAGCCGCTGCTCTCACAGCAAAGGCCCCAGCGGGGAAAAGTCATGCTGGTCCTCACTGCCTCCGGGAACCCCTTCATATGCCCCACACCTTTTGGATCTGTCTGCTTTCCTGTGGACTCCATCCTCAAAACCACCGTTTTTCACTCTCGGCAGCCTCCGGAGCAAAAAACGCAAACGTCCAGCCGCTGCTCCCACAGCAAAGGCCCCAGCGGGGAAAAGTCATGCTGGTCCTCACTGCCTCCGGGAACCCCTTCAAATGTCCCACACCTTTTGGACCTCTCTGCTTTCCTGTGAACAACATCCTCAAAACCACCGTTTTTCACTCTCGGCATCTGCCGGAGGAAAAAACGCAAAAGTCCAGCCGCTGCTCCCACAGCAAAGGCCCCAGCAACGAAAAGTCATGCTGGTCCTCACTGCCTCCGGGAACCCTTTCAAATGCCCCACACCTTTTGGACCTCTCTGCTTTCCTGTGTACTCCATCCTCAAAACCACCGTTTTTCACTCTCGGCAGCCTCCGGAGCAAAAACGCAAACGTTCAACCGCTGCTCCCACAGCAAAGGCCCCAGCGGGGAAAAGTCATGCTGGTCCTCACTGCCTCCGGGAACCCCTTCAAATGCCCCACACCTTTTGGAACTCTCTGCTTTCCTGTGGACTCCACCCTCAAAACCACCGTTTTTCACTCTCGGTAGCCTCCGGAGCAAAAAACGCAAACGTCCAGCCGCTGCTCCCACAGCAAAGGCCCCAGCAGGGGCAAGTCATGCTGGTCCTCACTGCCTCCGGGAACCCCTTCAAATGTCCCACACCTTTTGGACCTCTCTGCTTTCCTGTGAACTCCATCCTCAAAACCACCGTTTTTCACTCTCGGCATCCGCCGGAGCAAAAAACGCAAACGTCCAGCCGCTGCTCCCACAGCAAAGGCCCCAGCAAGGAAAAGTCATGCTGGTCCTCACTGCCTCCGGGAACCCCTTCAAATGCCCCACACCTTTTGGACCTCTCTGCTTTCCTGTAGAATCCATCCTCAAAACCACCGTTATTAACCCTCGGCAGCCTCCTGAGCAAAAAACGCAAACGTCCAGCCGCTGCTCCCACAGCAAAGGCCCCAGCGGGGAAAAGTCATGCTGGTCCTCACTGCCTCCAGGAACCCCTGCAAATGCCCCACACCTTTTGCACCTCTCTGCTTTCATGTGGACTCCATCCTCAAAACCACCGTTTTTCACTCTCGGCATCCGCCGGAGCAAAAAACGCAAACGTCCAGCCGCTGCTCCCACAGCAAAGGTTCCAAGGCGGAAAAGTCATGCTGGTCCTCAATGCCTCCGGGAACCCCTTCAAATGCCCCACACCTTTTGGACCTCTCTGCTTTCCTGTGGAATCCATCCTCAAAACCACCGTTTTTCACTCTCGACTTCATCCGGAGCAAAAAACGCAAACGTCCAGCCGCTGCTCCCACAGCAAAGGCCCCAGCGGGGAAAAGTCATGCTGGTCCTCACTGCCTCCAGGACCCCTTCAAATGCCCCACACTTTTTGGACCTCTCTGCTTTCCTGTGGACTCCATCCTCAAAACCACCGTTTTTCACTATCGGCAGCCTCCGGAGCAAAAAACGCAAACGTCCAGCCGCTGCTCCCACAGCAAAGGCCCCAGCGGGGAAAAGTCATGCTGGTCCTTACTGCCTCCAGGAACCCCTTCAAATGCCCCACACCTTTTGGAGCTCTCTGCTTTCCTGTGGAATCCATCCTCAAAACCACCGTTATTAACCCTCGGTAGTCTCTGTAGCAAAAAACGCAAACGTCCAGCCGCTGCTCCCACAGCAAAGGCCCCAGCGAGGAAAAGTCATGCTGGTCCTTACTGCCTCCGGGAACTCCTTCAAATGCCCCACACCTTTTGGACCTCTCTGCTTTCCTGTGGACTCCATCCTCAAAACCACCGTTTTTATACCCTCCGTAGTCTCTGTAGCAAAAAACGCAAACGTCCAGCCGCTGCTCCCACAGCAAAGGTTCCAAGGCTGAAAAGTCATGCTGGTCCTCACTGCCTCCGGGAACCCCTTCAAATGCCCCACACCTTTTGGACCTCTCTGCTTTCCTGTGGAATCCATCCTCAAAAACCACTGTTTTTAACTCTCTGTAGTCTCTGTATCAAAAAACGCAAACGTCCAGCCGCTGCTACCACAGCAAAGGCCCCAGCGGGGAAAAGTCATGCTGGTCCTCACTGCCTCCGGGAACCCCTTCAAATGCCCCACACCTTTTGGACCTCTCTGTTTTCCTGTGGACTCCATCCTCAAAACCACCGTTTTTCACTCTCGGCAGCCTCCGGAGCAAAAAACGCAAACGTCCAGCCGCTGCACCCACAGCAAAGGCCCCAGCGGGGAAAAGTCATGCTGGTCTTAACTACCTCCAGGAACCCCTTCAAATGCCCCACACCTTTTGGACCTCTCTGCTTTCCTGTGGACTCCATCCTCAAAACCACCGTTTTTCACTCTCGGCATCCGCCGGAGCAAAAAACGCAAACGTCCAGCCGCTGCTCCCACAGCAAAGGCCCCAGCGGGGAAAAGTCATGCTGGTCCTCACTGCCTCTGGGAACCCCTTCAAATGCCCCACACCTTTTGGATCTGTCTGCTTTCATGTGGACTCCATCCTCAAAACCACCGTTTTTCACTCTCGGCATCCGCCGGAGCAAAAAACGCAAACGTCCAGCCGCTGCTCCCACAGCAAAGGCCCCAGCAACGAAAAGTCATGCTGGTCCTCACTGCCTCCGGGAACCCTTTCAAATGCCCCACACCTTTTGGACCTCTCTGCTTTCCTGTGTACTCCATCCTCAAAACCACCGTTTTTCACTCTCGGCAGCCTCCGGAGCAAAAAACGCAAACGTTCAACCGCTGCTCCCACAGCAAAGGCCCCAGCGGGGAAAAGTCATGCTGGTCCTCACTGCCTCCGGGAACCCCTTCAAATGCCCCACACCTTTTGGACCTCTCTGCTTTCCTGTGGACTCCACCCTCAAAACCACCGTTTTTCACTCTCGGCAGCCTCCGGAGCAAAAAACGCAAAAGTCCATCCACTGCTCCCACAGGAAAGGCCCCAGCAGGGACAAGTCATGCTGGTCCTCACTGCCTCCGGGAACCCCTTGAAATGCCCCACACCTTTTGGACCTCTCTGCTTTCCTGTGGACTCCATCCTCAAAACCACCGTTTTTCACTCTCGGCAGCCTCCGGAGCAAAAAACGCAAACGTCCAGCCGCTGCTCCCACAGCAAAGGCCCCAGCGGGGAAAAGTCATGCTGGTCCTCACTGCCTCCGGGAACCCCTTCATATGCCCCACACCTTTTGGATCTGTCTGCTTTCATGTGGACTCCATCCTCAAAACCACCGTTTTTCACTCTCGGCAGCCTCCGGAGCAAAAAACGCAAACGTTCAACCGCTGCTCCCACAGCAAAGGCCCCAGCGGGGAAAAGTCATGCTGGTCCTCACTGCCTCCGGGAACCCCTTCAAATGCCCCACACCTTTTGGACCTCTCTGCTTTCCTGTGGACTCCACCCTCAAAACCACCGTTTTTCACTCTCGGCAGCCTCCGGAGCAAAAAACGCAAAAGTCCATCCACTGCTCCCACAGCAAAGGCCCCAGCAGGGACAAGTCATGCTGGTCCTCACTGCCTCCGGGAACCCCTTGAAATGCCCCACACCTTTTGGACCTCTCTGCTTTCCTGTGGACTCCATCCTCAAAACCACCGTTTTTCACTCTCGGCAGCCTCCGGAGCAAAAAACGCAAACGTCCAGCCGCTGCTCCCACAGCAAAGGCCCCAGCGGGGAAAAGTCATGCTGGTCCTCACTGCCTCCGGGAACCCTTTCAAATGCCCCACACCTTTTGGACCTCTCTGCTTTCCTGTGTACTCCATCCTCAAAACCACCGTTTTTCACTCTCGGCAGCCTCCGGAGCAAAAACGCAAACGTTCAACCGCTGCTCCCACAGAAAAGGCCCCAGCGGGGAAAAGTAATGCTGGTCCTCACTGCCTCCGGGAACCCCTTCAAATGCCCCACACCTTTTGGAACTCTCTGCTTTCCTGTGGACTCCACCATCAAAACTACCGTTTTTCACTCTCGGTAGCCTCCGGAGCAAAAAACGCAAACGTCCAGCCGCTGCTCCCACAGCAAAGGCCCCAGCAGGGACAAGTCATGCTGGTCCTCACTGCCTCCGGGAACCCCTTCAAATGCCCCACACCTTTTGGACCTCTCTGCTTTCCTGTGGAATCCATCCTCAAAACCACCGTTATTAACCCTCGGCAGCCTCCTGAGCAAAAAACGCAAACGTCCAGCCGCTGCTCCCACAGCAAAGGCCCCAGCGGGGAAAAGTCATGCTGGTCCTCACTGCCTCCAGGAACCCCTGCAAATGCCCCACACCTTTTGCACCTCTCTGCTTTCCTCTGGACTCCATCCTCAAAACCACCGTTTTTCACTCTCGGCATCCGCCGGAGCAAAAAACGCAAACGTCCAGCCGCTGCTCCCACAGCAAAGGTTCCAAGGCGGAAAAGTCATGCTGGTCCTCAATGCCTCCGGGAACCCCTTGAAATGCCCCACACCTTTTGGACCTCTCTGCTTTCCTGTGGACTCCATCCTCAAAACCACCGTTTTTCACTCTCGGCAGCCTCCGGAGCAAAAAACGCAAACATCCAGCCGCTGCTCCCACAGCAAAGGCCCCAGCGGGGAAAAGTCATGCTGGTCCTCACTGCCTCCAGGACCCCTTCAAATGCCCCACACTTTTTGGACCTCTCTGCTTTCCTGTGGACTCCATCCTCAAAACCACCGTTTTTCACTATCGGCAGCCTCCGGAGCAAAAAACGCAAACGTCCAGCCGCTGCTCCCACAGCAAAGGCCCCAGCGGGGAAAAGTCATGCTGGTCCTCACTGCCTCCGGGACCCCTTCAAATGCCCCACACCTTTTGGACCTCTCTGCTTTCCTGTGGAATCCATCCTCAAAACCACCGTTTTTAACCCTCCGTAGTCTCTGTAGCAAAAAACGCAAACGTCCAGCCGCTGCTCCCACAGTCGAGGTTCCAAGGCTGAGAAGTCATGCTGGTCCTCACTGCCTCTGGGAACCCCTTCAAATGCCCCACACCTTTTGGACCTCTCTGCTTTCCTGTGGACTCCATCCTCAAAACCACCGTTTTTCACTCTCGGCAGCCTCCGGAGCAAAAAACGCAAACGTCCAGCCGCTGCTTCCACAGCAAAGGCCCCAGCAAGAAAAGTCATGCTGGTCCTCACTACCTCCAGGAACCCCTTCAAATGCCCCACACCTTTTGGACCTCTCTGCTTTCCTGTGGACTCCATCCTCAAAACCACCGTTTTTCACTCTCGGCAGCCTCCGTAGCAAAAAACGCAAACGTCCAGCCGCTGCTTCCACAGCAATGGCCCCAGCGGGGAAAAGTCATGCTGGTCCTCACGGCCTCCGGGAACCCCTTCAAATGCCCCACACCTTTTGGACCTCTCTGTTTTCCTGTGGAATCCATCCTCAAAACCACCGTTTTTCACTCTCGACTTCATCCGGAGCAAAAAATGCAAACGTCCAGGAACTGCTTCCACAGCAAAGGCCCCAGCGGGGAAAAGTCATGCTGGTCCTCACTGCCTCCAGGACCCCTTCAAATGCCCCACACCTTTTGGACCTCTCTGCTTTCCTGTGGACTCCATCCTCAAAACCACCGTTTTTCAGTCTCGGCAGCCTCCGGTGCAAAAAACGCAAACGTCCAGCTGCTGCTCCCACAGCAAAGGCCCCAGCAGGGAAAAGTCATGCTGGTCCTCACTGCCTCCGGGAACCCCTTCAAATGCCCCACACCTTTTGGACCTCTCTGCTTTCCTGTGGAATCCATCCTCAAAACCACCGTTTTTAACCCTCGGCAGCCTCCGGATCATAAAACGCAAACGTCCAGCCGCTGCTCCCACAGCAAAGGCCCCAGCGGGGAAAAGTCATGCTGGTCCTCACTGCCTCCGGGAACCCCTTCAAATGCCCCACACCTTTTGGACCTCTCTGCTTTCCTGTGGAATCCATCCTCAAAACCACCCTTATTAACCCTCGGTAGTCTCTGTAGCAAAAAACGCAAACGTCCAGCCGCTGCTCCCACAGCAAAGGCCCCAGCGGGGAAAAGTCATGCTGGTCCTCACTGCCTCCGGGAACCCCTTCAAATGCCCCACACCTTTTGCACCTCTCTGCTTTCCTGTGGACTCCATCCTCAAAACCACCGTTTTTATACCCTCCGTAGTCTCTGTAGCAAAAAACGCAAACGTCCAGCCGCTGCTCCCACAGCAAAGGTTCCAAGGCTGAAAAGTCATGCTGGTCCTCACTGCCTCTGGGAACCCCTTCAAATGCCCCACACCTTTTGGACCTCTCTGCTTTCCTGTGGACTCCATCCTCAAAACCACCGTTTTTCACTCTCGGCAGCCTCCGGTGCAAAAAACGCAAACGTCCAGCTGCTGCTCCCACAGCAAAGGCCCCAGCGGGGAAAAGTCATGCTGGTCCTCACTGCCTCCGGGAACCCCTTCAAATGCCCCACACCTTTTGGACCTCTCTGCTTTCCTGTGGAATCCATCCTCAAAACCACCGTTTTTAACCCTCGGCAGCCTCCGGAGCATAAAACGCAAACGTCCAGCCGCTGCTCCCACAGCAAAGGCCCCAGCGGGGAAAAGTCATGCTGGTCCTCACTGCCTCCGGGAACCCCTTCAAATGCCCCACACCTTTTGGACCTCTCTGCTTTCCTGTGGAATCCATCCTCAAAACCACCGTTTTTCACTCTCGGCAGCCTCCGGAGCAAAAAACTCAAACATCCAGCCGCTGCACCCACAGCAAAGGCCCAGCGAGGAAAAGTCATGCTGGTCCTCACTGCCTCCGGGAACCCCTTCAAATGCCCCACACCTTTTGGACCTCTCTGCTTTCCTGTGGACTCCATCCTCAAAACCACCGTTTTTCACTCTCGGCAGCCTCCGGAGCAAAAAACGCAAACGTCCAGCCGCTGCTCCCACAGCAAAGGCCCCAGCGGGGAAAAGTCATGCTGGTCCTCAGTGCCTCCGGGAACCCCTTCAAATGCCCCACGCACTTCGGCCCTCTCTGGTTTCTTACAGACTCTATCTTCAAAACCACCGTTTGTCACTCTCGGCAGCCTCCTTTCGTCTGAGATGCAGTCTCTGGCCACAGCGCTGAATGGCCCCTCCTGCAGAGCTCTGTCCTTCCCCAGGAAGTGTTAATGAAAAACCTGTTCGCAAAACCCACTCACAGCTACTCGGTCCGAAATGATCTTACCGCTTTTGCCTCGACACATCAAAATATAAACCGTATACTCTTAAAGGTATACCACCTACCCTTGACTCTACACCCCTGGGCGGGGTGACTCCGAGCCACGCGGATATGCACAGATACTACACAGAACACTACAAACAATGTGCCTCAAAGGTGAGGGAAAACTCTCAGCAAGAAGAATCATGCCGGGATGGAAGTCACTGTCGGGCAAGAAGACCTGCGAGTCACAAGGGCCATGTGAGGAGGGGGGGAGGAGTGGGGGGGGAGGGTTCAACGTGGGAATGAGAGGGAAAAGGGGGAGCCAAGAAAGGAGGAAAGAGGAGACAGCTGGGGGAAAAAAAAAAGAAGAAAGGGGAGCAGCAGGGAAGAAACAATGAAGGGGGGGCGGGCGAGGTGTGAAGATGGAAAAACAGAAAGAAAGGGAGGTAGAAAGAGAGAGGGGAGACCTGGAACAGGAGAGACAAGACAGGTGGAAAGAGGGGGACAGCGGATGGAGTGGGGGAAAGAAAGGGAGAAATGGGACGGAGGAAAAATGGAGAAAGAAAAGGGGTGATGGGGGGTGAGGAAATGGGGAAGGGGGGACACGGAACACAGATGGTAGGGGGAACTGAGAAAGAAGGGTAGGGAAAAGGGGGGATGCAGGAGAAGGAAAGGGGGAACAAGGGAGAAAGGGGGAGCATGGAACACATTGGGAGAGCGTCATTGAAAAAGAAGGAACGGGGCAACGGGGGGGAAAGGGCAGAGGGAAAGGACGGGGAAAGGGGCAACGGGGAAGAATTAAAGGGGGTACCAAGGATGAAGGGAAAGAGCAAAACAGGAGGCATAGGGGAAAGGAAGGGGGAAAGGGGGACAGTAGTGTGGGGAAGAAAGGGCACGGGGGGTGGGGGGTATAAGGGATAATGAGGGAACAGGGGAGGTAGAACAAAAGGGGAAATAGGGGACATTGGACAGGGGGAAAGAAAGGCAAAGGGGGAAAGGGGCGACAGGGTGGAAGAAAGGGAAAGGAAGGGGGGAACATGGGGTGGGGGAATAAAGGGAAAGAGGGAAAGGTGGGACGGGAGGGAAGAAAGGGGAAAGGGGACAAGGAAAAGAAGGGTAAAGGGGGATGAGGAGAACGGGAAAGAAAGGGAAAAGGGGGGAATGGGGGAACACAGGGAAGAAGGGGGAAAACAGGGAAAGGGGACAGGGAAGGGTGAAGGGGAAATGCAATGAGCGGTCCCATCACCTGAAATACACTATGCCTTATGTCCCTTCTGCTTTCTTTAAAAATACTGAAACGCCATAGACAGACACATACAAGATGCTAACCTGAACCCCTGCTTGATAGTCTCATCATCAGCCCTATAAAGAGTAATTATATCAGCAACTTACACAGTATACAGCAACATTAGTGAAAAACACAAATTTCCATTTTCGTTAAAGTCGGGAATTCATCGAAATGGAATGGAAAAAACAAAAAGCATGCTATTAAACTCTCCCCCGAGGCTTCCCGGAGGCACGGTGGCTCACATGTGCAGCTGACAGAGGTACCGACGTCCTGGAGCTGTGAGCTGGTGGTGTGCGCTGTCAGGAATGGCTGGGAGCGATCCTTCCTCGCCGTGGGGCCCGTCCGCTCCTTGCTGGGGGCAGCCGCCTGTGGAACCCCCTTCTTTTCACTCCTCAGCCAGCTCCAGCAGGCATGCGTGCCCAGGCAGCCCCCGACCCTTGGCACAGCAGGGCCAGCCCCATCCTCAGCCTCACTGGCTGCACCTGAGGCTGCCCCCACTCATCCCCACCTGCAGCCTTTTTAAACCCTTGGCCCCGTCCCACCATCACCTCACTGGTCCCACCTGGGCTGCCCCAGCCCACAGCTGGAGCCCGTCAGGAGCAGGGGCCCTTGCCAAAGCCCCACAGCACATCGCCCCCTCCCCTGCCCCTGTCCCCAGCCACGACCTCTGCACCCAGGGGATGCAAACACATCCAGGGGCACACAAGGGGCAGGAAAAGTTTATTCATTAATGTACGCAAGAAATCCCAGCAGTGAGTTGGCTATAAGGCTCAGTGCCCAAACGCAACAGGACAGAGGGAGAAAAGGCAAGAGAAAAGCAGGAGGAAGGACAGAGGGACATAGAGAAGAGGTGTGAGACAGGGAAGCAGAAAACAGCACGCTGCAAACAAGAGAGGGGTGGGGAGTGGGACAGCCACGTAGAGAGAGGAGAGCGGACAGACTGCGCAAAATAACAGGCATAGAGATGGAGGAACAAATAAGAGCGACAGGGAGCAGGACAGAGGCCAAAGGGACCGGCAGGACAAGAAGACGGAGACAAGACAAGGGGCGGGGAAAATTTCTGCCGTGTCAGGGGGAAAAGAAACATTGGCAAGACATAAAAAATAACACCGGGGATCCGGACAGAGGTAGACATTGAAAGAAAATCTCAAAAGGCAATATGGTACACGAAACATAGACAAAAACTAAAAAATAGGGACAGGGAGATGTAAAAAGAAAGTGAAAAAGAGTGACTGGGTGCAGGAAAGAGAGGGTAGAATGGGGATTTGCAGACAGGTAGACGGCTAGAGGGAGACAAGGACAGAAAATTTTGAAAGCGATGGGATACAAGAATCATACACCAGAATTCAAACCTAGTTACGCAGAGCTGCATGGAGGGAGAGGTAGGAAGACAATTTGAAAAGCGACATAGCACAAGCCACACGGGCAAGAAGTTCAAATTAGTTTGGGGAATCAGAGAGGGAAGGGTAGGAGGGGAAATTAATTTAACTTACTGTTAATCAAATAATGACAAATAGGAACAAACGCAAAATAAAACACCTTCCTGCCACCCCTCCCTCTTTTCCTGGGCGCCTCTTCTCTCCTGACTTCTCTACATCCCACCCCTGACCAACGCAGGGGACATGGCATGGGGGTTGCGGCTCCTTCCTCCTCAGGCTCTTTTTCTGCTCCAGTGGGGGGTCCCTCCCATGAGGCCGCAGGTCTCGCACAGGCTCTCGGCTTCCTTCAGGCACAGCCACCTGCTCCGGCCTCGGGTCCTCCACGCGCCGCAGGGGCACGTTGGCTCCACCCTGGACCTCCCTGGACTGCAGGGGAACAGCCTGCCTCACCATGGTCTTCACCACAGGCTGCAGGAGAACCTCTGCTCTGCTTCCTACCAGCGCTGCCGATGGGCTCAGCTTTAACCAGCAGCACATCCGTCTCAGCGTGGGAACTGGCTGTGCCCAACATGGGAACAACACCCGGTGTCTTCTCACAGAACCCACCCCTGCAGCCCCCGCCCCAGCTAACGACACCTCGCATGGTAAACCCAATGCAACAGCGATGGGCTACAGGCCAGGAAGAAGGAAGCAACAGGAAACCATGCTGACAGAGATGAAAAAAAAAAAAACAAAAAACACACAAAACAAAAAAGAGCAATGAGCCACAAGGCAGAGAAGAAGGAATTAAAAAAGGGGGCAGTGAGGTAGACAGAGATAAACTGAAACATACCAAAAAACCTCGATGAGCTGAAGGAGAGAGACAGAGCAATTAAAGAATGGGGACGGGGAGCCAGGCAGAGAGAGAACAATAAAGGTAAAAACGGACTGTGGGACACATATTTTATATTCTAAAATCCTTTATGTAATAGAGGAGGTTTTTTGTAGAGTAGATTTTTATTTTGAACACCTTCGCTATACGCAAACAAATAGTCATATGTCAATAGATAGTAAAATGAGAGGGTTTTCTCTATTTCAATGGCTCCCACCCATGTTTCCAGATTGTAACGTTTTCTAATGTCCCCTATGAATCTCCCTCTTCTGAGGCATACAACCCCAACAATGGACCTTGGGCTGCCGTAAATGGCATCATCCTATTTCAGCGTATTACCAAATAGGCCAGAAGAAAGAGGAAGGATTCAGGTGGACATGCGGCACTTCCTTTAAAGATGAGAAGTATTTGAAGACTTCAAATGAGTGTTGATCCATCTGAAGAAATTTTGCAGCCATTGTTAGTGTGGCAGTAAAGCTGCTGTCTGTTCTCGGGAAAGGGCTTGTTCCTCCCCCTTTCCCTTCAGGTGGAAATGTATGCGTGTGATTCTATACTAAAAAATAAAAAAATAATAAGGAGGAGAGGGGAAAGGGGGGACGGAACAGTGCAGAACAAAAAGGAGAAAAAGTGGGACAGGGGAAAAACAAAAAGGGGGGGAAGAGGGAAAAAAGGAAAGGGGGGAAGGGAAAGTAGAAACACTGGGAGAGAAAGAGGGGACGGGCAAGGCATAAAGATGGAAAAACAGGAACAACAGTTAGGAGGTGGAGGCCGGAAGGTGGAGGCCAGGAGATAGAGGCCGGAAGGTGGAGGCCGGAGGCCAGAAAGTAAAAGCCGGAAAGTGGAGGCCAGAGGACGAAAAGTGGAGGCCAGAGGATGAAAAGTGGAGGCCGAAAAGGGGAGGCCAGAGGCCCAAAAAGTGGAGGCCCAAAAAGTGGAGGCCCAAAAAGTGGAGGCCCAAAAAGTGGAGGCCCAAAAAGTGGAGGCCCAAAAAGTGGAGGCCCAAAAAGTGGAGGGCGGAAAGTGGAGGGCGGAAAGTGGAGGGCGGAAAGTGGAGGGCGGAAAGTGGAGGGCGGAAAGTGGAGGGCGGAAAGTGGAGGGCGGAAAGTGGAGGGCGGAAAGTGGAGGCCAGAGGCCAAACAAAAAAATTTTGTAATTTTCATAATTCATTGCCTCAAAACCACCGTTTTTAACCCTCTGTAGTCTCTGTATCAAAAAAAGCAAACGTCCAGCCGCTGCTCCCACAGCAAAGGCCCCAGCGGGGAAAAGTCATGCTGGTCCTCACTGCCTCCGGGAACCCCTTCAAATGCCCCACACCTTTTGCACCTCTCTGCTTTCCTGTGGACTCCATCCTCAAAACCACCGTTTTTCACTCTCGGCAGCCTCCGGAGCAAAAAACGCAAACGTCCAGCCGCTGCTACCACAGCAAAGGCCCCAGCGGGGAAAAGTCATGCTGGTCCTCACTGCCTCCGGGAACCCCTTCAAATGCCCCACACCTTTTGGACCTCTCTGCTTTCCTGTAGACTCCATCCTCAAAACCACTGTTTTTCACTCTCGGCAGCCTCCGGAGCAAAAAACGCAAACGTCCAGCTGCTTCTACCACAGCAAAGTTTCCAGGGGGGAAAAGTCATGCTGGTCCTCACTGCCTCCGGGAACCCCATCAAATGCCCCACACCTTTTGGACCTCTCTGCTTTCCTGTGGACTCCATCCTCAAAACCACCGTTTTTAACCCTCGGCAGCCTCCGGAGCAAAAAACGCAAACGTCCAGCCGCTGTTCCCACAGCAAAGCCCCAGCGGGGAAAAGTCATGCTGGTCCTCACTGCCTCCGGGAACCCCTTCAAATGCCCCACACCTTTTGGACCTCTCTGCTTTCCTGTGGACTCCATCCTCAAAACCACCGTTATTAACCCTCGGTAGTCTCTGTAGCAAAAAACGCAAACGTTCAGCCGCTGCTCCCACAGCAAAGGTTCCAAGGCTGAAAAGTCATGCTGGTCCTCACTGCCTCTGGGAACCCCTTCAAATGCCCCACACCTTTTGGACCTCTCTGCTTTCCTGTGGACTCCATCCTCAAAACCACCGTTTTTCACTCTCGGTAGTCTCTGTAGCAAAAAAAGCAGATGTCCAGCCGCTGCTCCCACAGCAAAGGCCCCAGCGGGGAAAAGTCATGCTGGTCCTCACTGCCTCCGGGAACACCTTCAAATGCCCCACACCTTTTGGACCTCTCTGCTTTCCTGTGGACTCCATCCTCAAAACCACCGTTTTTCACTCTCGGCAGACTCCGGAGCAAAAAACGCAAATGTCCAGCCGCTGCTCCCACATCAAAGGCCCCAGCGGGTAAAAGTCATGCTGGTCCTCACTGCCTCCGGGAACCCCTTCAAATGCCCCACACCTTTTAGACCTCTCTGCTTTCCTGTGGAATCCATCCTCAAAACCACTGTTTTTCACTCTCGGCAGCCTCCGGAGCAAAAAACGCAAACGTCCAGCCGCTGCTCCCACAGCAAAGGCCCCAGCGGGGAAAAGTCATGCTGGTCCTCACTGCCTCCGGGAACCCCTTCAAATGCCCCATACGTTTTGGACCTCTCTGTTTTCCTGTGGACTCCATCCTCAAAACCACCGTTTTTCACTCTCGGCAGCCTCCGGAGCAAAAAACGCAAACGTCCAGCCGCTGCTCCCACAGCAAAGGTTCCAAGGCGGAAAAGTCATGCTGGTCCTCACTGCCTCTGGGAACCCCTTCAAATGCCCCACACCTTTTGGACCTCTCTGTTTTCCTGTGGACTCCATCCTCAAAACCACCGTTTTTCACTCTCGGCAGCCTCCGGAGCAAAAAACGCAAACGTCCAGCCCCTGCTCCCACAGCAAAGGCCCCAGCGGGGAAAAGTCATGCTGGTCCTCACTGCCTCCGGGAACCCCTTCAAATGCCCCACACCTTTTGGACCTCTCTGCTTTCCTGTGAACTCCATCCTCAAAACCACCGTATTTCACTCTCGGCATCCGCCGGAGCAAAAAACGCAAACGTCCAGCCGCTGCTCCCACAGCAAAGGCCCCAGCGGGGAAAAGTCATGCTGGTCCTCACTGCCTCCGGGAACCCTTTCAAATGCCCCACACCTTTTGGACCTCTCTGCTTTCCTGTGTACTCCATCCTCCAAACCACCGTTTTTCACTCTCGGCAGCCTCCGGAGCAAAAAACGCAAACGTCCAACCGCTGCTCCCACAGCAAAGGCCCCAGCGGGGAAAAGTCATGCTGGTCCTCACTGCCTCCGGGAACCCCTTCAAATGAACCACACCTTTTGGAACTCTCTGCTTTCCTGTGGACTCCATCCTTAAAAACACCTTTTTTAAACCTCTGTAGTCTCTGTATCAAAAAACGCAAACGTCCAGCCGCTGCTCCCACAGCAAAGGCCCCAGTGGGTAAAAGTCATGCTGGTCCTCACTGCCTCCGGGAACCCCTTCAAATGCCCCACACCTTTTGGACCTCTCTGCTTTCCTGTGGACTCCATCCTCAAAACCACCGTTTTTAACCCTCGGTAGTCTCTGTAGCAAAAAACGCAAACGTCCAGCCGCTGCTCCCACAGCAAAGGCCCCAGCGGGGAAAAGTCATGCTGGTCCTCACTGCCTCCGGGAACCCCTTCAAATGCCCCACACCTTTTGGACCTCTCTGCTTTCCTGTGGACTCCATCCTCAAAACCACCGTTTTTCACTCTCGGCAGCCTCCGGAGCAAAAAACGCAAACGTCCAGCCGCTGCTCCCACAGCAAAGGTTCCAAGGCGGAAAAGTCATGCTGGTCCTCACTGCCTCCGGGAACCCCTTTAAATTCCCCACACCTTTTGGACCTCTCTGCTTTCCTGTGGACTCCATCCTCAAAACCACCGTTTTTCACTCTCGGCAGCCTCCGGAGCAAAAAACGCAAAAGTCCAGCCGCTGCTCCCACAGCAAAGGCCCCAGCGGGGGAAAGTCATGCTGGTCCTCACTGCCTCCGGGAACCCCTTCAAATGCCCCACACCTTTTGCACCTCTCTACTTTCCTGTGGACTCCATCCTCAAAACCACCGTTTTTCACTCTCAGCAGCCTCCAGAGCAAAAAACGCAGATGTCCAGCCGCTGCTCCCACAGCAAAGGCCCCAGCGGGGAAAAGTCATGCTGGTCCTCACTGCCTCCGGGAACCCCTTCAAATGCCCCACACCTTTTGGACCTCTCTGCTTTCCTGTGGACTCCATCCTCAAAACCACCGTTTTTCACTCTCGGCAGCCTCCAGAGCAAAAAACGCAAACGTCCAGCCGCTGCTTCCACAGCAAAGGCCCCAGCGGGGAAAAGTCATGCTGGTCCTCTCTGCCTCCAGGAACCCCTTCAAATGCCCCACACCTTTTGGACCTCTCTGCTTTCCTGTGGAATCCATCCTCAAAACCACCGTTTTTCACTCTCGGCATCCGCCGGAGCAAAAAACGCAAACGTCCAGCCGCTGCTCCCACAGCAAAGGTTCCAAGGCGGTAAAGTCATGCTGGTCCTCACTGCCTCTGGGAACCCCTTCAAATGCCCCACACCTTTTGGACATCTCTGTTTTCCTGTGGACTCCATCCTCAAAACCACCGTTTTTCACTCTCGGCAGACTCCGGAGCAAAAAACGCAAACGTCCAGCCGCTGCTCCCACAGCAAAGGCCCCAGCGGGGAAAAGTCATGCTGGTCCTCACTGCCTCCGGGAACCCCTTCAAATGCCCCACACCTTTTGGACCTCTCTGCTTTCCTGTGGACTCCATCCTCAAAACCACCGTTTTTCACTCTCGGCATCCGCCGGACCAAAAAACGCAAACGTCCAGCCGCTGCTCCCACAGCAAAGGTTCCAAGGCGGAAAAGTCATGCTGGTCCTCACTGCCTCCGGGAACCCCTTCAAATGCCCCACACCTTTTGGACCTCTCTGCTTTCCTGTGGACTCCATCCTCAAAACCACCGTTTTTCACTCTCGGCAGCCTCCGGAGCAAAAAACGCAAACGTCCAGCCGCTGCTCCCACAGCAAAGGTTCCAAGGCGGAAAAGTCATGCTGGTCCTCACTGCCTCCGGGAACCCCTTCAAATGCCCCACACCTTTTGGACCTCTGTGCTTTCTAGTGGAATCCATCCTCAAAACCACCGTTTTTCACTCTCAGCAGCCTCCGGAGCAAAAAACGCAAACGTCCAGCCGCTGCTCCCACAGCAAAGGCCCCAGCGGAGAAAAGTCATGCTGGTCCTCACTGCCTCCGGGAAGCCCTTCAAATGCCCCACACCTTTTGGACCTCTCTGCTTTCCTGTGGAGTCCATCCTCAACACCACCGTTTTTCACTCTCGGCAGCCTCCGGAGCAAAAAACGCAAACGTCCAGCTGCTGCTCCCACAGCAAAGGCCCCAGCGGGGAAAAGTCATGCTGGTCCTCACTGCCTCTGGGAACCCCTTCAAATGCCCCACACTATTTGGACCTCTCTGCTTTCCTGTGGAATCCATCCTCAAAACCACCGTTTTTAACCCTCGGCAGCCTCCGGAGCAAAAAACGCAAACGTCCAGCCGCTGCTCCCACAGCAAAGCCTCAGCGGGTAAAAGTCATGCTGGTCCTCACTGCCTCCGGGAACCCCTTCAAATGCCCCACACCTTTTGCACCTCTCTGCTTTCCTGTGGACTCCATCCTCAAAACCACCGTTATTAACCCTCGGTAGTCTCTGTAGCAAAAAACGCAAACGTCCAGCCGCTGCTCCCACAGCAAAGCTTCCAAGGCTGAAAAGTCATGCTGGTCCTCACTGCCTCTGCGAACCCCTTCAAATGCCCCACAGTTTTTGGACCTCTCTGCTTTCCTGTGGACTCCATCCTCAAAACCAGCGTTATTAACCCTCGGTAGTCTCTGTAGCAAAAAAAGCAGATGTCCAGCCGCTGCTCCCACAGCAAAGGCCCCAGCGGGGAAAAGTCATGCTGGTCCTCACTGCCTCCGGGAACCCCTTCAAATGCCCCACACCTTTTGGACCTCTCTGCTTTCCTGTGGACTCCATCCTCAAAACCACCGTTTTTCACTCTCGGCAGCCTCCGGAGCAAAAAACGCAAATGTCCAGCCGCTGCTCCCACATCAAAGGCCCCAGCGGGGAAAAGTCATGCTGGTCCTCACTGCCTCCGGGAACCCCTTCAAATGCCCCACACCTTTTGGACCTCTCTGCTTTCCTGTGGAATCCATCCTCAAAACCACCGTTTTTCACTCTCGGCAGCCTCCGGAGCAAAAAACGCAAACGTCCAGCCGCTGCTCCCACAGCAAAGGTTCCAAGGCGGAAAAGTTATGCTGGTCCTCACTGCCTCTGGGAACCCCTTCAAATGCCCCACACCTTTTGGACCTCTCTGCTTTCCTGTGGACTCCATCCTCAAAACCACCGTTTTTCACTCTCGGCAGCCTCCGGAGCAAAAAACGCAAACGTCCAGCCGCTGCACCCACAGCAAAGGCCCCAGCGGGGAAAAGTCATGCTGGTCTTCACTACCTCCAGGAACCCCTTCAAATGCCCCACACCTTTTGGACCTCTCTGCTTTCCTGTGGACTCCATCCTCAAAACCACCGTTTTTCACTCTCGGCAGCCTCCGGAGCAAAAAACGCAAACGTCCAGCTGCTGCTCCCACAGCAAAGGCCCCAGCGAGGAAAAGTCATGCTGGTCCTCACTGCCTCCGGGAACCCCTTCATATGCCCCACACCTTTTGGATCTGTCTGCTTTCATGTGGACTCCATCCTCAAAACCACCGTTTTTCACTCTCGGCAGCCTCCGGAGCAAAAAACGCAAACGTTCAGCCGCTGCTCCCACAGCAAAGGCCCCAGCGGGGAAAAGTCATGCTGGTCCTCACTGCCTCCGGGAACCCCTTCAAATGCCCCACACCTTTTGGACCTCTCTGCTTTCCTGTGGAATCCATCCTCAAAATCACCGTTTCTCACTCTCAGCAGCCTCCGGAGCAAAAAACTCAAACATCCAGCCGCTGCACCCACAGCAAATGCCCAGCGGGGAAAAGTCATGCTAGTCCTCACTGCCTCCGGGAACCCCTTCAAATGCCCCACACCTTTTGGACCTCTCTGCTTTCCTGTGGAATCCATCCTCAAAACCACCGTTATTAACCCTCGGCAGCCTCCGGAGCAAAAAACGCAAACGTCCAGCCGTTGCTCCCACAGCAAAGGCCCCAGCGGGGGAAAGTCATGCTGGTCCTCACTGCCTCCAGGAACCCCTGCAAATGCCCCACACCTTTTGGACCTCTCTGCTTTCCTGTGGACTCCATCCTCAAAACCACCGTTTTTCACTCTCGGCATCCGCCGGAGCAAAAAACGCAAACGTCCAGCCGCTGCTCCCACAGCAAAGGTTCCAAGGCGGAAAAGTCATGCTGGTCCTCACTGCCTCCGGGAACCCCTTCAAATGCCCCACACCTTTTGGACCTCTCTGTTTTCCTGTGGACTCCATCCTCAAAACCACCGTTTTTCACTCTCGGCTTCCTCCGGAGCAAAAAATGCAAACGTCCAGCAACTGCTTCCACAGCAAAGGCCCCAGCGGGGAAAAGTCATGCTGGTCCTCACTGCCTCCAGGACCCCTTCAAATGCCCCACACCTTTTGGACCTCTCTGCTTTCCTGTGGAATCCATCCTCAAAACCACCGTTTTTCACTCTCGGCAGCCTCCGTTGCAAAAAACGCAAACGTCCAGCTGCTGCTCCCACAGCAAAGGCCCGAGCGGGGAAAAGTCATGCTGGTCCTCACTGCCTCCGGGAACCCCTTCAAATGCCCCACACCTTTTGGACCTCTCTGTTTTCCTGTGGAATCCATCCTCAAAACCACCGTTTTTCACTCTCGGCAGCCTCCGGAGCAAAAAACGCAAACGTCCAGCTGCTGCTCCCACAGCAAAGGCCCCAGCGGGGAAAAGTCATGCTGGTCCTCACTGCCTCTGGGAACCCCTTCAAATGCCCCACACTATTTGGACCTCTCTGCTTTCCTGTGGAATCCATCCTCAAAACCACCGTTTTTAACCCTCGGCAGCCTCCGGAGCAAAAAACGCAAACGTCCAGCCGCTGCTCCCACAGCAAAGCCTCAGCGGGTAAAAGTCATGCTGGTCCTCACTGCCTCCGGGAACCCCTTCAAATGCCCCACACCTTTTGCACCTCTCTGCTTTCCTGTGGACTCCATCCTCAAAACCACCGTTATTAACCCTCGGTAGTCTCTGTAGCAAAAAACGCAAACGTCCAGCCGCTGCTCCCACAGCAAAGCTTCCAAGGCTGAAAAGTCATGCTGGTCCTCACTGCCTCTGCGAACCCCTTCAAATGCCCCACAGTTTTTGGACCTCTCTGCTTTCCTGTGGACTCCATCCTCAAAACCAGCGTTATTAACCCTCGGTAGTCTCTGTAGCAAAAAAAGCAGATGTCCAGCCGCTGCTCCCACAGCAAAGGCCCCAGCGGGGAAAAGTCATGCTGGTCCTCACTGCCTCCGGGAACCCCTTCAAATGCCCCACACCTTTTGGACCTCTCTGCTTTCCTGTGGACTCCATCCTCAAAACCACCGTTTTTCACTCTCGGCAGCCTCCGGAGCAAAAAACGCAAATGTCCAGCCGCTGCTCCCACATCAAAGGCCCCAGCGGGTAAAAGTCATGCTGGTCCTCACTGCCTCCAGGAACCCCTTCAAATGCCCCACACCTTTTGGACCTCTCTGCTTTCCTGTGGAATCCATCCTCAAAACCACCGTTTTTCACTCTCGGCAGCCTCCGGAGCAAAAAACGCAAACGTCCAGCCGCTGCTCCCACAGCAAAGGTTCCAAGGCGGAAAAGTCATGCTGGTCCTCACTGCCTCTGGGAACCCCTTCAAATGCCCCACACTATTTGGACCTCTCTGCTTTCCTGTGGACTCCATCCTCAAAACCACCGTTTTTCACTCTCGGCAGCCTCCGGAGCAAAAAACGCAAACGTCCAGCCGCTGCACCCACAGCAAAGGCCCCAGCGGGGAAAAGTCATGCTGGTCTTCACTACCTCCAGGAACCCCTTCAAATGCCCCACACCTTTTGGACCTCTCTGCTTTCCTGTGGACTCCATCCTCAAAACCACCGTTTTTCACTCTCGGCAGCCTCCGGAGCAAAAAACGCAAACGTCCAGCTGCTGCTCCCACAGCAAAGGCCCCAGCGGGGAAAAGTCATGCTGGTCCTCACTGCCTCCGGGAACCCCTTCATATGCCCCACACCTTTTGGATCTGTCTGCTTTCATGTGGACTCCATCCTCAAAACCACCGTTTTTCACTCTCGGCAGCCTCCGGAGCAAAAAACGCAAACGTTCAGCCGCTGCTCCCACAGCAAAGGCCCCAGCGGGGAAAAGTCATGCTGGTCCTCACTGCCTCCGGGAACCCCTTCAAATGCCCCACACCTTTTGGACCTCTCTGCTTTCCTGTGGACTCCATCCTCAAAACCACCGTTATTAACCCTCGGTAGTCTCTGTAGCAAAAAACGCAAACGTCCAGCCGCTGCTCCCACAGCAAAGGTTCCAAGGCTGAAAAGTCATGCTGGTCCTCACTGCCTCCAGGAACCCCTTCAAATGCCCCACAGTTTTTGGACCTCTCTGCTTTCCTGTGGACTCCATCCTCAAAACCATCGTTATTAACCCTCGGTAGTCTCTGTAGCAAAAAAAGCAGATGTCCAGCCGCTGCTCCCACAGCAAAGGCCCCAGCGGGGAAAAGTCATGCTGGTCCTCACTGCCTCCGGGAACCCCTTCAAATGCCCCACACCTTTTGGACCTCTCTGCTTTCCTGTGGACTCCATCCTCAAAACCACCGTTTTTCACTCTCGGCAGCCTCCGGAGCAAAAAACGCAAATGTCCAGCCGCTGCTCCCACATCAAAGGCCCCAGCGGGTAAAAGTCATGCTGGTCCTCACTGCCTCCGGGAACCCCTTCAAATGCCCCACACCTTTTGGACCTCTCTGCTTTCCTGTGGAATCCATCCTCAAAACCACCGTTTTTCACTCTCGGCAGCCTCCGGAGCAAAAAACGCAAACGTCCAGCCGCTGCTCCCACAGCAAAGGTTCCAAGGCGGAAAAGTTATGCTGGTCCTCACTGCCTCTGGGAACCCCTTCAAATGCCCCACACCTTTTGGACCTCTCTGCTTTCCTGTGGACTCCATCCTCAAAACCACCGTTTTTCACTCTCGGCAGCCTCCGGAGCAAAAAACGCAAACGTCCAGCCGCTGCACCCACAGCAAAGGCCCCAGCGGGGAAAAGTCATGCTGGTCTTCACTACCTCCAGGAACCCCTTCAAATGCCCCACACCTTTTGGACCTCTCTGCTTTCCTGTGGACTCCATCCTCAAAACCACCGTTTTTCACTCTCGGCAGCCTCCGGAGCAAAAAACGCAAACGTCCAGCTGCTGCTCCCACAGCAAAGGCCCCAGCGAGGAAAAGTCATGCTGGTCCTCACTGCCTCCGGGAACCCCTTCATATGCCCCACACCTTTTGGATCTGTCTGCTTTCATGTGGACTCCATCCTCAAAACCACCGTTTTTCACTCTCGGCAGCCTCCGGAGCAAAAAACGCAAACGTTCAGCCGCTGCTCCCACAGCAAAGGCCCCAGCGGGGAAAAGTCATGCTGGTCCTCACTGCCTCCGGGAACCCCTTCAAATGCCCCACACCTTTTGGACCTCTCTGCTTTCCTGTGGAATCCATCCTCAAAATCACCGTTTCTCACTCTCAGCAGCCTCCGGAGCAAAAAACTCAAACATCCAGCCGCTGCACCCACAGCAAATGCCCAGCGGGGAAAAGTCATGCTAGTCCTCACTGCCTCCGGGAACCCCTTCAAATGCCCCACACCTTTTGGACCTCTCTGCTTTCCTGTGGAATCCATCCTCAAAACCACCGTTATTAACCCTCGGCAGCCTCCGGAGCAAAAAACGCAAACGTCCAGCCGTTGCTCCCACAGCAAAGGCCCCAGCGGGGGAAAGTCATGCTGGTCCTCACTGCCTCCAGGAACCCCTGCAAATGCCCCACACCTTTTGGACCTCTCTGCTTTCCTGTGGACTCCATCCTCAAAACCACCGTTTTTCACTCTCGGCATCCGCCGGAGCAAAAAACGCAAACGTCCAGCCGCTGCTCCCACAGCAAAGGTTCCAAGGCGGAAAAGTCATGCTGGTCCTCACTGCCTCCGGGAACCCCTTCAAATGCCCCACACCTTTTGGACCTCTCTGTTTTCCTGTGGACTCCATCCTCAAAACCACCGTTTTTCACTCTCGGCTTCCTCCGGAGCAAAAAATGCAAACGTCCAGCAACTGCTTCCACAGCAAAGGCCCCAGCGGGGAAAAGTCATGCTGGTCCTCACTGCCTCCAGGACCCCTTCAAATGCCCCACACCTTTTGGACCTCTCTGCTTTCCTGTGGAATCCATCCTCAAAACCACCGTTTTTCACTCTCGGCAGCCTCCGTTGCAAAAAACGCAAACGTCCAGCTGCTGCTCCCACAGCAAAGGCCCGAGCGGGGAAAAGTCATGCTGGTCCTCACTGCCTCCGGGAACCCCTTCAAATGCCCCACACCTTTTGGACCTCTCTGTTTTCCTGTGGAATCCATCCTCAAAACCACCGCTTTTAACCCTCGGTAGTCTCTGTAGCAAAAAACGCAAACGTCCAGCCGCTGCTCCCACAGCAAACGTTCCAAGGCAGAAAAGTCATGCTGGTCCTCACTGCCTCCGGGAACCCCTTCAAATGCCCCACACCTTTTGGACCTCTCTGCTTTCCTGTGGACTCCATCCTCAAAACCACCGTTTTTCACTCTCGGCAGCCTCCGGAGCAAAAAACGCAAATGTCCAGCCGCTGCTCCCACATCAAAGGCCCCAGCGGGTAAAAGTCATGCTGGTCCTCACTGCCTCCAGGAACCCCTTCAAATGCCCCACACCTTTTGGACCTCTCTGCTTTCCTGTGGAATCCATCCTCAAAACCACCGTTTTTCACTCTCGGCAGCCTCCGGAGCAAAAAACGCAAACGTCCAGCCGCTGCTCCCACAGCAAAGGTTCCAAGGCGGAAAAGTCATGCTGGTCCTCACTGCCTCTGGGAACCCCTTCAAATGCCCCACACCTTTTGGACCTCTCTGCTTTCCTGTGGACTCCATCCTCAAAACCACCGTTTTTCACTCTCGGCAGCCTCCGGAGCAAAAAACGCAAACGTCCAGCCGCTGCACCCACAGCAAAGGCCCCAGCGGGGAAAAGTCATGCTGGTCTTCACTACCTCCAGGAACCCCTTCAAATGCCCCACACCTTTTGGACCTCTCTGCTTTCCTGTGGACTCCATCCTCAAAACCACCGTTTTTCACTCTCGGCAGCCTCCGGAGCAAAAAACGCAAACGTCCAGCTGCTGCTCCCACAGCAAAGGCCCCAGCGGGGAAAAGTCATGCTGGTCCTCACTGCCTCCGGGAACCCCTTCATATGCCCCACACCTTTTGGATCTGTCTGCTTTCATGTGGACTCCATCCTCAAAACCACCGTTTTTCACTCTCGGCAGCCTCCGGAGCAAAAAACGCAAACGTTCAGCCGCTGCTCCCACAGCAAAGGCCCCAGCGGGGAAAAGTCATGCTGGTCCTCACTGCCTCCGGGAACCCCTTCAAATGCCCCACACCTTTTGGACCTCTCTGCTTTCCTGTGGAATCCATCCTCAAAATCACCGTTTCTCACTCTCAGCAGCCTCCGGAGCAAAAAACTCAAACATCCAGCCGCTGCACCCACAGCAAATGCCCAGCGGGGAAAAGTCATGCTGGTCCTCACTGCCTCCGGGAACCCCTTCAAATGCCCCACACCTTTTGGACCTCTCTGCTTTCCTGTGGAATCCATCCTCAAAACCACCGTTATTAACCCTCGGCATCCTCCGGAGCAAAAAACGCAAACGTCCAGCCGTTGCTCCCACAGCAAAGGCCCCAGCGGGGGAAAGTCATGCTGGTCCTCACTGCCTCCAGGAACCCCTGCAAATGCCCCACACCTTTTGGACCTCTCTGCTTTCCTGTGGACTCCATCCTCAAAACCACCGTTTTTCACTCTCGGCATCCGCCGGAGCAAAAAACGCAAACGTCCAGCCGCTGCTCCCACAGCAAAGGTTCCAAGGCGGAAAAGTCATGCTGGTCCTCACTGCCTCCGGGAACCCCTTCAAATGCCCCACACCTTTTGGACCTCTCTGTTTTCCTGTGGACTCCATCCTCAAAACCACTGTTTTTCACTCTCGGCTTCCTCCGGAGCAAAAAATGCAAACGTCCAGCAACTGCTTCCACAGCAAAGGCCCCAGCGGGGAAAAGTCATGCTGGTCCTCACTGCCTCCAGGACCCCTTCAAATGCCCCACACCTTTTGGACCTCTCTGCTTTCCTGTGGAATCCATCCTCAAAACCACCGTTTTTCACTCTCGGCAGCCTCTGGTGCAAAAAACGCAAACGTCCAGCTGCTGCTCCCACAGCAAAGGCCCCAGCGGGGAAAAGTCATGCTGGTCCTCACTGCCTCCGGGAAGCTCTTCAAATGCCCCAGCGGGGAAAAGTCATGCTGGTCCTCACTGCCTCCGGGAACCTCTTCAAATGCCCCACACCTTTTGGACCTCTCTGTTTTCCTGTGGAATCCATCCTCAAAACCACCGCTTTTAACCCTCGGTAGTCTCTGTAGCAAAAAACGCAAACGTCCAGCCGCTGCTCCCACAGCAAACGTTCCAAGGCAGAAAAGTCATGCTGGTCCTCACTGCCTCCGGGAACCCCTTCAAATGCCCCACACCTTTTGGACCTCTCTGTTTTCCTGTGGACTCCATCCTCAAAACCACCGTTTTTCACTCTCGGCAGCCTCCGGAGCAAAAAACGCAAACGTCCAGCCGCTGCTTCCACAGCAAAGGCCCCAGCAAGAAAAGTCATCCTGGTCTTCACTACCTCCAGGAACCCCTTCAAATGCCCCACACCTTTTGGACCTCTCTGCTTTCCTGTGGACTCCATCCTCAAAACCACCGTTTTTCACTCTCGGCAGCCTCCGTAGCAAAAAACGCAAACGTCCAGCCGCTGCTCCCACAGCAAAGGCCCCAGCGGGGAAAAGTCATGCTGGTCCTCACTGCCTCCGGGAACCCCTTCATATGCCCCACACCTTTTCGATCTGTCTGCTTTCATGTGGACTCCATCCTCAAAACCACCGTTTTTCACTCTTGGCAGCCTCCGGAGCAAAAAACGCAAATGTCCAGCCGCTGCTCCCACAGCAAAGGCCCCAGCGGGGAAAAGTCATGCTGGTCCTCACTGCCTCCGGGAACCCTTTCAAATACCCCACACCTTTTGGACCTCTCTGCTTTCCTGTGAACTCCATCCCCAAATCCACCGTTTTTCACTCTCGGCGTCCGCCGGAGCAAAAAACGCAAACGTCCAGCCGCTGCTCCCACAGCAAAGGTTACAAGGCGGTAAAGTCATGCTGGTCCTCACTGCCTCCGGGAACCCCTTCATATGCCCCACACCTTTTGGATCTGTCTGCTTTCATGTGGACTCCATCCTCAAAACCACCGTTTTTCACTCTCGGCAGCCTCCGGAGCATAAAACGCAAACGTCCAGCCGCTGCTCCCACAGCAAAGGCCCCAGCGGGGAAAAGTCATGCTGGTCCTCACTGCCTCCGGGAACCCCTTCAAATGTCCCACACCTTTTGGACCTCTCTGCTTTCCTGTGAACTCCATCCTCAAAACCACCGTTTTTCACTTCGGCAGCCTCCGGAGCAAAAAACGCAAACGTTCAACCGCTGCTCCCACAGCAAAGGCCCCAGCGGGGAAAAGTCATGCTGGTCCTCACTGCCTCCGGGAACCCCTTCAAATGCCCCACACCTTTTGGAACTCTCTGCTTTCCTGTGGACTCTACCCTCAAAACCACCGTTTTTCACTCTCGGCAGCCTCCGGAGCAAAAAACGCAAAAGTCCAGCCGCTGCTCCCACAGCAAAGGCCCCAGCAGGGACAAGTCATGCTGGTCCTCACTGCCTCCGGGAACCCCTTCAAATGCCCCACACCTTTTGGACCTCTCTGCTTTCCTGTGGAATCCATCCTCAAAATCACCGTTTCTCACTCTCAGCAGCCTCCGGAGCAAAAAACTCAAACATCCAGCCGCTGCACCCACAGCAAATGCCCAGCGGGGAAAAGTCATGCTGGTCCTCACTGCCTCCGGGAACCCCTTCAAATGCCCCACACCTTTTGGAACTCTCTGCTTTCCTGTGGACTCTACCCTCAAAACCACCGTTTTTCACTCTCGGCAGCCTCCGGAGCAAAAAATGCAAACGTCCAGCCGCTGCTCCCACAGCAAAGGCCCCAGCAGGGACAAGTCATGCTGGTCCTCACTGCCTCCGGGAACCCCTTCAAATGCCCCACACCTTTTGGACCTCTCTGCTTTCCTGTGGAATCCATCCTCAAAATCACCGTTTCTCACTCTCAGCAGCCTCCGGAGCAAAAAACTCAAACATCCAGCCGCTGCACCCACAGCAAATGCCCAGCAGGGAAAAGTCATGCTGGTCCTCACTGCCTCCGGGAACCCCTTCAAATGCCCCACACCTTTTAGACCTCTCTGCTTTCCTGTGGAATCCATCCTCAAAACCACCGTTATTAACCCTCGGCAGCCTCCGGAGCAAAAAACGCAAACGTCCAGCCGCTGCTCCCACAGCAAAGGCCCCAGCGGGGGAAAGTCATGCTGGTCCTCACTGCCTCCAGGAACCCCTGCAAATGCCCCACACCTTTTGCACCTCTCTGCTTTCCTGTGGACTCCATCCTCAAAACCACCGTTTTTCACTCTCGGCATCCGCCGGAGCAAAAAACGCAAACGTCCAGCCGCTGCTCCCACAGCAAACGTTCCAAGGCGGAAAAGTCATGCTGGTCCTCACTGCCTCCGGGAACCCCTTCAAATGCCCCACACCTTTTGGACCTCTCTGTTTTCCTGAGGACTCCATCCTCAAAAACACCGTTTTTCACTCTCGGCTTCCTCCGGAGCAAAAAATGCAAACGTCCAGCAACTGCTTCCACAGCAAAGGCCCCAGCGGGGAAAAGTCATGCTGGTCCTCACTGCCTCCGGGAACCCCTTCAAATGCTCCACACCTTTTGCACCTCTCTGCTTTCCTGTGGACTCCATCCTCAAAACCACCGTTTTTCACTCTCGGCAGCCTCCGGAGCAAAAAACGCAAACGTCCAGCCGCTGCTCCCACAGCAAAGGCCCCAGCAGGGAAAAGTCATGCTGGTCCTCACTGCCTCCAGGACCCCTTCAAATGCCCCACACCTTTTGGACCTCTCTGCTTTCCTGTGGAATCCATCCTCAAAACCACCGTTTTTCACTCTCGGCAGCCTCCGGTGCAAAAAACGCAAACGTCCAGCTGCTGCTCCCACATCAAAGGCCCCAGCGGGGAAAAGTCATGCTGGTCCTCACTGCCTCCGGGAACCCCTTCAAATGCCCCACACCTTTTGGACCTCTCTGTTTTCCTGTGGAATCCATCCTCAAAACCACCGTTTTTAACCCTCGGCAGCCTCCGGAGCATAAAACGCAAACATCCAGCCGCTGCTCCCACAGCAAAGCCCCAGCGGGTAAAAGTCATGCTGGTCCTCACTGCCTCCGGGAACCCCTTCAAATGCCCCACACCTTTTGCACCTCTCTGCTTTCCTGTGGACTCCATCCTCAAAACCACCGTTTTTATACCCTCCGTAGTCTCTGTAGCAAAAAACGCAAACGTCCAGCCGCTGCTCCCACAGCAAAGGTTCCAAGGCTGAAAAGTCATGCTGGTCCTCACTGCCTCTGGGAACCCCTTCAAATGCCCCACACCTTTTGGACCTCTCTGCTTTCCTGTGGACTCCATCCTCAAAACCACCGTTATTAACCCTCGGTAGTCTCTGTAGCAAAAAACGCAGATGTCCAGCCGCTGCTCCCACAGCAAAGGCCCCAGCGGGGAAAAGTCATGCTGGTCCTCACTGCCTCCGGGAACCCCTTCAAATGCCCCACACCTTTTGGACCTCTCTGTTTTCCTGTGGAATCCATCCTCAAAACCACCGCTTTTAACCCTCGGTAGTCTCTGTAGCAAAAAACGCAAACGTCCAGCCGCTGCTCCCACAGCAAACGTTCCAAGGCAGAAAAGTCATGCTGGTCCTCACTGCCTCCGGGAACCCCTTCAAATGCCCCACACCTTTTGGACCTCTCTGTTTTCCTGTGGACTCCATCCTCAAAACCACTGTTTTTCACTCTCGGCAGCCTCCGGAGCAAAAAACGCAAATGTCCAGCCGCTGCTCCCACAGCAAAGGCCCCAGCGGGTAAAAGTCATGCTGGTCCTCACTGCCTCTGGGAACCCCTTCAAATGCCCCACACCTTTTGGACCTCTCTGCTTTCCTGTGGAATCCATCCTCAAAACCACTGTTTTTAACCCTCTGTATTCTCTGTATGAAAAAACGCAAACGTCCAGCCGCTGCTGCCACAGCAAAGGCCCCAGCGGGGAAAAGTCATGCTGGTCCTCACTGCCTCCGGGAACCCCTTCAAATGCCCCACACCTTTTGGACCTCTCTGTTTTCCTGTGGACTCCATCCTCAAAACCACCGTTTTTCACTCTCGGCAGCCTCCGGAGCAAAAAACGCAAACGTCCAGCCGCTGCTTCCACAGCAAACGTTCCAAGGCAGAAAAGTCATGCTGGTCCTCACTGCCTCCGGGAACCCCTTCAAATGCCCCACACCTTTTGGACCTCTCTGCTTTCCTGTGGAGTCCATCCTCAAAACCACCGTTTTTCACTCTCGGCAGCCTCCGGAGCAAAAAACGCAAACGTCCAGCCGCTGCTCCCACAGCAAAGGCCCCAGCGGGGAAAAGTCATGCTGGTCCTTACTGCCTCCGAAAACCCCTTCAAATACCCCACACCTTTTGGACCTCTCTGCTTTCCTGTGAACTCCATCCCCAAAACCACCGTTTTTCACTCTCGGCAGCCTCCGGAGCAAAAAACGCAAACGTCCAGCCGCTGCTACCACAGCAAAGGCCCCAGCGGGGAAAAGTCATGCTGGTCCTCACTGCCTCCGGGAACCCTTTCAAATGCCCCACACCTTTTGGAACTCTCTGCTTTCCTGTGGAGTCCATCCTCAAAACCACCGTTTTTCACTCTCGGCAGCCTCCGGAGCAAAAAACGCAAAAGTCCAGCCACTGCTCCCACAGCAAAGGCCCCAGTGGGGACAAGTCATGCTGGTCCTCACTGCCTCCAGGAACCCCTTGAAATGCCCCACACCTTTTGGACCTCTCTGCTTTCCTGTGGAATCCATCCTCAAAACCACCGTTTTTAACCCTCGGTAGTCTCTGTAGCAAAAAACGCAAACTTCCAGCCGCTGCTACCACAGCAAAGCCCCAGCGGGGAAAAGTAATGCTGGTCCTCACTGCCTCCGGGAACCCCTTCAAATGCCCCACACCTTTTGGACCTCTCTGCTTTCCTGTGGACTCCATCCTCAAAACCACCGTTATTAACCCTCGGCAGCCTCAGGAGCAAAAAACGCAAACGTCCAGCCGCTGCTCCCACAGCAAAGGCCCCAGCGGGGAAAAGTCATGCTGGTCCTCACTGCCTCCGGGAACCCCTTCAAATGCCCCACACCTTTTGCACCTCTCTGCTTTCCTGTGGAATCCATCCTCAAAACCACGCTTTTTTATTCTCGGCAGTATCCGGAGCAAAAAATGCAAACGTCTAGCCGCTGCTCTCACATCAAAGGTTCTAAGGAAATAAAGTGATGCTGGTCCTCACTGGCTCCCCGAAACCCTTCAAATGCCCCACACCATTGGGCCCTCTCTGCTTTCCAGTGGACTCCATCCTCAAAACCACCGTTTTTCACTCTCGGCAGCCTCCGGAGCAAAAAAAGCAAATGTCCAGCCGCTACTCCCACAGCAAAGGCCCCAGCGGGGAAAAGTCATGCTGGTCCTCACTGCCTGCGGGAACCCCTTCAAATGCCCCACACCTTTTGGACCTCTCTGTTTTCCTGTGGACTCCATCCTCAAAACCACCGTTTTTCACTCTCGGCTTCCTCCGGAGCAAAAAATGCAAACGTCCAGCAACTGCTTCCACAGCAAAGGCCCCAGCGGGGAAAAGTCATGCTGGTCCTCACTGCCTCCGGGAACCCCTTCAAATGCTCCACAACTTTTGCACCTCTCTGCTTTCCTGTGGACTCCATCCTCAAAACCACCGTTTTTCACTCTCGGCAGCCTCCGGAGCAAAAAACGCAAACGTCCAGCCGCTGCTCCCACAGCAAAGGCCCCAGCAGGGAAAAGTCATGCTGGTCCTCACTGCCTCCAGGACCCCTTCAAATGCCCCACACCTTTTGGACCTCTCTGCTTTCCTGTGGAATCCATCCTCAAAACCACCGTTTTTCACTCTCGGCAGCCTCCGGTGCAAAAAACGCAAACGTCCAGCTGCTGCTCCCACAGCAAAGGCCCCAGCGGGGAAAAGTCATGCTGGTCCTCACTGCCTCCGGGAACCCCTTCAAATGCCCCACACCTTTTGGACCTCTGTGCTTTCCTGTGGAATCCATCCTCAAAACCACTGTTTTTAACCATCGGCAGCCTCCGGAGCATAAAACGCAAACGTCCAGCCGCTGCTCCCACAGCAAAGACCCCAGCAGGGAAAAGTCATGCTGGTCCTCACTGCCTCCGGGAACCCCTTCAAATGCCCCACACCTTTTGGACCTCTCTGCTTTCCTGTGGAATCCATCCTCAAAACCACCGTTTTTAACCCTCGGCAGCCTCCGGAGCATAAAACGCAAATGTCCAGCCGCTGCTCCCACAGCAAAGCCCCAGTGGGTAAAAGTCATGCTGGTCATCACTGCCTCCGGGAACCCCTTCAAATGCCCCACACCTTTTGGACCTCTCTGCTTTCCTGTGGACTCCATCCTCAAAACCACCGTTTTTCACTCTCGGCAGCCTCCGGAGCAAAAAACGCAAACGTCCAGCCGCTGCTTCCACAGCAATGCCCAGCGCTGAAAAGTCATGAAGGTCCTCACTGCCTCTGGGAACCCCTTCAAATGCCCCCCACCTTTTGGACCTCTCTGCTTTCCTGTGGACTCCATCCTCAAAACCACCGTTATTAACCCTCAGTAGTCTCTGTAGCAAAAAACGCAGATGTCCAGCCGCTGCTCCCACAGCAAAGGCCCCAGCGGGGAAAAGTCATGCTGGTCCTCACTGCCTCCGGGAACCCCTTCAAATGCCCCACACCTTTTGGACCTCTCTGCTTTCCTGTGGAATCCATCCTCAAAACCACTGTTTTTAACCCTCTGTATTCTCTGTATGAAAAAACGCAAACGTCCAGCCGCTGCTGCCACAGCAAAGGCCCCAGCGGGGAAAAGTCATGCTGGTCCTCACTGCCTGCGGGAACCCCTTCAAATGCCCCACACCTTTTGGACCTCTCTGTTTTCCTGTGGACTCCATCCTCAAAACCACCGTTTTTCACTCTCGGCAGCCTCCGGAGCAAAAAACGCAAACGTCCAGCCGCTGCTTCCACAGCAAACGTTCCAAGGCAGAAAAGTCATGCTGGTCCTCACTGCCTCCGGGAACCCCTTCAAATGCCCCACACCTTTTGGACCTCTCTGCTTTCCTGTGGAGTCCATCCTCAAAACCACCGTTTTTCACTCTCGGCAGCCTCCGGAGCAAAAAACGCAAACGTCCAGCCGCTGCTCCCACAGCAAAGGCCCCAGCGGGGAAAAGTCATGCTGGTCCTTACTGCCTCCGAAAACCCCTTCAAATACCCCACACCTTTTGGACCTCTCTGCTTTCCTGTGAACTCCATCCCCAAAACCACCGTTTTTCACTCTCGGCAGCCTCCGGAGCAAAAAACGCAAACGTCCAGCCGCTGCTACCACAGCAAAGGCCCCAGCGGGGAAAAGTCATGCTGGTCCTCACTGCCTCCGGGAACCCTTTCAAATGCCCCACACCTTTTGGAACTCTCTGCTTTCCTGTGGAGTCCATCCTCAAAACCACCGTTTTTCACTCTCGGCAGCCTCCGGAGCAAAAAACGCAAAAGTCCAGCCACTGCTCCCACAGCAAAGGCCCCAGTGGGGACAAGTCATGCTGGTCCTCACTGCCTCCAGGAACCCCTTGAAATGCCCCACACCTTTTGGACCTCTCTGCTTTCCTGTGGAATCCATCCTCAAAACCACCGTTTTTAACCCTCGGTAGTCTCTGTAGCAAAAAACGCAAACTTCCAGCCGCTGCTACCACAGCAAAGCCCCAGCGGGGAAAAGTAATGCTGGTCCTCACTGCCTCCGGGAACCCCTTCAAATGCCCCACACCTTTTGGACCTCTCTGCTTTCCTGTGGACTCCATCCTCAAAACCACCGTTATTAACCCTCGGCAGCCTCAGGAGCAAAAAACGCAAACGTCCAGCCGCTGCTCCCACAGCAAAGGCCCCAGCGGGGAAAAGTCATGCTGGTCCTCACTGCCTCCGGGAACCCCTTCAAATGCCCCACACCTTTTGCACCTCTCTGCTTTCCTGTGGAATCCATCCTCAAAACCACGCTTTTTTATTCTCGGCAGTATCCGGAGCAAAAAATGCAAACGTCTAGCCGCTGCTCTCACATCAAAGGTTCTAAGGAAATAAAGTGATGCTGGTCCTCACTGGCTCCCCGAAACCCTTCAAATGCCCCACACCATTGGGCCCTCTCTGCTTTCCAGTGGACTCCATCCTCAAAACCACCGTTTTTCACTCTCGGCAGCCTCCGGAGCAAAAAAAGCAAATGTCCAGCCGCTACTCCCACAGCAAAGGCCCCAGCGGGGAAAAGTCATGCTGGTCCTCACTGCCTGCGGGAACCCCTTCAAATGCCCCACACCTTTTGGACCTCTCTGTTTTCCTGTGGACTCCATCCTCAAAACCACCGTTTTTCACTCTCGGCTTCCTCCGGAGCAAAAAATGCAAACGTCCAGCAACTGCTTCCACAGCAAAGGCCCCAGCGGGGAAAAGTCATGCTGGTCCTCACTGCCTCCGGGAACCCCTTCAAATGCTCCACAACTTTTGCACCTCTCTGCTTTCCTGTGGACTCCATCCTCAAAACCACCGTTTTTCACTCTCGGCAGCCTCCGGAGCAAAAAACGCAAACGTCCAGCCGCTGCTCCCACAGCAAAGGCCCCAGCAGGGAAAAGTCATGCTGGTCCTCACTGCCTCCAGGACCCCTTCAAATGCCCCACACCTTTTGGACCTCTCTGCTTTCCTGTGGAATCCATCCTCAAAACCACCGTTTTTCACTCTCGGCAGCCTCCGGTGCAAAAAACGCAAACGTCCAGCTGCTGCTCCCACAGCAAAGGCCCCAGCGGGGAAAAGTCATGCTGGTCCTCACTGCCTCCGGGAACCCCTTCAAATGCCCCACACCTTTTGGACCTCTGTGCTTTCCTGTGGAATCCATCCTCAAAACCACTGTTTTTAACCATCGGCAGCCTCCGGAGCATAAAACGCAAACGTCCAGCCGCTGCTCCCACAGCAAAGACCCCAGCAGGGAAAAGTCATGCTGGTCCTCACTGCCTCCGGGAACCCCTTCAAATGCCCCACACCTTTTGGACCTCTCTGCTTTCCTGTGGAATCCATCCTCAAAACCACCGTTTTTAACCCTCGGCAGCCTCCGGAGCATAAAACGCAAATGTCCAGCCGCTGCTCCCACAGCAAAGCCCCAGTGGGTAAAAGTCATGCTGGTCATCACTGCCTCCGGGAACCCCTTCAAATGCCCCACACCTTTTGGACCTCTCCGCTTTCCTGTGGACTCCATCCTCAAAACCACCGTTTTTATACCCTCCGTAGTCTCTGTAGCAAAAAACGCAAACGTCCAGCCGCTGCTTCCACAGCAATGCCCAGCGCTGAAAAGTCATGAAGGTCCTCACTGCCTCTGGGAACCCCTTCAAATGCCCCCCACCTTTTGGACCTCTCTGCTTTCCTGTGGACTCCATCCTCAAAACCACCGTTATTAACCCTCGGTAGTCTCTGTAGCAAAAAACGCAGATGTCCAGCCGCTGCTCCCACAGCAAAGGCCCCAGCGGGGAAAAGTCATGCTGGTCCTCACTGCCTCCGGGAACCCCTTCAAATGCCCAACACCTTTTGGACCTCTCTGCTTTTCTGTGGAATCCATCCTCAAAACCACTGTTCTTAACCCTCTGTATTCTCTGTATCAAAAAACGCAAACGTCCAGCCGCTGCTCCCACAGCAAAGGCCCCAGCGGGGAAAAGTCATGCTGGTCCTCACTGCCTCCGGGAACCCCTTCAAATGCCCCACACCTTTTGGACCTCTCTGTTTTCCTGTGGAATCCATCCTCAAAACCACCGCTTTTAACCCTCGGTAGTCTCTGTAGCAAAAAACGCAAACGTCCAGCCTCTGCTCCCACAGCAAACGTTCCAAGGCAGAAAAGTCATGCTGGTCCTCACTGCCTCTGGGAACCCCTTCAAATACCCCACACCTTTTGGACCTCTCTGTTTTCCTGTGGACTCCATCCTCAAAACCACCGTTTTTCACTCTCGGCAGCCTCCGGAGCAAAAAACGCAAACGTCCAGCCGCTGCTTCCACAGCAAAGGCCCCAGCAAGAAGAGTCATGCTGGTCTTCACTACCTCCAGGAACCCCTTCAAATGCCCCACACCTTTTGGACCTCTCTGCTTTCCTGTGGACTCCATCCTCAAAACCACCGTTTTTCACTCTCGGCAGCCTCCGGAGCAAAAAACGCAAACGTCCAGCCGCTGCTCCCACAGCAAAGGCCCCAGCGGGTAAAAGTCATGCTGGTCCTCACTGCCTCCAGGACCCCTTCTTATGCCCCACACCTTTTGGACCTCTCTGCTTTCCTGTGGAATCCATCCTCAAAACCACCGTTTTTCACTCTCGGCAGCCTCCAGTGCAAAAAACGCAAACGTCCAGCTGCTGCTCCCACAGCAAAGGCCCCAGCGGGGAAAAGTCATGCTGGTCCTCACTGCCTCCGGGAACCCTTTCAAATACCCCACACCTTTTGGACCTCTCTGCTTTCCTGTGAACTCCATCCCCAAAACCACCGTTTTTCACTCTCGGCGTCCGCCGGAGCAAAAAACGCAAAAGTCCAGCCGCTGCTCCCACAGCAAAGGTTACAAGGCGGTAAAGTCATGCTGGTCCTCACTGCCTCCGGGAACCCCTTCAAATGCCCCACACCTTTTGGATCTGTCTGCTTTCCTGTGGATTCCATCCTCAAAACCACCGTTTTTCACTCTCGGCAGCCTCCGGAGCAAAAAACGCAAACGTCCAGCCGCTGCTCCCACAGCAAAGGCCCCAGCGGGTAAAAGTCATGCTGGTCCTCACTGCCTCCAGGACCCCTTCAAATGCCCCACACCTTTTGGACCTCTCTGCTTTCCGGTGGAATCCATCCTCAAAACCACCGTTTTTCACTCTCGGCAGCCTCCGGAGCAAAAAACGCAAACGTCCAGCTGCTGCTCCCACAGCAAAGGCCCCAGCGGGGAAAAGTCATGCTGGTCCTCACTGGCTCCGGGAACCCCTTCAAATGCCCCACACCTTTTGGACCTCTCTGCTTTCCTGTGGAATCCATCCTCAAAACCACCGTTTTTAACCCTCGGCATCCTCCGGAGCATAAAACGCGAATGTCCAGCGGCTGCTCCCACAGCAAAGCCCCAGTGGGTAAAAGTCATGCTGGTCCTCACTGCCTCCGGGAACCCCTTCAAATGCCCCACACCTTTTGGACCTCTCTGCTTTCCTGTGGAGTCCATCCTCAAAACCACCGTTTTTATACCCTCCGTAGTCTCTGTAGCAAAAAACGCAAACGTCCAGCCGCTGCTCCCACAGCAAAGGTTCCAAGGCTGAAAAGTCATGCTGGTCCTCACTGCCTCTGGGAACCCCTTCAAATGCCCCCCACCTTTTGGACCTCTCTGCTTTCGTGTGGACTCCATCCTCAAAACCACCGTTATTAACCCTCGGTAGTCTCTGTAGCAAAAAACGCAGATGTCCAGCCGCTGCTCCCACAGCAAAGGCCCCAGCGGGGAAAAGTCATGCTGGTCCTCACTGCCTCCGGGAACCCCTTCAAATGCCCAACACCTTTTGGACCTCTCTGCTTTTCTGTGGAATCCATCCTCAAAACCACTGTTCTTAACCCTCTGTATTCTCTGTATCAAAAAACGCAAACGTCCAGCCGCTGCTCCCACAGCAAAGGCCCCAGCGGGGAAAAGTCATGCTGGTCCTCACTGCCTTCGGGAACCCCTTCAAATGCCCCACACCTTTTGGACCTCTCTGTTTTCCTGTGGAATCCATCCTCAAAACCACCGCTTTTAACCCTCGGTAGTCTCTGTAGCAAAAAACGCAAACGTCCAGCCGCTGCTCCCACAGCAAACGTTCCAAGGCAGAAAAGTCATGCTGGTCCTCACTGCCTCCGGGAACCCCTTCAAATGCCCCACACCTTTTGGACCTCTCTGTTTTCCTGTGGACTCCATCCTCAAAACCACCGTTTTTCACTCTCGGCAGCCTCCGGAGCAAAAAACGCAAACGTCCAGCCGCTGCTTCCACAGCAAAGGCCCCAGCAAGAAAAGTCATGCTGGTCTTCACTACCTCCAGGAACCCCTTCAAATGCCCCACACCTTTTGGACCTCTCTGCTTTCCTGTGGACTCCATCCTCAAAACCACCGTTTTTCACTCTCGGCAGCCTCCGGAGCAAAAAACGCAAACGTCCAGCCGCTGCTCCCACAGCAAAGGCCCCAGCGGGGAAAAGTCATGCTGGTCCTCACTGCCTCCGGGAACCCCTTCATATGCCCCACACCTTTTGGATCTGTCTGCTTTCATGTGGACTCCATCCTCAAAACCACCGTTTTTCACTCTTGGCAACCTCCGGAGCAAAAAACGCAAACGTCCAGCCGCTGCTACCACAGCAAAGGCCCCAGCGGGGAAAAGTCATGCTGGTCCTCACTGCCTCCGGGAACCCCTTCAAATACCCCACACCTTTTGGACCTCTCTGCTTTCCTGTGAACTCCATCCCCAAAACCACCGTTTTTAACTCTCGGCGTCCGCCGGAGCAAAAAACGCAAAAGTCCAGCCGCTGCTCCCACAGCAAAGGTTACAAGGCGGTAAAGTCATGCTGGTCCTCACTGCCTCCGGGAACCCCTTCAAATGCCCCACACCTTTTGGATCTGTCTACTTTCATGTGGACTCCATCCTCAAAACCACCGTTTTTCACTCTCGGCAGCCTCCGGAGCAAAAAACGCAAACGTCCAGCCGCTGCTCCCACAGCAAAGGCCCCAGCGGGGAAAAGTCATGCTGGTCCTCACTGCCTCCGGGAACCCTTTCAAATGTCCCACACCTTTTGGACCTCTCTGCTTTCCTGTGTACTCCATCCTCAAAACCACCGTTTTTCACTCTCGGCAGCCTCCGGAGCAAAAAACGCAAACGTCCAACCGCTGCTCCCACAGCAAAGGCCCCAGCGGGGAAAAGTCATGCTGGTCCTCACTGCCGCCGGGAACCCCTTCAAATGCCCCACACCTTTTGGAACTCTCTGCTTTCCTGTGGACTCTACCCTCAAACCACCGTTTTTCACTCTCGGCAGCCTCCGGAGCAAAAAACGCAAAAGTCCAGCCGCTGCTCCCACAGCAAAGGCCCCAGCAGGGACAAGTCATGCTGGTCCTCACTGCCTCCGGGAACCCCTTCAAATGCCCCACACCTTTTGGACCTCTCTGCTTTCCTGTGGAATCCATCCTCAAAATCACCGTTTCTCACTCTCAGCAGCCTCCGGAGCAAAAAACTCAAACATCCAGCCGCTGCACCCACAGCAAATGCCCAGCGGGGAAAAGTCATGCTGGTCCTCACTGCCTCCGGGAACACCTTCAAATGCCCCACACCTTTTAGACCTCTCTGCTTTCCTGTGGAATCCATCCTCAAAACCACCGATATTAACCCTCGGCAGCCTCCGGAGCAAAAAACGCAAACGTCCAGCCGCTGCTCCCACAGCAAAGGCCCCAGCGGGGGAAAGTCATGCTGGTCCTCACTGCCTCCAGGAACCCCTGCAAATGCCCCACACCTTTTGCACCTCTCTGCTTTCCTGTGGACTCCATCCTCAAAACCACCGTTTTTCACTCTCGGCATCCGCCGGAGCAAAAAACGCAAACGTCCAGCCGCTGCTCCCACAGCAAAGGTTCCAAGGCGGAAAAGTCATGCTGGTCCTCACTGCCTCCGGGAACCCCTTCAAATGCCCCACACCTTTTGGACCTCTCTGTTTTCCTGTGGACTCCATCCTCAAAACCACCGTTTTTCACTCTCGGCAGCCTCCGGAGCAAAAAATGCAAACGTCCAGCAACTGCTTCCACAGCAAAGGCCCCAGCGGGGAAAAGTCATGCTGGTCCTCACTGCCTCCAGGAACCCCTTCAAATGCCCCACACCTTTTGCACCTCTCTGCTTTCCTGTGGACTCCATCCTCAAAACCACCGTTTTTCACTCTCGGCAGCCTCCGGAGCAAAAAACGCAAACGTCCAGCCGCTGCTCCCACAGCAAAGGCCCCAGCGGGGAAAAGTCATGCTGGTCCTCACTGCCTCCAGGACCCCTTCAAATGCCCCACACCTTTTGGACCTCTCTGCTTTCCTGTGGAATCCATCCTCAAAACCACCGTTTTTCACTCTCGGCAGCCTCCGGTGCAAAAAACGCAAACGTCCAGCTGCTGCTCCCACAGCAAAGGCCCCAGCGGGGAAAAGTCATGCTGGTCCTCACTGCCTCCGGGAACCCCTTCAAATGCCCCACACCTTTTGGACCTCTCTGCTTTCCTGTGGAGTCCATCCTCAAAACCACCGTTTTTAACCCTCGGCAGCCTCCGGAGCATAAAACGCAAACGTCCAGCAACTGCTCCCACAGCAAAGCCCCAGCGGGTAAAAGTCATGCTGGTCCTCACTGCCTCCGGGAACCCCTTCAAATGCCCCACACCTTTTGCACCTCTCTGCTTTCCTGTGGAATCCATCCTCAAAACCACCGTTTTTAACCCTCGGCAGCCTCCGGAACATAAAACGCAAACGTCCAGCCGCTGCTCCCACAGCAAAGGCCCCAGCGGGGAAAAGTCATGCTGGTCCTCACTGCCTCCGGGAACCCCTTCAAATACCCCACACCTTTTGGACCTCTCTGCTTTCCTGTGAACTCCATCCCCAAAACCACCATTTTTAACTCTCGGCGTCCGCCGGAGCAAAAAACGCAAACGTCCAGCCGCTGCTCCCACAGCAAAGGTTACAAGGCGGTAAAGTCATGCTGGTCCTCACTGCCTCCGGGAACCCCTTGAAATGCCCCACACCTTTTGGATCTGTCTACTTTCATGTGGACTCCATCCTCAAAACCACCGTTTTTCACTCTCGGCAGCCTCCGGAGCATAAAACGCAAACGTCCAGCCGCTGCTCCCACAGCAAAGGCCCCAGCGGGGAAAAGTCATGCTGGTCCTCACTGCCTCCGGGAACCCTTTCAAATGCCCCACACCTTTTGGACCTCTCTGCTTTCCTGTGTACTCCATCCTCAAAACCACCGTTTTTCACTCTCGGCAGCCTCCGGAGCAAAAAACGCAAACGTCCAACCGCTGCTCCCACAGCAAAGGCCCCAGCGGGGAAAAGTCATGCTGGTCCTCACTGCCTCCGGGAACCCCTTCAAATGCCCCACACCTTTTGGAACTCTCTGCTTTCCTGTGGACTCTACCCTCAAACCACCGTTTTTCACTCTCGGCAGCCTCCGGAGCAAAAAACGCAAAAGTCCAGCCGCTGCTCCCACAGCAAAGGCCCCAGCAGGGACAAGTCATGCTGGTCCTCACTGCCTCCGGGAACCCCTTCAAATGCCCCACACCTTTTGGACCTCTCTGCTTTCCTGTGGAATCCATCCTCAAAACCACCGTTTTTAACCCTCGGCAGCCTCCGGAGCATAAAACGCAAATGTCCAGCCGCTGCTCCCACAGCAAAGCCCCAGTGGGTAAAAGTCATGCTGGTCATCACTGCCTCCGGGAACCCCTTCAAATGCCCCACACCTTTTGGACCTCTCCGCTTTCCTGTGGACTCCATCCTCAAAACCACCGTTTTTATACCCTCCGTAGTCTCTGTAGCAAAAAACGCAAACGTCCAGCCGCTGCTCCCACAGCAAAGGTTCCAAGGCTGAAAAGTCATGCTGGTCCTCACTGCCTCTGGGAACCCCTTCAAATGCCCCCCACCTTTTGGACCTCTCTGCTTTCCTGTGGACTCCATCCTCAAAACCACCGTTATTAACCCTCGGTAGTCTCTGTAGCAAAAAACGCAGATGTCCAGCCGCTGCTCCCACAGCAAAGGCCCCAGCGGGGAAAAGTCATGCTGGTCCTCACTGCCTCCGGGAACCCCTTCAAATGCCCAACACCTTTTGGACCTCTCTGCTTTTCTGTGGAATCCATCCTCAAAACCACTGTTCTTAACCCTCTGTATTCTCTGTATCAAAAAACGCAAACGTCCAGCCGCTGCTCCCACAGCAAAGGCCCCAGCGGGGAAAAGTCATGCTGGTCCTCACTGCCTCCGGGAACCCCTTCAAATGCCCCACACCTTTTGGACCTCTCTGTTTTCCTGTGGAATCCATCCTCAAAACCACCGCTTTTAACCCTCGGTAGTCTCTGTAGCAAAAAACGCAAACGTCCAGCCGCTGCTCCCACAGCAAACGTTCCAAGGCAGAAAAGTCATGCTGGTCCTCACTGCCTCCGGGAACCCCTTCAAATGCCCCACACCTTTTGGACCTCTCTGTTTTCCTGTGGACTCCATCCTCAAAACCACCGTTTTTCACTCTCGGCAGCCTCCGGAGCAAAAAACGCAAACGTCCAGCCGCTGCTCCCACAGCAAAGGCCCCAGCGGGGAAAAGTCATGCTGGTCCTCACTGCCTCCGGGAACCCTTTCAAATGCCCCACACCTTTTGGACCTCTCTGCTTTCCTGTGTACTCCATCCTCAAAACCACCGTTTTTCACTCTCGGCAGCCTCCGGAGCAAAAAACGCAAAAGTCCAGCCGCTGCTCCCACAGCAAAGGCCCCAGCAGGGACAAGTCATGCTGGTCCTCACTGCCTCCGGGAACCCCTTCAAATGCCCCACACCTTTTGGACCTCTCTGCTTTCCTGTGGAATCCATCCTCAAAATCACCGTTTCTCACTCTCAGCAGCCTCCGGAGCAAAAAACTCAAACATCCAGCCGCTGCACCCACAGCAAATGCCCAGCGGGGAAAAGTCATGCTGGTCCTCACTGCCTCCGGGAACCCCTTCAAATGCCCCACACCTTTTAGACCTCTCTGCTTTCCTGTGGAATCCATCCTCAAAACCACCGATATTAACCCTCGGCAGCCTCCGGAGCAAAAAACGCAAACGTCCAGCCGCTGCTCCCACAGCAAAGGCCCCAGCGGGGGAAAGTCATGCTGGTCCTCACTGCCTCCAGGAACCCCTGCAAATGCCCCACACCTTTTGCACCTCTCTGCTTTCCTGTGGACTCCATCCTCAAAACCACCGTTTTTCACTCTCGGCATCCGCCGGAGCAAAAAACGCAAACGTCCAGCCGCTGCTCCCACAGCAAAGGTTCCAAGGCGGAAAAGTCATGCTGGTCCTCACTGCCTCCGGGAACCCCTTCAAATGCCCCACACCTTTTGGACCTCTCTGTTTTCCTGTGGACTCCATCCTCAAAACCACCGTTTTTCACTCTCGGCAGCCTCCGGAGCAAAAAATGCAAACGTCCAGCAACTGCTTCCACAGCAAAGGCCCCAGCGGGGAAAAGTCATGCTGGTCCTCACTGCCTCCAGGAACCCCTTCAAATGCCCCACACCTTTTGCACCTCTCTGCTTTCCTGTGGAATCCATCCTCAAAACCACCGTTTTTAACCCTCGGTAGTCTCTGTAGCAAAAAACGCAAACTTCCAGCCGCTGCTACCACAGCAAAGCCCCAGCGTGGAAAAGTAATGCTGGTCCTCACTGCCTCCGGGAACCCCTTCAAATGCCCCACACCTTTTGGACCTCTCTGCTTTCCTGTGGACTCCATCCTCAAAACCACCTTTATTAACCCTCGGCAGCCTCCGGAGCAAAAAACGCAAACGTCAAGCCGCTGCTCCCACAGCAAAGGCCCCAGCGGGGAAAAGTCATGCTGGTCCTCACTGCCTCCGGGAACCCCTTCAAATGCCCCACACCTTTTGCACCTCTCTGCTTTCCTGTGGAATCCATCCTCAAAACCACGCTTTTTTATTCCTGGCAGTATCCGGAGCAAAAAATGCAAACGTCCAGCCGCTGCTCTCACATCAAAGGTTCTAAGGAAATAAAGTGATGCTGGTCCTCACTGGATCCCCGAAACCCTTGAAATGCCCCACACCATTGGGCCCTCTCTGCTTTCCAGTGGACTCCATCCTCAAAACCACCGTTTTTCACTCTCGGCAGCCTCCGGAGCAAAAAAAGCAAATGTCCAGCCGCTACTCCCACAGCAAAGGCCCCAGCGGGGAAAAGTCATGCTGGTCCTCACTGCCTCCGGGAACCCCTTCAAATGCCCCACACCTTTTGGACCTCTCTGTTTTCCTGTGGACTCCATCCTCAAAACCACCGTTTTTCACTCTCGGCTTCCTCCGGAGCAAAAAATGCAAACGTCCAGCAATTGCTTCCACAGCAAAGGCCCCAGCGGGGAAAAGTCATGCTGGTCCTCACTGCCTCCAGGAACCCCTTCAAATGCCCCACACCTTTTGCACCTCTCTGCTTTCCTGTGGACTCCATCCTCAAAACCACCGTTTTTCACTCTCGGCAGCCTCCGGAGCAAAAAATGCAAACGTCCAGCAACTGCTTCCACAGCAAAGGCCCCAGCGGGGAAAAGTCATGCTGGTCCTCACTGCCTCCGGGAACCCCTTCAAATGCCCCACACCTTTTGGACCTCTCTGCTTTCCTGTGGAATCCATCCTCAAAACCACCGTTTTTAACCCTCGGCAGCCTCCGGAGCATAAAACGCAAACGTCCAGCCGCTGCTCCCACAGCAAAGGCCCCAGCGGGTAAAAGTCATGCTGGTCCTAACTGCCTCCGGGAACCCCTTCAAATGCCCCACACCTTTTGGACCTCTCTGCTTTTCTGTGGAATCCATCCTCAAAACCACTGTTTTTAACCCTCTGTATTCTCTGTATCAAAAAACGCAAACGTCCAGCCGCTGCTCCCACAGCAAAGGCCCCAGCGGGGAAAAGTCATGCTGGTCCTCACTGCCTCCGGGAACCCCTTCAAATGCCCCACACCTTTTGGACCTCTCTGTTTTCCTGTGGAATCCATCCTCAAAACCACCGCTTTTAACCCTCGGTAGTCTCTGTAGCAAAAAACGCAAACGTCCAGCCGCTGCTCCCACAGCAAACGTTCCAAGGCAGAAAAGTCATGCTGGTCCTCACTGCCTCCGGGAACCCCTTCAAATGCCCCACACCTTTTGGACCTCTCTGTTTTCCTGTGGACTCCATCCTCAAAACCACCGTTTTTCACTCTCGGCAGCCTCCGGAGCAAAAAACGCAAACGTCCAGCCGCTGCTCCCACAGCAAAGGCCCCAGCAAGAAAAGTCATGCTGGTCTTCACTACCTCCAGGAACCCCTTCAAATGCCCCACACCTTTTGGACCTCTCTGCTTTCCTGTGGACTCCATCCTCAAAACCACCATTTTTCACTCTCGGCAGCCTCCGGAGCAAAAAACGCAAACGTCCAGCCGCTGCTCCCACAGCAAAGGCCCCAGCGGGGAAAAGTCATGCTGGTCCTCACTGCCTCCGGGAACCCCTTCAAATACCCCACACCTTTTGGACCTCTCTGCTTTCCTGTGAACTCCATCCCCAAAACCACCGTTTTTCACTCTCGGCGTCCGCCGGAGCAAAAAACGCAAACGTCCAGCCGCTGCTCCCACAGCAAAGGCCCCAGCGGGGAAAAGTCATGCTGGTCCTCACTGCCTCCGGGAACCCTTTCAAATGCCCCACACCTTTTGGACCTCTCTGCTTTCCTGTGGAGTCCATCCTCAAAACCACCGTTTTTAACCCTCGGCAGCCTCCGGAGCAAAAAACGCAAACGTCCAACCGCTGCTCCCACAGCAAAGGCCCCAGCGGGGAAAAGTCATGCTGGTCCTCACTGCCTCCGGGAACCCCTTCAAATGCCCCACACCTTTTGGACCTCTCTGCTTTCCTGTGGACTCCACCCTCAAAACCACCGTTTTTCACTCTCGGCAGCCTCCGGAGCAAAAAACGCAAAAGTCCAGCCACTGCTCCCACAGCAAAGGCCCCAGTGGGGACAAGTCATGCTGGTCCTCACTGCCTCCGGGAACCCCTTGAAATGCCCCACACCTTTTGGACCTCTCTGCTTTCCTGTGGACTCCATCCTCAAAACCACCGTTTTTAACCCTCGGTAGTCTCTGTAGCAAAAAACGCAAACTTCCAGCCGCTGCTACCACAGCAAAGCCCCAGCGTGGAAAAGTAATGCTGGTCCTCACTGCCTCCGGGAACCCCTTCAAATGCCCCACACCTTTTGGACCTCTCTGCTTTCCTGTGGACTCCATCCTCAAAACCACCTTTATTAACCCTCGGCAGCCTCCGGAGCAAAAAACGCAAACGTCAAGCCGCTGCTCCCACAGCAAAGGCCCCAGCGGGGAAAAGTCATGCTGGTCCTCACTGCCTCCGGGAACCCCTTCAAATGCCCCACACCTTTTGCACCTCTCTGCTTTCCTGTGGAATCCATCCTCAAAACCACGCTTTTTTATTCCTGGCAGTATCCGGAGCAAAAAATGCAAACGTCCAGCCGCTGCTCTCACATCAAAGGTTCTAAGGAAATAAAGTGATGCTGGTCCTCACTGGCTCCCCGAAACCCTTGAAATGCCCCACACCATTGGGCCCTCTCTGCTTTCCAGTGGACTCCATCCTCAAAACCACCGTTTTTCACTCTCGGCAGCCTCCGGAGCAAAAAAAGCAAATGTCCAGCCGCTACTCCCACAGCAAAGGCCCCAGCGGGGAAAAGTCATGCTGGTCCTCACTGCCTCCGGGAACCCCTTCAAATGCCCCACACCTTTTGGACCTCTCTGTTTTCCTGTGGACTCCATCCTCAAAACCACCGTTTTTCACTCTCGGCTTCCTCCGGAGCAAAAAATGCAAACGTCCAGCAATTGCTTCCACAGCAAAGGCCCCAGCGGGGAAAAGTCATGCTGGTCCTCACTGCCTCCAGGAACCCCTTCAAATGCCCCACACCTTTTGCACCTCTCTGCTTTCCTGTGGACTCCATCCTCAAAACCACCGTTTTTCACTCTCGGCAGCCTCCGGAGCAAATAATGCAAACGTCCAGCAACTGCTTCCACAGCAAAGGCCCCAGCGGGGAAAAGTCATGCTGGTCCTCACTGCCTCCGGGAACCCCTTCAAATGCCCCACACCTTTTGGACCTCTCTGCTTTCCTGTGGAATCCATCCTCAAAACCACCGTTTTTAACCCTCGGCAGCCTCCGGAGCATAAAACGCAAACGTCCAGCCGCTGCTCCCACAGCAAAGGCCCCAGCGGGTAAAAGTCATGCTGGTCCTAACTGCCTCCGGGAACCCCTTCAAATGCCCCACACCTTTTGGACCTCTCTGCTTTTCTGTGGAATCCATCCTCAAAACCACTGTTTTTAACCCTCTGTATTCTCTGTATCAAAAAACGCAAACGTCCAGCCGCTGCTCCCACAGCAAAGGCCCCAGCGGGGAAAAGTCATGCTGGTCCTCACTGCCTCCGGGAACCCCTTCAAATGCCCCACACCTTTTGGACCTCTCTGTTTTCCTGTGGAATCCATCCTCAAAACCACCGCTTTTAACCCTCGGTAGTCTCTGTAGCAAAAAACGCAAACGTCCAGCCGCTGCTCCCACAGCAAACGTTCCAAGGCAGAAAAGTCATGCTGGTCCTCACTGCCTCCGGGAACCCCTTCAAATGCCCCACACCTTTTGGACCTCTCTGTTTTCCTGTGGACTCCATCCTCAAAACCACCGTTTTTCACTCTCGGCAGCCTCCGGAGCAAAAAACGCAAACGTCCAGCCGCTGCTTCCACAGCAAAGGCCCCAGCAAGAAAAGTCATGCTGGTCTTCACTACCTCCAGGAACCCCTTCAAATGCCCCACACCTTTTGGACCTCTCTGCTTTCCTGTGGACTCCATCCTCAAAACCACCGTTTTTCACTCTCGGCAGCCTCCGGAGCAAAAAACGCAAACGTCCAGCCGCTGCTCCCACAGCAAAGGCCCCAGCGGGGAAAAGTCATGCTGGTCCTCACTGCCTCCGGGAACCCCTTCAAATACCCCACACCTTTTGGACCTCTCTGCTTTCCTGTGAACTCCATCCCCAAAACCACCGTTTTTCACTCTCGGCGTCCGCCGGAGCAAAAAACGCAAACGTCCAGCCGCTGCTCCCACAGCAAAGGCCCCAGCGGGGAAAAGTCATGCTGGTCCTCACTGCCTCCGGGAACCCTTTCAAATGCCCCACACCTTTTGGACCTCTCTGCTTTCCTGTGGAGTCCATCCTCAAAACCACCGTTTTTAACCCTCGGCAGCCTCCGGAGCAAAAAACGCAAACGTCCAACCGCTGCTCCCACAGCAAAGGCCCCAGCGGGGAAAAGTCATGCTGGTCCTCACTGCCTCCGGGAACCCCTTCAAATGCCCCACACCTTTTGGAACTCTCTGCTTTCCTGTGGACTCCACCCTCAAAACCACCGTTTTTCACTCTCGGCAGCCTCCGGAGCAAAAAACGCAAAAGTCCAGCCACTGCTCCCACAGCAAAGGCCCCAGTGGGGACAAGTCATGCTGGTCCTCACTGCCTCCGGGAACCCCTTCAAATGCCCCACACCTTTTGGACCTCTCTGCTTTCCTGTGGAATCCATCCTCAAAACCACCGTTTTTAACCCTCGGTAGTCTCTGTAGCAAAAAACGCAAACTTCCAGCCGCTGCTACCACAGCAAAGCCCCAGCGTGGAAAAGTAATGCTGGTCCTCACTGCCTCCGGGAACCCCTTCAAATGCCCCACACCTTTTGGACCTCTCTGCTTTCCTGTGGACTCCATCCTCAAAACCACCTTTATTAACCCTCGGCAGCCTCCGGAGCAAAAAACGCAAACGTCAAGCCGCTGCTCCCACAGCAAAGGCCCCAGCGGGGAAAAGTCATGCTGGTCCTCACTGCCTCCGGGAACCCCTTCAAATGCCCCACACCTTTTGCACCTCTCTGCTTTCCTGTGGAATCCATCCTCAAAACCACGCTTTTTTATTCCTGGCAGTATCCGGAGCAAAAAATACAAACGTCCAGCCGCTGCTCTCACATCAAAGGTTCTAAGGAAATAAAGTGATGCTGGTCCTCACTGGCTCCCCGAAACCCTTGAAATGCCCCACACCATTGGGCCCTCTCTGCTTTCCAGTGGACTCCATCCTCAAAACCACCGTTTTTCACTCTCGGCAGCCTCCGGAGCAAAAAAAGCAAATGTCCAGCCGCTACTCCCACAGCAAAGGCCCCAGCGGGGAAAAGTCATGCTGGTCCTCACTGCCTCCGGGAACCCCTTCAAATGCCCCACACCTTTTGGACCTCTCTGTTTTCCTGTGGACTCCATCCTCAAAACCACCGTTTTTCACTCTCGGCTTCCTCCGGAGCAAAAAATGCAAACGTCCAGCAATTGCTTCCACAGCAAAGGCCCCAGCGGGGAAAAGTCATGCTGGTCCTCACTGCCTCCAGGAACCCCTTCAAATGCCCCACACCTTTTGCACCTCTCTGCTTTCCTGTGGACTCCATCCTCAAAACCACCGTTTTTCACTCTCGGCAGCCTCCGGAGCAAAAAATGCAAACGTCCAGCAACTGCTTCCACAGCAAAGGCCCCAGCGGGGAAAAGTCATGCTGGTCCTCACTGCCTCCGGGAACCCCTTCAAATGCCCCACACCTTTTGGACCTCTCTGCTTTCCTGTGGAATCCATCCTCAAAACCACCGTTTTTAACCCTCGGCAGCCTCCGGAGCATAAAACGCAAACGTCCAGCCGCTGCTCCCACAGCAAAGGCCCCAGCGGGTAAAAGTCATGCTGGTCCTAACTGCCTCCGGGAACCCCTTCAAATGCCCCACACCTTTTGGACCTCTCTGCTTTTCTGTGGAATCCATCCTCAAAACCACTGTTTTTAACCCTCTGTATTCTCTGTATCAAAAAACGCAAACGTCCAGCCGCTGCTCCCACAGCAAAGGCCCCAGCGGGGAAAAGTCATGCTGGTCCTCACTGCCTCCGGGAACCCCTTCAAATGCCCCACACCTTTTGGACCTCTCTGTTTTCCTGTGGAATCCATCCTCAAAACCACCGCTTTTAACCCTCGGTAGTCTCTGTAGCAAAAAACGCAAACGTCCAGCCGCTGCTCCCACAGCAAACGTTCCAAGGCAGAAAAGTCATGCTGGTCCTCACTGCCTCCGGGAACCCCTTCAAATGCCCCACACCTTTTGGACCTCTCTGTTTTCCTGTGGACTCCATCCTCAAAACCACCGTTTTTCACTCTCGGCAGCCTCCGGAGCAAAAAACGGAAACGTCCAGCCGCTGCTTCCACAGCAAAGGCCCCAGCAAGAAAAGTCATGCTGGTCTTCACTACCTCCAGGAACCCCTTCAAATGCCCCACACCTTTTGGACCTCTCTGCTTTCCTGTGGACTCCATCCTCAAAACCACCGTTTTTCACTCTCGGCAGCCTCCGGAGCAAAAAACGCAAACGTCCAGCCGCTGCTCCCACAGCAAAGGCCCCAGCGGGGAAAAGTCATGCTGGTCCTCACTGCCTCCGGGAACCCCTTCAAATACCCCACACCTTTTGGACCTCTCTGCTTTCCTGTGAACTCCATCCCCAAAACCACCGTTTTTCACTCTCGGCGTCCGCCGGAGCAAAAAACGCAAACGTCCAGCCGCTGCTCCCACAGCAAAGGTTACAAGGCGGAAAAGTCATGCTGGTCCTCACTGCCTCCGGGAACCCCTTCAAATGCCCCACACCTTTTGGACCTCTCTGCTTTCCTGTGGAGTCCATCCTCAAAACCACCGTTTTTAAACCTCGGCAGCCTCCGGAGCAAAAAACGCAAACGTCCAACCGCTGCTCCCACAGCAAAGGCCCCAGCGGGGACAAGTCATGCTGGTCCTCACTGCCTCCGGGAACCCCTTCAAATGCCCCACACCTTTTGGACCTCTCTGCTTTCCTGTGGAATCCATCCTCAAAACCACCGTTTTTAACCCTCGGTAGTCTCTGTAGCAAAAAACGCAAACTTCCAGCCGCTGCTACCACAGCAAAGCCCCAGCGGGGAAAAGTAATGCTGGTCCTCACTGCCTCCGGGAACCCCTTCAAATGCCCCACACCTTTTGGACCTCTCTGCTTTCCTGTGGACTCCATCCTCAAAACCACCGTTATTAACCCTCGGCAGCCTCCGGAGCAAAAAACGCAAACGTCCAGCCGCTGCTCCCACAGCAAAGGCCCCAGCGGGGAAAAGTCATGCTGGTCCTCACTGCCTCCGGGAACCCCTTCAAATGCCCCACACCTTTTGCACCTCTCTGCTTTCCTGTGGAATCCATCCTCAAAACCACGCTTTTTTATTCTCGGCAGTATCCGGAGCAAAAAATGCAAACGTCCAGCCGCTGCTCTCACATCAAAGGTTCTAAGGAAATAAAGTGATGCTGGTCCTCACTGGCTCCCCGAAACCCTTCAAATGCCCCACACCATTGGGCCCTCTCTGCTTTCCTGTGGACTCCATCCTCAAAACCACCGTTTTTCACTCTTGGCAGCCTCCGGAGCAAAAACCGCAAACGTCCAGCCGCCGCTCCCACAGCAAAGGCCCCAGCGGGGAAAAGTCATGCTGGTCCTCACTGCCTCCGGGAACCCCTTCAAATGCCCCACACCTTTTGGATCTCTCTGCTTCCCTGTGGATTCTAACCTCCAAATCACTGTTTTTCACTCTCGGCAGCCTCCGGAGCAAAAAACGCAAACGTCCAGCCGCTGCTCCCACAGCAAAGGCCCCAGCGGGGAAAAGTCATGCTGGTCCTCACTGCCTCCGGGAACCCCTTCAAATGCCCCACACCTTTTGGATCTCTCTGCTTCCCTGTGGATTCTAACCTCCAAACCACCGTTTTTCACTCTCAGCAGCCTCCAGTGCAAAAAACGCAAACGTCCAGCCGCTGCTCCCACAGCAAAGGCCCCAGCGGGGAAAAGTCATGCTGGTCCTCACTGCCTCCGTGAACCCCTTCAAATCCCCCGCACACTTGGGCCCTCTCTGCTTTCCTGTGGAATCCATCCTCAAAACCACCGTTTTTCACTCTTGGCAGCCTCCTGAGCAAAAAACGCAAACGTCCAGCCGCTGCTCCCACAGCAAAGTTTTCAAGGGGGAAAAGTCATGCTGGTCTTCACTGCCTCCCCGAACCCCTTCAAATGCCCCACACACTTGGGCCCTCTCTGCTTTCCAGTGGACTCCATCCTCTAAACCGCCGTTTTGCACTCGGCAGCCTCTGGAGCAAAAAACGCAAACGCCCAGCCGCTGCTCCCACAGCAAAGGCCCCAGCAGGGAAAAGTCATGCTGGTCCTCACTGCCTCCGGGAACCCCTTCAAATGCCCCACACCTTTTGGACCTCTCTGTTTTCCTGTGGAATCCATCCTCAAAACCACCGTTTTTAACCCGCGGTAGTCTCTGTAGCAAAAAACGCAAACGTCCAGCCGCTGCTCCCACAGCAAACGTTCCAAGGCAGAAAAGTCATGCTGGTCCTCACTGCCTCTGGGAACCCCTTCAAATGCCCCACACCTTTTGGACCTCTCTGTTTTCCTGTGGACTCCATCCTCAAAACCACCGTTTTTCACTCTCGGCAGCCTCCGGAGCAAAAAACGCAAACGTCCAGCCGCTGCTTCCACAGCAAAGGCCCCAGCAAGAAAAGTCATGCTGGTCTTCACTACCTCCAGGAACCCCTTCAAATGCCCCACACCTTTTGGACCTCTCTGCTTTCCTGTGGACTCCATCCTCAAAACCACCGTTTTTCACTCTCGGCAGCCTCCGGAGCAAAAAACGCAAACGTCCAGCCGCTGCTCCCACAGCAAAGGCCCCAGCGGGGAAAAGTCATGCTGGTCCTCACTGCCTCCGGGAACCCCTTCAAATACCCCACACCTTTTGGACCTCTCTGCTTTCCTGTGAACTCCATCCCCAAAACCACCGTTTTTCACTCTCGGCGTCCGCCGGAGCAAAAAACGCAAACGTCCAGCCGCTGCTCCCACAGCAAAGGTTCCAAGGCGGAAAAGTCATGCTGGTCCTCACTGCCTCCGGGAACCCCTTCAAATGCCCCACACCTTTTGGACCTCTCTGCTTTCCTGTGGACTCCATCCTCAAAACCACTGTTATTAACCCTCGGTAGTCTCTGTAGCAAAAAACGCAAACTTCCAGCCGCTGCTACCACAGCAAAGCCCCAGCTGGGAAAAGTAATGCTGGTCCTCACTGCCTCCGGGAACCCCTTCAAATGCCCCACACCTTTTGGACCTCTCTGCTTTCCTGTGGACTCCATCCTCAAAACCACCGTTATTAACCCTCGGCAGCCTCCGGAGCAAAAAACGCAAACGTCAAGCCGCTGCTACCACAGCAAAGGCCCCAGCGGGGAAAAGTCATGCTGGTCCTCACTGCCTCCGGGAACCCCTTCAAATGCCCCACACCTTTTGCACCTCTTTGCTTTCCTGTGGAATCCATCCTCAAAACCACGCTTTTTTATTCCTGGCAGTATCCGGAGCAAAAAATGCAAACGTCCAGCCGCTGCTCTCACATCAAAGGTTCTAAGGAAATAAAGTGATGCTGGTCCTCACTGGCTCCCCGAAACCCATGAAATGCCCCACACCATTGGGCCCTCTCTGCTTTCCAGTGGACTCCATCCTCAAAACCACCGTTTTTCACTCTCGGCAGCCTCCGGAGCAAAAAAAGCAAATGTCCAGCCGCTACTCCCACAGCAAAGGCCCCAGCGGGGAAAAGTCATGCTGGTCCTCACTGCCTCCGGGAACCCCTTCAAATGCCCCACACCTTTTGGACCTCTCTGTTTTCCTGTGGACTCCATCCTCAAAACCACCGTTTTTCACTCTCGGCTTCCTCCGGAGCAAAAAATGCAAACGTCCAGCAATTGCTTCCACAGCAAAGGCCCCAGCGGGGAAAAGTCATGCTGGTCCTCACTGCCTCCAGGAACCCCTTCAAATGCCCCACACCTTTTGCACCTCTCTGCTTTCCTGTGGACTCCATCCTCAAAACCACCGTTTTTCACTCTCGGCAGCCTCCGGAGCAAAAAATGCAAACGTCCAGCAACTGCTTCCACAGCAAAGGCCCCAGCGGGGAAAAGTCATGCTGGTCCTCACTGCCTCCGGGAACCCCTTCAAATGCCCCACACCTTTTGGACCTCTCTGCTTTCCTGTGGAATCCATCCTCAAAACCACCGTTTTTAACCCTCGGCAGCCTCCGGAGCATAAAACGCAAACGTCCAGCCGCTGCTCCCACAGCAAAGCCCCAGCGGGTAAAAGTCATGCTGGTCCTCACTGCCTCCAGGAACCCCTTCAAATGCCCCACACCTTTTGCACCTCTCTGCTTTCCTGTGGACTCCATCCTCAAAACCACCGTTTTTATACCCTCCGTAGTCTCTGTAGCAAAAAACGCAAACGTCCAGCCGCTGCTCCCACAGCAAAGTTTCCAAGGCTGAAAAGTCATGCTGGTCCTCACTGCCTCTGGGAACCCCTTCAAATGCCCCACACCTTTTGGACCTCTCTGCTTTCCTGTGGACTCCATCCTCAAAACCACTGTTATTAACCCTCGGTAGTCTCTGTAGCAAAAAACGCAGATGTCCAGCCGCTGCTCCCATAGCTAAGGCCCCAGCGGGGAAAAGTCATGCTGGTCCTCACTGCCTCCGGGAACCCCTTCAAATGCCCCACACCTTTTGGACCTCTCTGCTTTTCTGTGGAATCGATCCTCAAAACCACTGTTTTTAACCCTTCTGTATTCTCTGTATCAAAAAACGCATACGTCCAGCCGCTGCTCCCACAGCAAAGGCCCCAGCGGGGAAAAGTCATGCTGGTCCTCACTGCCTCCGGGAACCCCTTCAAATGCCCCACACCTTTTGGACCTCTCTGTTTTCCTGTGGACTCCATCCTCAAAACCACCGTTTTTCACTCTCGGCAGCCTCCGGAGCAAAAAACGCAAACGTCCAGCCGCTGCTTCCACAGCAAAGGCCCCAGCAAGAAAAGTCATGCTGGTCTTCACTACCTCCAGGAACCCCTTCAAATGCCCCACACCTTTTGGACCTCTCTGCTTTCCTGTGGACTCCATCCTCAAAACCACCGTTTTTCACTCTCGGCAGCCTCCGGAGCAAAAAACGCAAACGTCCAGCCGCTGCTCCCACAGCAAAGGCCCCAGCGGGGAAAAGTCATGCTGGTCCTCACTGCCTCCGGGAACCCCTTCAAATACCCCACACCTTTTGGACCTCTCTGCTTTCCTGTGAACTCCATCCCCAAAACCACCGTTTTTCACTCTCGGCGTCCGCCGGAGCAAAAAACGCAAACGTCCAGCCGCTGCTCCCACAGCAAAGGTTACAAGGCGGAAAAGTCATGCTGGTCCTCACTGCCTCCGGGAACCCCTTCAAATGCCCCACACCTTTTGGACCTCTCTGTTTTCCTGTGGACTCCATCCTCAAAACCAATGTTTTTCACTCTCGGCAGCCTCCGGAGCAAAAAACGCAAACGTCCAGCCGCTGCTCCCACAGCAAAGGCCCCAGCGGGGAAAAGTCATGCTGATCGTCACTGCCTCCGGGAACCCTTTCAAATGCCCCACACCTTTTGGACCTCTCTGCTTTCCTGTGGAGTCCATCCTCAAAACCACCGTTTTTAACCCTCGGCAGCCTCCGGAGCAAAAAACGCAAACGTCCAACCGCTGCTCCCACAGCAAAGGCCCCAGCGGGGAAAAGTCATGCTGGTCCTCACTGCCTCCGGGAACCCCTTCAAATGCCCCACACCTTTTGGACCTTTCTGCTTTCCTGTGGACTCCACCCTCAAAACCACCGTTTTTCACTCTCGGCAGCCTCCGGAGCAAAAAACGCAAAAGTCCAGCCACTGCTCCCACAGCAAAGGCCCCAGTGGGGACAAGTCATGCTGGTCCTCACTGCCTCCGGGAACCCCTTGAAATGCCCCACACCTTTTGGACCTCTCTGCTTTCCTGTGGACTCCATCCTCAAAACCACCGTTTTTAACCCTCGGTAGTCTCTGTAGCAAAAAACGCAAACTTCCAGCCGCTGCTACCACAGCAAAGCCCCAGCGGGGAAAAGTAATGCTGGTCCTCACTGCCTCCGGGAACCCCTTCAAATGCCCCACACCTTTTGGACCTCTCTGCTTTCCTGTGGACTCCATCCTCAAAACCACCGTTATTAACCCTCGGCAGCCTCCGGAGCAAAAAACGCAAACGTCCAGCCGCTGCTCCCACAGCAAAGGCCCCAGCGGGGAAAAGTCATGCTGGTCCTCACTGCCTCCGGGAACCCCTTCAAATGCCCCACACCTTTTGCACCTCTCTGCTTTCCTGTGGAATCCATCCTCAAAACCACGCTTTTTTATTCTCGGCAGTATCCGGAGCAAAAAATGCAAACGTCCAGCCGCTGCTCTCACATCAAAGGTTCTAAGGAAATAAAGTGATGCTGGTCCTCACTGGCTCCCCGAAACCCTTCAAATGCCCCACACCATTGGGCCCTCTCTGCTTTCCTGTGGACTCCATCCTCAAAACCACCGTTTTTCACTCTTGGCAGCCTCCGGAGCAAAAAACGCAAACGTCCAGCCGCCGCTCCCACAGCAAAGGCCCCAGCGGGGAAAAGTCATGCTGGTCCTCACTGCCTCCGGGAACCCCTTCAAATGCACCACACCTTTTGGATCTCTCTGCTTCCCTGTGGATTCTAACCTCCAAATCACTGTTTTTCACTCTCGGCAGCCTCCGGAGCAAAAAACGCAAACGTCCAGCCGCTGCTCCCACAGCAAAGGCCCCAGCGGGGAAAAGTCATGCTGGTCCTCACTGCCTCCGGGAACCCCTTCAAATGCCCCACACCTTTTGGACCTCTCTGCTTTCCTGTGGACTCCATCCTCAAAACCACCGTTTTTCACTCTCAGCAGCCTCCAGAGCAAAAAACGCAAACGTCCAGCCGCTGCTCCCACAGCAAAGGCCCCAGCGGGGAAAAGTCATGCTGGTCCTCACTGCCTCCGGGAACCCCTTCAAATCCCCCGCACACTTGGGCCCTCTCTGCTTTCCTGTGGAATCCATCCTCAAAACCACCGTTTTTCACTCTTGGCAGCCTCCTGAGCAAAAAACGCAAACGTCCAGCCGCTGCTCCCACAGCAAAGTTTTCAAGGGGGAAAAGTCATGCTGGTCTTCACTGCCTCCCCGAACCCCTTCAAATGCCCCACACACTTGGGCCCTCTCTGCTTTCCAGTGGACTCCATCCTCTAAACCGCCGTTTTGCACTCGGCAGCCTCCGGAGCAAAAAACGCAAACGCCCAGCCGCTGCTCCCACAGCAAAGGCCCCAGCAGGGAAAAGTCATGCTGGTCCTCACTGCCTCCGGGAACCCCTTCAAATGCCCCCCACACTTGGGCCCTCTCTGCTTCCCTACGGACTCTAGCCTCAAAACCACCGTTTTTCACTCTCGGCAGCCTCCGGAGCAAAAAACGCAAACGTCCAGCCGCTGCTCCCACAGCAAAAGGCCCCAGCGGGGAAAAGTCATGCTGGTCCTCAGTGCCTCCGGGAACCCCTTCAAATGCCCCACGCACTTCGGCCCTCTCTGGTTTCTTACAGACTCTATCTTCAAAACCACCGTTTGTCACTCTCGGCAGCCTCCTTTCGTCTGAGATGCAGTCTCTGGCCACAGCGCTGAATGGCCCCTCCTGCAGAGCTCTGTCCTTCCCCAGGAAGTGTTAATGAAAAACCTGTTCGCAAAACCCACTCACAGCTACTCGGTCCGAAATGATCTTACCGCTTTTGCCTCGACACATCAAAATATAAACCGTATACTCTTAAAGGTATACCACCTACCCTTGACTCTACACCCCTGGGCGGGGTGACTCCGAGCCACGCGGATATGCACAGATACTACACAGAACACTACAAACAATGTGCCTCAAAGGTGAGGGAAAACTCTCAGCAAGAAGAATCATGCCGGGATGGAAGTCACTGTCGGGCAAGAAGACCTGCGAGTCACAAGGGCCATGTGAGGAGGGGGGGAGGAGTGGGGGGGGAGGGTTCAACGTGGGAATGAGAGGGAAAAGGGGGAGCCAAGAAAGGAGGAAAGAGGAGACAGCTGGGGGAAAAAAAAAAGAAGAAAGGGGAGCAGCAGGGAAGAAACAATGAAGGGGGGGCGGGCGAGGTGTGAAGATGGAAAAACAGAAAGAAAGGGAGGTAGAAAGAGAGAGGGGAGACCTGGAACAGGAGAGACAAGACAGGTGGAAAGAGGGGGACAGCGGATGGAGTGGGGGAAAGAAAGGGAGAAATGGGACGGAGGAAAAATGGAGAAAGAAAAGGGGTGATGGGGGGTGAGGAAATGGGGAAGGGGGGACACGGAACACAGATGGTAGGGGGAACTGAGAAAGAAGGGTAGGGAAAAGGGGGGATGCAGGAGAAGGAAAGGGGGAACAAGGGAGAAAGGGGGAGCATGGAACACATTGGGAGAGCGTCATTGAAAAAGAAGGAACGGGGCAACGGGGGGGAAAGGGCAGAGGGAAAGGACGGGGAAAGGGGCAACGGGGAAGAATTAAAGGGGGTACCAAGGATGAAGGGAAAGAGCAAAACAGGAGGCATAGGGGAAAGGAAGGGGGAAAGGGGGACAGTAGTGTGGGGAAGAAAGGGCACGGGGGGTGGGGGGTATAAGGGATAATGAGGGAACAGGGGAGGTAGAACAAAAGGGGAAATAGGGGACATTGGACAGGGGGAAAGAAAGGCAAAGGGGGAAAGGGGCGACAGGGTGGAAGAAAGGGAAAGGAAGGGGGGAACATGGGGTGGGGGAATAAAGGGAAAGAGGGAAAGGTGGGACGGGAGGGAAGAAAGGGGAAAGGGGACAAGGAAAAGAAGGGTAAAGGGGGATGAGGAGAACGGGAAAGAAAGGGAAAAGGGGGGAATGGGGGAACACAGGGAAGAAGGGGGAAAACAGGGAAAGGGGACAGGGAAGGGTGAAGGGGAAATGCAATGAGCGGTCCCATCACCTGAAATACACTATGCCTTATGTCCCTTCTGCTTTCTTTAAAAATACTGAAACGCCATAGACAGACACATACAAGATGCTAACCTGAACCCCTGCTTGATAGTCTCATCATCAGCCCTATAAAGAGTAATTATATCAGCAACTTACACAGTATACAGCAACATTAGTGAAAAACACAAATTTCCATTTTCGGTAAAGTCGGGAATTCATCGAAATGGAATGGAAAAAACAAAAAGCATGCTATTAAACTCTCCCCCGAGGCTTCCCGGAGGCACGGTGGCTCACATGTGCAGCTGACAGAGGTACCGACGTCCTGGAGCTGTGAGCTGGTGGTGTGCGCTGTCAGGAATGGCTGGGAGCGATCCTTCCTCGCCGTGGGGCCCGTCCGCTCCTTGCTGGGGGCAGCCGCCTGTGGAACCCCCTTCTTTTCACTCCTCAGCCAGCTCCAGCAGGCATGCGTGCCCAGGCAGCCCCCGACCCTTGGCACAGCAGGGCCAGCCCCATCCTCAGCCTCACTGGCTGCACCTGAGGCTGCCCCCACTCATCCCCACCTGCAGCCTTTTTAAACCCTTGGCCCCGTCCCACCATCACCTCACTGGTCCCACCTGGGCTGCCCCAGCCCACAGCTGGAGCCCGTCAGGAGCAGGGGCCCTTGCCAAAGCCCCACAGCACATCGCCCCCTCCCCTGCCCCTGTCCCCAGCCACGACCTCTGCACCCAGGGGATGCAAACACATCCAGGGGCACACAAGGGGCAGGAAAAGTTTATTCATTAATGTACGCAAGAAATCCCAGCAGTGAGTTGGCTATAAGGCTCAGTGCCCAAACGCAACAGGACAGAGGGAGAAAAGGCAAGAGAAAAGCAGGAGGAAGGACAGAGGGACATAGAGAAGAGGTGTGAGACAGGGAAGCAGAAAACAGCACGCTGCAAACAAGAGAGGGGTGGGGAGTGGGACAGCCACGTAGAGAGAGGAGAGCGGACAGACTGCGCAAAATAACAGGCATAGAGATGGAGGAACAAATAAGAGCGACAGGGAGCAGGACAGAGGCCAAAGGGACCGGCAGGACAAGAAGACGGAGACAAGACAAGGGGCGGGGAAAATTTCTGCCGTGTCAGGGGGAAAAGAAACATTGGCAAGACATAAAAAATAACACCGGGGATCCGGACAGAGGTAGACATTGAAAGAAAATCTCAAAAGGCAATATGGTACACGAAACATAGACAAAAACTAAAAAATAGGGACAGGGAGATGTAAAAAGAAAGTGAAAAAGAGTGACTGGGTGCAGGAAAGAGAGGGTAGAATGGGGATTTGCAGACAGGTAGACGGCTAGAGGGAGACAAGGACAGAAAATTTTGAAAGCGATGGGATACAAGAATCATACACCAGAATTCAAACCTAGTTACGCAGAGCTGCATGGAGGGAGAGGTAGGAAGACAATTTGAAAAGCGACATAGCACAAGCCACACGGGCAAGAAGTTCAAATTAGTTTGGGGAATCAGAGAGGGAAGGGTAGGAGGGGAAATTAATTTAACTTACTGTTAATCAAATAATGACAAATAGGAACAAACGCAAAATAAAACACCTTCCTGCCACCCCTCCCTCTTTTCCTGGGCGCCTCTTCTCTCCTGACTTCTCTACATCCCACCCCTGACCAACGCAGGGGACATGGCATGGGGGTTGCGGCTCCTTCCTCCTCAGGCTCTTTTTCTGCTCCAGTGGGGGGTCCCTCCCATGAGGCCGCAGGTCTCGCACAGGCTCTCGGCTTCCTTCAGGCACAGCCACCTGCTCCGGCCTCGGGTCCTCCACGCGCCGCAGGGGCACGTTGGCTCCACCCTGGACCTCCCTGGACTGCAGGGGAACAGCCTGCCTCACCATGGTCTTCACCACAGGCTGCAGGAGAACCTCTGCTCTGCTTCCTACCAGCGCTGCCGATGGGCTCAGCTTTAACCAGCAGCACATCCGTCTCAGCGTGGGAACTGGCTGTGCCCAACATGGGAACAACACCCGGTGTCTTCTCACAGAACCCACCCCTGCAGCCCCCGCCCCAGCTAACGACACCTCGCATGGTAAACCCAATGCAACAGCGATGGGCTACAGGCCAGGAAGAAGGAAGCAACAGGAAACCATGCTGACAGAGATGAAAAAACAAAAAAAACAAAAAACACACAAAACAAAAAAGAGCAATGAGCCACAAGGCAGAGAAGAAGGAATTAAAAAAGGGGGCAGTGAGGTAGACAGAGATAAACTGAAACATACCAAAAAACCTCGATGAGCTGAAGGAGAGAGACAGAGCAATTAAAGAATGGGGACGGGGAGCCAGGCAGAGAGAGAACAATAAAGGTAAAAACAGACTGTGGGACACATATTTTATATTCTAAAATCCTTTATGTAATAGAGGAGGTTTTTTGTAGAGTAGATTTTTATTTTGAACACCTTCGCTATACGCAAACAAATAGTCATATGTCAATAGATAGTAAAATGAGAGGGTTTTCTCTATTTCAATGGCTCCCACCCATGTTTCCAGATTGTAACGTTTTCTAATGTCCCCTATGAATCTCCCTCTTCTGAGGCATACAACCCCAACAATGGACCTTGGGCTGCCGTAAATGGCATCATCCTATTTCAGCGTATTACCAAATAGGCCAGAAGAAAGAGGAAGGATTCAGGTGGACATGCGGCACCTCCTTTAAAGATGAGAAGTATTTGAAGACTTCAAATGAGTGTTGATCCATCTGAAGAAATTTTGCAGCCATTGTTAGTGTGGCAGTAAAGCTGCTGTCTGTTCTCGGGAAAGGGCTTGTTCCTCCCCCTTTCCCTTCAGGTGGAAATGTATGCGTGTGATTCTATACTAAAAAATAAAAAAATAATAAGGAGGAGAGGGGAAAGGGGGGACGGAACAGTGCAGAACAAAAAGGAGAAAAAGTGGGACAGGGGAAAAACAAAAAGGGGGGGAAGAGGGAAAAAAGGAAAGGGGGGAAGGGAAAGTAGAAACACTGGGAGAGAAAGAGGGGACGGGCAAGGCGTAAAGATGGAAAAACAGGAACAACAGTTAGGAGGTGGAGGCCGGAAGGTGGAGGCCAAGAGATAGAGGCCGGAAGGTGGAGGCCGGAGGCCAGAAAGTAAAAGCCGGAAAGTGGAGGCCAGAGGATGAAAAGTGGAGGCCGAAAAGGGGAGGCCAGAGGCCCAAAAAGTAGAGGCCCAAGAAGTGGAGGCCCAAGAAGTGGAGGCCCAAAAAGTGGAGGCCCAAAAAGTGGAGGCCCAAAAAGTGGAGGCCCAAAAAGTGGAGGCCCAAAAAGTGGAGGCCCAAAAAGTGGAGGCCCAAAAAGTGGAGGCCCAAAAAGTGGAGGCCCAAAAAGTGGAGGCCCAAAAAGTGGAGGCCCAAAAAGTGGAGGCCCAAAAAGTGGAGGCCCAAAAAGTGGAGGCCCAAAAAGTGGAGGCCCAAAAAGTGGAGGCCCAAAAAGTGGAGGGCGGAAAGTGGAGGGCGGAAAGTGGAGGCCAGAGGCCAAACAAAAAAATTTTGTAATTTTCATAATTCATTACCTCAAAACCACCGTTTTTAACCCTCTGTAGTCTCTGTATCAAAAAACGCAAACGTCCAGCCGCTGCTCCCACAGCAAAGGCCCCAGCGGGGAAAAGTCATGCTGGTCCTCACTGCCTCCGGGAACCCCTTCATATGCCCCACACCTTTTGGACCTCTCTGTTTTCCTGTGGAATCCATCCTCAAAACCACCATTTTTTACTCTCGGTAGTCTCTGTAGCAAAAAACGCAAACGTCCAGCCGCTGCTCCCACAGCAAAGGTTCGAAGGCGGAAAAGTCATGCTGGTCCGCACTGCCTCCGGGAACCCCTTCAAATGCCCCACACCTTTTGGATCTCTCTGTTTTCATGTGGGCTCCATCCTCAAAACCACCGTTTTTCACTCTCGGCAGCCTCCGGAGCAAAAAACGCAAACGTCTAGCCACTGCTCCCACAGCAAAGGCCCCAGGGGGGAAAAGTCATGCTGGTCCTCACTGCCTCCGGGAACCCCTTCAAACGCCCCACACCTTTTGGACCTCTCTGCTTTCCTGTGGACTCCATCCTCAAAACCACCGTTTTTAACCCTCGGTAGTCTCTGTAGCAAAAAACGCAAACGTCCAGCCGCTGCTCCCACAGCGAAGGCCCCAGCGGGGAAAAGTCATGCTGGTCCTCACTGCCTCCGGGAACCCCTTCAAATGCCCCACACCTTTTGGACCTCTCTGCTTTCCTGTGGACTCCATCCTCAAAACCACCGTTATTAACCCTCGGTAGTCTCTGTAGCAAAAAACGCAAAAGTCCAGCCGCTGCTCCCACAGCAAAGGCCCCAGTGGGAAAAAGTCATGCTGGTCCTCACTGCCTCCGGGAACCTTTCAAATGCCCCACACCTTTTGGACCTCTCTGCTTTCCTGTGGACTCCATCCTCAAAACCACCATTATTAACCCTCTGTAGTCTCTGTAGCAAAAAAAGCAAACGTCCAGCCGCTGGTCCCACAGCAAAGGCCCCAGCGGGGAAAAGTCATGCTGGTCCTCACTGCCTCCGGGAACCCCTTCATATGCCCCACACCTTTTGGACCTCTCTGTTTTCCTGTGGAATCCATCCTCAAAACCACCATTTTTTACTCTCGGTAGTCTCTGTAGCAAAAAACGCAAACGTCCAGCCGCTGCTCCCACAGCAAAGGTTCGAAGGCGGAAAAGTCATGCTGGTCCGCACTGCCTCCGGGAACCCCTTCAAATGCCCCACACCTTTTGGATCTCTCTGTTTTCATGTGGGCTCCATCCTCAAAACCACCGTTTTTCACTCTCGGCAGCCTCCGGAGCAAAAAACGCAAACGTCTAGCCACTGCTCCCACAGCAAAGGCCCCAGGGGGGAAAAGTCATGCTGGTCCTCACTGCCTCCGGGAACCCCTTCAAACGCCCCACACCTTTTGGACCTCTCTGCTTTCCTGTGGACTCCATCCTCAAAACCACCGTTTTTAACCCTCGGTAGTCTCTGTAGCAAAAAACGCAAACGTCCAGCCGCTGCTCCCACAGCGAAGGCCCCAGCGGGGAAAAGTCATGCTGGTCCTCACTGCCTCCGGGAACCCCTTCAAATGCCCCACACCTTTTGGACCTCTCTGCTTTCCTGTGGACTCCATCCTCAAAACCACCGTTATTAACCCTCGGTAGTCTCTGTAGCAAAAAACGCAAACGTCCAGCCGCTGCTCCCACAGCAAAGGCCCCAGTGGGAAAAAGTCATGCTGGTCCTCACTGCCTCCGGGAACCTTTCAAATGCCCCACACCTTTTGGACCTCTCTGCTTTCCTGTGGACTCCATCCTCAAAACCACCATTATTAACCCTCTGTAGTCTCTGTAGCAAAAAAAGCAAACGTCCAGCCGCTGGTCCCACAGCAAAGGCCCCAGCGGGGAAAAGTCATGCTGGTCCTCACTGCCTCCGGGAACCCCTTCAAATGCCCCACACCTTTTGGACCTCTCTGCTTTCCTGTGGACTCCATCCTCAAAACCACAGTTTTTCACTCTCGGCAGCCTCCAGAGCAGAAAACGCAAACGTCCAGCCGCTGCTCCCACAGCAAAGGCCCCAGCGGGGAAAAGTCATGCTGGTCCTCACTGCCTCCGGGAACCCCTTCAAATGCCCCACACCTTTTGGACCTCTCTGCTTTCCTGTGGACTCCATCCTCAAAACCACCGTTTTTCACTATTGGCATCCGCCGGAGCAAAAAACGCAAACGTCCAGCCGCTGCTCCCACAGCAAAGGTTCCAAGGCAGAAAAGTCATGCTGGTCCTCACTGCCTCCGGGAACCCCTTCAAATGCCCCACACCTTTTGGACCTCTCTGCTTTCCTGTGGACTCCATCCTCAAAAACACCGTTTTTCACTCTTGGCAGCCTCCGGAGCAAAAAACGCAAACGTCCAGCCGCTGCTTCCACAGCAAAGGCCCCAGCGGGGAAAAGTCATGCTGGTCCTCACTGCCTGCAGAAACCCCTTCAAATGCCCCACACCTTTTGGACCTCTCTGCTTTCCTGTGGACTCCATCCTCAAAACCACCGTTTTTCACTCTCGGCCGCCTCCGGAGCAAAAAACGCAAACGTCCAGCCGCTGCTCCCACAGCAAAGGCCCCAGCAGGGAAAAGTCATGCTGGTCCTCACTGCCTCGGGGAACCCCTTCAAATGCCCCACACCTTTTAGACCTCTCTGCTTTCCTGTGGACTCCATCCTCAAAACCACCGTTTTTAACCCTCGGTAGCCTCCAGAGCAAAAAGCGCAAACGTCCAGCCGCTGCTCCCACAGCAAAGGCCCCAGCGGGGAAAAGTCATGCTGGTCCTCACTGCCTCCGGGAACCCCTTCAAATGCTCCACACCTTTTGGACCTCTCTGCTTTCCTGTGGACTCCATCCTCAAAACCACCGTTTTTCACTCTCGATAGCCTCCGGAGCAAAAAACGCAAACGTCCAGCCACTGCTCCCACAGCAAAGGCCCCAGCGGGGAAAAGTCATGCTGGTCCTCACTGCCTCCGGGAACCCCTTCAAATGCCCCACACCTTTTGGACCTCTCTGCTTTCCTGTGGACTCCATCCTCAAAACCACCGTTTTTCACTCTTGGCATCCGCCGGAGCAAAAAACGCAAACGTCCTGCCACTGCTCCCGCAGCAAAGGTTCCAAGGCGGAAAAGTCATGCTGGTCCTCACTGCCTCCGGGAACCCCTTCAAATGCCCCACACCTTTTGGACCTCTCTGCTTTCCTGTGGAATCCATCCTCAAAACCATCGTTATTAACCCTCGGTAGTCTCTGTAGCAAAAAACGCAGATGTTAAGCCGCTGCTCCCACAGCAAAGGCCCCAGCGGGGAAAAGTCATGCTGGTCCTCACTGCCTCCGGGAACCCCTTCAAATGCCCCACACCTTTTGCACCTCTCTGCTTTCCTGTGGACTCCATCCTCAAAACCACCGTTTTTCACTCTCGGCAGCCTCCGGAGCAAAAAACGCAAACGTCCAGCCGCTGCTAGCACAGCAAAGGCCCCAGCAGGGAAAAGTCATGCTGGTCCTCACTGCCTCCGGGAACCCCTTCAAATGCCCCACACCTTTTAGACCTCTCTGCTTTCCTGTGGACTCCATCCTCAAAACCACCGTTTTTAACCCTCGGCAGCCTCCGGAGCAAAAAGCGCAAACGTCCAGCCGCTGCTCCCACAGCAAAGGCCCCAGCGGGGAAAAGTCATGCTGGTCCTCACTGCCTCCGGGAACCCCTTCAAATGCCCCACACCTTTTGGACCTCCCTGCTTTCCTGTGGACTCCATCCTCAAAACCACCGTTTTTAACCCTCCTTAGTCTCTGTAGCAAAAAACGCAAACGTCCAGCCGCTGCTCCCACAGCGAAGGCCCCAGCAGGGAAAAGTCATGCTGGTCCTCACTGCCTCCGGGAACCCCTTCAAATGCCCCACACCTTTTAGACCTCTCTGCTTTACTGTGGACTCCATCCTCAAAACCACCGTTTTTCACTCTCAGCAGCCTCCGGAGCAAAAAGCGCAAACGTCCAGCCGCTGCTCCCACAGCAAAGGCGCCAGCGGGGAAAAGTCATGCTGGTCCTCACTGCCTCCGGGAACCCCTTCAAATGCCCCACACCTTTTGGACCTCTCTGCTTTCCTGTGGACTCCATCCTCAAAACCACCGTTTTTAACCTTCGGCAGCCTCCGGAGCAAAAAGCGCAAACGTCCAGCCGCTGCTCCCACAGCAAAGGCCCCAGCGGGGAAAAGTCATGCTGGTCCACACTGCCTCCGGGAACCCCTTCAAATGCCCCACACCTTTTGGACCTCTCTGCTTTCCTGTGGACTCCATCCTCAAAACCACCGTTTTTCACTCTCGGCAGCCTCCAGAGCAAAAAACGCAAACGTCCTGCCACTGCTCCCACAGCAAAGGTTCCAAGGCGGAAAAGTCATGCTGGTCCTCACTGCCTCCGGGAACCCCTTCAAATGCCCCACACCTTTTGGACCTCTCTGCTTTCGTGTGGACTCCATCCTCAAAACCACCGTTATTAACCCTCGGTAGTCTCTGTAGCAAAAAACGCAGATGTTAAGACGCTGCTCCCACAGCAAAGGCCCCAGCGGGGAAAAGTCATGCTGGTCCTCACTGCCTCCGGGAACCCCTTCAAATGCCCCACACCTTTTGGACCTCTCTGCTTTCCTGTGGAATCCATCCTCAAAACCACCGTTTTTCACTCTCGGCAGCCTCCGGAGCAAAAAACGCAAACGTCCAGCCGCTGCTACCACAGCAAAGGCCCCAGCGGGGAAAAGTCATGCTGGTCCTCACTGCCTCCGGGAACCCCTTCAAATGCCCCACACCTTTTGGACCTCTCTGCTTTCCTGTGGACTCCATCCTCATAACCACCGTTTTTCACTATTGGCATCCGCCGGAGCAAAAAACGCAAACGTCCAGCCGCTGCTCCCACAGCAAAGTTTCCAAGGCAGAAAAGTCATGCTGGTCCTCACTGCCTCCGGGAACCCATTCAAATGCCCCACACCTTTTAGACCTCTCTGCTTTCCTGTGGACTCCATCCTCAAAACCACCGTTTTTAACCCTCGGCAGCCTCTGGAGCAAAAAGCGCAAACGTCCAGCCGCTGCTCCCACAGCAAAGGCCCCAGCGGGGAAAAGTCATGCTGGTCCTCACTGCCTATGGGAACCCCTTCAAATGCTCCACACCTTTTGGACCTCTCTGCTTTCCTGTGGACTCCATCCTCAAAACCACCGTTTTTCACTCTCGATAGCCTCCGGAGCAAAAAACGCAAACGTCCAGCCGCTGCTCCCACAGCAAAGGCCCCAGCGGGGAAAAGTCATGCTGGTCCTCACTGCCTCCGGGAACCCCTTCAAATGCCCCACACCTTTTGGACCTCTCTGCTTTCCTGTGGAATCCATCCCCAAAACCATCGTTATTAACCCTCGGTAGTCTCTGTAGCAGAAAACGCAAACGTCCAGCCGCTGCTCCCACAGCAAAGGTTCCAAGGCGGAAAAGTCATGCTGGTCCTCACTGCCTCCGGGAACCCCTTCAAATGCCCCACACCTTTTGGACCTCTCTGCTTTCCTGTGGACTCCATCCTCAAAACCACCGTTTTTCACTCTCGGCAGCCTCCGGAGCAAAAAACGCAAACGTCCAGCCGCTGCTCCCACAGCAAAGGCCCCAGCGGGGAAAAGTCATGCTGGTCCTCACTGCCTCCGGGAACCCCTTCAAATGCCCCACACCTTTTGGACCTCTCTGCTTTCCTGTGGAATCCATCCCCAAAACCATCGTTATTAACCCTCGGTAGTCTCTGTAGCAGAAAACGCAAACGTCCAGCCGCTGCTCCCACAGCAAAGGTTCCAAGGCGGAAAAGTCATGCTGGTCCTCACTGCCTCCGGGAACCCCTTCAAATGCCCCACACCTTTTGGACCTCTCTGCTTTCCTGTGTACTCCATCCTCAAAACCACCGTTTTTCACTCTCGGCAGCCTCCGGAGCAAAAAACGCAAACGTCCAGCCGCTGCACCCACAGCAAAGGCCCCAGCGGGGAAAAGTCATGCTGGTCCTCACTGCCTCCGGGAACCCCTTCAAATGCCCCACACCTTTTGGACCTCTCTGCTTTCCTGTGGACTCCATCCTCAAAACCACCGTTATTAACCCTCGGCAGCCTCCGGAGCAAAAAACGCAAACGTCCAGCCGCTGCTCCCACAGCAAAGGCCCCAGCGGGGAAAAGTCATGCTGGTCCTCACTGCCTCCGGGAACCCCTTCAAATGCCCCACACCTTTTGGACCTCTTTGCTTTCCTGTGGACTCCATCCTCAAAACCACTGTTTTTCACTCTTGGCATCCGCCGGAGCAAAATACGCAAACGTCTAGCCACTGCTCCCACAGCAAAGGCCCCAGCGGGGAAAAGTCATGCTGGTCCTCACTGCCTCCGTGAACCCCTTCAAATGCCCCACACCTTTTAGACCTCTCTGCTTTCCTGTGGACTCCATCCTCAAAACCACCGTTTTTAACCCTCGGCAGCCTCCGGAGCAAAAAGCGCAAACGTCCAGCCGCTGCTCCCACAGCAAAGGCCACAGCGGGGAAAAGTCATGCTGGTCCTCACTGCCTCTGGGAACCCCTTCAAATGCTCCACAGCTTTTGGACCTCTCTGCTTTCCTGTGGACTCCATCCTCAAAACCACCGTTTTTAACCCTCGCAGCCTCCGGAGCAAAAAATGCAAACGTCCAGCCGCTGCTCCCACAGCAAAGGCCCCAGCGGGGAAAAGTCATGCTGGTCCTCACTGCCTCCGGGAACCCCTTCAAATGCCCCACACCTTTTGGACCTCTCTGTTTTCCTGTGGACTCCATCCTCAAAACCACCGCTTTTCACTCTCGGCAGCCTCCGGAGCAAAAAACGCAAACGTCCAGCCGCTGCACCCACAGCAAAGGCCCCAGCGGGGAAAAGTCATGCTGGTCTTCACTACCTCCAGGAACCCCTTCAAATGCCCCACACCTTTTGGACCTCTCTGCTTTCCTGTGGACTCCATCCTCAAAACCACTGTTTTTCACTCTCGGCAGCCTCCGGAGCAAAAAACGCAAACGTCCAGCCGCTGCTCCCACAGCAAAGGTTCCAAGGTGGAAAAGTCATGCTGGTCCTAACTGCCTCCGGGAACCCCTTCAAATGCCCCACACCTTTTGGACCTCTCTGCTTTCCTGTGGACTCCATCCTCAAAACCACCGTTATTAACCCTCGGTAGTCTCTGTAGCAAAATAGGCAGATGTTAAGCCGCTGCTCCCACAGCAAAGGCCCCAGCGGGGAAAAGTCATGCTGGTCCTCACTGCCTCCGGGAACCCCTTCAAATGCCCCACACCTTTTGGACCTCTCTGCTTTCCTGTGGACTCCATCCTCAAAACCACCGTTTTTCACTCTCGGCAGCCTCCGGAGCAAAAAACGCAAACGTCCAGCCGCTGCTTCCACAGCAATGCCCCAGCGGGGAAAAGTCATGCTGGTCCTCACTGCCTCCGGGAACCCCTTCAAATGCCCCACACCTTTTGGACCTCTCTGCTTTCCTGTGGACTCCATCCTCAAAACCACCGTTTTTCACTCTCGGCATCCGCCGGAGCAAAAAACGCAAACGTCCAGCCGCTGCTCCCACAGCAAAGGTTCCAAGGCGGAAAAGTCATGCTGGTCCTCACTGCCTCCGGGAACCCCTTCAAATGCCCCACACCTTTTGGACCTCTCTGCTTTCCTGTGGACTCCATCCTCAAAACCACCGTTTTTCACTCTCGGCTGCCTCCAGAGCAAAAAACGCAAACGTCCAGCCGCTGCTCCCACAGCAAAAGTTCCAAGGCGGAAAAGTCATGCTAGTCCTCACTGCCTCCGGGAACCCCTTCAAATGCCCCACACCTTTTGGACCTCTCTGCTTTCTAGTGGAATCCATCCTCAAAACCACCGTTTTTCACTCTCAGCAGCCTCCAGAGCAAAAAACGCAAACGTCCAGCCGCTGCTCCCACAGCAAAGGCCCCAGCGGGGAAAAGTCATGCTGGTCCTCACTGCCTCCGGGAACCCCTTCAAATACCCCACACCTTTTGGACCTCTCTGCTTTCCTGTGGACTCCATCCTCAAAACCACCGTTATTAACCCCCGGTAGTCTCTGTAGCAAAAAACGCAAACTTCCAGCCGCTGCTACCACAGCAAAGGTTCCAAGGCGGAAAAGTCATGCTGGTCCTCACTGCCTCCGGGAACCCCTTCAAATGCCCCACGCCTTTTGGACCTCTCTGCTTTCCTGTGGACTCCATCCTCAAAACCACCGTTTTTCACTCTCGGCAGCCTCCGGAGCAAAAAACGCAAACGTCCAGCCGCTGCACCCACAGCAAAGGCCCCAGCGGGGAAAAGTCATGCTGGTCCTCACTGCCTCCAGGAACCCCTTCAAATGCCCCACACCTTTTGGACCTCTCTGCTTTCCTGTGGACTCCATCCTCAAAACCACCGTTTTTCACTCTCGGCAGCCTCCGGAGCAAAAAACGCAAACGTCCAGCCGCTGCTCCCACAGCAAAGGCCCCAGCGGGGAAAAGTCATGCTGGTCGTCACTGCCTCCGGGAACCCCTTCAAATGCCCCACACCTTTTGGACCTCTCTGCTTTCCTGTGGACTCCATCCTCAAAACCACCGTTTTTCACTCTTGGCATCCGCCGGAGCAAAAAACGCAAACGTCCAGCCGCTGCTCCCACAGCAAAGGTTCCAAGGCGGAAAAGTCATGCTGGTCCTCACTGCCTCCGGGAACCCCTTCAAATGCCCCACACCTTTTGGACCTCTCTGCTTTCCTGTGGACTCCATCCCCAAAACCACCGTTTTTCACTCTCGGCAGCCTCCGGAGCAAAAAACGCAAACGTCCAGCCGCTGCTCCCACAGCAAAGGCCCCAGCGGGGAAAAGTCATGCTGGTCCTCACTGCCTCCGGGAACCCCTTCAAATGCCCCACACCTTTTGGACCTCTCTGCTTTCCTGTGGAATCCATCCCCAAAACCATCGTTATTAACCCTCGGTAGTCTCTGTAGCAGAAAACGCAAACGTCCAGCCGCTGCTCCCACAGCAAAGGTTCCAAGGCGGAAAAGTCATGCTGGTCCTCACTGCCTCCGGGAACCCCTTCAAATGCCCCACACCTTTTGGACCTCTCTGCTTTCCTGTGGACTCCATCCTCAAAACCACCGTTTTTCACTCTCAGCAGCCTCCGGAGCAAAAAACGCAAACGTCCAGCCGCTGTACCCACAGCAAAGGCCCCAGCGGGGAAAAGTCATGCTGTTCTTCACTACCTCCAGGAACCCCTTCAAATGCCCCACACCTTTTGGACCTCTCTGCTTTCCTGTGGACTCCATCCTCAAAACCACCGTTTTTCACTCTCGGCAGCCTCCGGAGCAAAAAACGCAAACGTCCAGCCGCTGCTCCCACAGCAAAGGCCCCAGCGGGGAAAAGTCATGCTGGTCCTCACTGCCTCCGGGAACCCCTTCAAATGCCCCACACCTTTTGGACCTCTCTGCTTTCCTGTGGACTCCATCCTCAAAACCACCGTTTTTCACTCTTGGCATCCGCCGGAGCAAAAAACGCAAACGTCCAGCCGCTGCTCCCACAGCAAAGGTTCCAAGGCGGAAAAGTCATGCTGGTCCTCACTGCCTCCGGGAACCCCTTCAAATGCCCCACACCTTTTGGACCTCTCTGCTTTCCTGTGGACTCCATCCCCAAAACCACCGTTTTTCACTCTCAGCAGCCTCCGGAGCAAAAAACGCAAACGTCCAGCCGCTGCTCCCACAGCAAAGGCCCCAGCGGGGAAAAGTCATGCTGGTCCTCACTGCCTCCGGGAACCCCTTCAAATGCCCCACACCTTTTGGACCTCTTTGCTTTCCTGTGGACTCCATCCTCAAAACCACCGTTTTTCACTCTTGGCATCCGCCGGAGCAAAATACGCAAACGTCCAGCCGCTGCTCCCACAGCAAAGGCCCCAGCGGGGAAAAGTCATGCTGGTCCTCACTGCCTCTGGGAACCCCTTCAAATGCTCCACACCTTTTGGACCTCTCTGCTTTCCTGTGGACTCCATCCTCAAAACCACCGTTTTTAACCCTCGGCAGCCTCCGGAGCAAAAAACGCAAACGTCCAGCCGCTGCTCCCACAGCAAAGGCCCCAGCGGGGAAAAGTCATGCTGGTCCTCACTGCCTCCGGGAACCCCTTCAAATGCCCCACACCTTTTGGACCTCTCTGCTTTCCTGTGGACTCCATCCTCAAAACCACCGTTTTTCACTCTCGGCAGCCTCCGGAGCAAAAAACGCAAACGTCCAGCCGCTGCACCCACAGCAAAGGCCCCAGCGGGGAAAAGTCATGCTGGTCCTCACTGCCTCCGGGAACCCCTTCAAATGCCCCACACCTTTTGGACCTCTCTGCTTTCCTGTGGACTCCATCCTCAAAACAACCATTTTTCACTCTCGGCAGCCTCCGGAGCAAAAAACGCAAACGTCCAGTAGCTGCTCCCACAGCAAAGGAGCCAGGGGGGAAAAGTCATGCTGGTCCTCACTGCCTCCGGGAAGCCCTTCAAATGCCCCACACCTTTTGGACCTCTCTGCTTTCCTGTGGACTCCATCCTCAAAACCACCGTTTTTCACTCTCGGCAGCCTCCGGAGCAAAAAACGCAAACGTCCAGCCGCTGCTCCCACAGCAAAGGCCCCAGCGGGGAAAAGTCATGCTGGTCCTCACTGCCTCGGGGAACCCCTTCAAATGCCCCACACCTTTTGGACCTCTCTGCTTTCCTGTGGACTCCATCCTCAAAACCACCGTTTTTAACCCTCGGCAGCCTCCGGAGCAAAAAGCGCAAACGTCCAGCCGCTGCTCCCACAGCAAAGGCCCCAGCGGGGAAAAGTCATGCTGGTCCTCACTGCCTCCGGGAACCCCTTCAAATGCTCCACACCTTTTGGACCTCTCTGCTTTCCTGTGGACTCCATCCTCAAAACCACCGTTTTTCACTCTCGGCAGCCTCCGGAGCAAAAAACGCAAACGTCCAGCCGCTGCTCCCACAGCAAAGGCCCCAGCGGGGAAAAGCCATGCTGGTCCTCACTGCCTCCGGGAACCCCTTCAAATGCCCCACACCTTTTGGACCTCTCTGCTTTCCTGTGGACTCCATCCTCAAAACCACCGTTTTTCACTCTCGGCAGCCTCCGGAGCAAAAAACGCAAACGTCCAGCCGCTGCTCCCACAGCAAAGGCCCCAGCGGGGAAAAGTCATGCTGGTCCTCACTGCCTCCGGGAACCCCTTCAAATGCCCCACACCTTTTGGACCTCTCTGCTTTCCTGTGGACTCCATCCTCAAAACCACCGTTTTTCACTCTCAGCAGCCTCCGGAGCAAAAAACGCAAACGTCCAGCCGCTGCACCCACAGCAAAGGCCCCAGCGGGGAAAAGTAATGCTGGTCTTCACTACCTCCGGGAACCCCTTCAAATGCCCCACACCTTTTGGACCTCTCTGCTTTCCTGTGGACTCCATCCTCAAAACCACCGTTTTTCACTCTCGGCAGCCTCCGGAGCAAAAAACGCAAACGTCCAGCCGCTGCTCCCACAGCAAAGGCCCCAGCGGGGAAAAGTCATGCTGGTCCTCACTGCCTCCGGGAACCCCTTCAAATGCCCCACACCTTTTGGACCTCTCTGCTTTCCTGTGGACTCCATCCTCAAAACCACCGTTTTTCACTCTTGGCATCCGCCGGAGCAAAAAACGCAAACGTCCAGCCGCTGCTCCCACAGCAAAGGTTCCAAGGCGGAAAAGTCATGCTGGTCCTCACTGCCTCCGGGAACCCCTTCAAATGCCCCACACCTTTTGGACCTCTCTGCTTTCCTGTGGACTCCATCCCCAAAACCACCGTTTTTCACTCTCAGCAGCCTCCGGAGCAAAAAACGCAAACGTCCAGCCGCTGCTCCCACAGCAAAGGCCCCAGCGGGGAAAAGTCATGCTGGTCCTCACTGCCTCCGGGAACCCCTTCAAATGCCCCACACCTTTTGGACCTCTTTGCTTTCCTGTGGACTCCATCCTCAAAACCACCGTTTTTCACTCTCGGCATCCGCCGGAGGAAAATAAGCAAACGTCTAGTCACTGCTCCCACAGCAAAGGCCCCAGCGGGGAAAAGTCATGCTGGTCCTCACTGCCTCCGGGAACCCCTTCAAATGCCCCACACCTTTTAGACCTCTCTGCTTTCCTGTGGACTCCATCCTCAAAATCACCGTTTTTAACCCCCGGCAGCCTCCGGAGCAAAAAGCGCAAACGTCCAGCCGCTGCTCCCACAGCAAAGGCCCCAGCGGGGAAAAGTCATGCTGGTCCTCACTGCCTCCGGGAACCCCTTCAAATGCCCCACACCTTTTGGACCTCCCTGCTTTCCTGTGGACTCCATCCTCAAAACCACCGTTATTAACCCTCGGTAGTCTCTGTAGCAAAATACGCAGATGTTAAGCCGCTGCTCCCACAGCAAAGGCCCCAGCGGGGAAAAGTCATGCTGGTCCTCACTGCCTCCGGGAACCCCTTCAAATGCCCCACACCTTTTGGACCTCTCTGCTTTCCTGTGGACTCCATCCTCAAAACCACCATTATCAACCCTCGGTAGTCTCTGTAGCAAAAAACGCAAACGTCCAGCCGCTGCTCCCACAGCGAAGGCCCCAGCGGGGAAAAGTCATGCTGGTCCACACTGCCTCCGGGAACCCCTTCAAATACCCCACACCTTTTGGACCTCTCTGCTTTCCTGTGGACTCCATCCTCAAAACCACCGTTATTAACCCCCGGTAGTCTCTGTAGCAAAAAACGCAAATTTCCAGCCGCTGCTACCACAGCAAAGGCCGCAGCGGGGAAAAGTCATGCTGGTCCTCACTGCCTCCAGGAACCCCTTCAAATGCCCCACACCTTTTGGACCTCTCTGCTTTCCTGTGGAATCCATCCTCAAAACCACCGTTATTAACCCTCGGTAGTCTCTATAGCAAAAAACTCAAACGTCCAGCCGCTGCTCCCACAGCAAAGGCCCCAGCGGGGAAAAGTCATGCTGGTCCTCACTGCCTCCGGGAACCCCTTCAAATGCCCCACACCTTTTGGACCTCTCTGCTTTCCTGTGGACTCCATCCTCAAAATCACCGTTTTTCACTCTTGGCATCCGCCGGAGCAAAAAACGCAAACGTCCAGCCGCTGCTCCCACAGCAAAGGTTCCAAGGCGGAAAAGTCATGCTGGTCCTCACTGCCTCCGGGAACCCCTTCAAATGCCCCACACCTTTTGGACCTCTCTGCTTTCCTGTGGACTCCATCCTCAAAACCACCGTTTTTCACTCTTGGCATCCGCCGGAGCAAAGTACGCAAACGTCTAGCCACTGCTCCCACAGCAAAGGCCCCAGGGGGGAAAAGTCATGCTGGTCCTCACTGCCTCCGGGAACCCCTTCAAATGCCCCACACCTTTTAGACCTCTCTGCTTTCCTGTGGACTCCATCCTCAAAACCACCGTTTTTAACCCTCGGCAGCCTCCGGAGCAAAAAGCGCAAACGTCCAGCCGCTGCTCCCACAGCAAAGGCCCCAGCGGGGAAAAGTCATGCTGGTCCTCACTGCCTCCGGGAACCCCTTCAAATGCCCCACACCTTTTGGACCTCTCTGCTTTCCTGTGGAATCCATCCTCAAAACCATCGTTATTAACCCTCGGTAGTCTCTGTAGCAGAAAACGCAAACGTCCAGCCGCTGCTCCCACAGCAAAGGTTCCAAGGCGGAAAAGTCATGCTGGTCCTCACTGCCTCCGGGAACCCCTTCAAATGCCCCACACCTTTTGGACCTCCCTGCTTTCCTGTGGACTCCATAATCAAAACCACTATTATTAACCCTCTGTAGTCTCTGTAGCAAAAAACGCAGATGTTAAGCCGCTGCTCCCACAGCAAAGGCCCCAGCGGGGAAAAGTCATGCTGGTCCTCACTGCCTCCGGGAACCCCTTCAAATGCCCCACACCTTTTGGACCTCTCTGCTTTCCTGTGGACTCCATCCTCAAAACCACCGTTTTTCACTCTCGGCAGCCTCCGGAGCAAAAAACGCAAACGTCCAGCCGCTGCTCCCACAGCAAAGGCCCCAGCGGGGAAAAGTCATGCTGGTCCTCACTGCCTCCGGGAACCCCTTCAAATGCCCCACACCTTTTGGACCTCTCTGCTTTCCTGTGGACTCCATCCTCAAAACCACCGTTTTTCACTCTTGGCATCCGCCGGAGCAAAAAACGCAAACGTCCAGCCGCTGCTCCCACAGCAAAGGTTCCAAGGCGGAAAAGTCATGCTGGTCCTCACTGCCTCCGGGAACCCCTTCAAATGCCCCACACCTTTTGGACCTCTCTGCTTTCCTGTGGAATCCATCCCCAAAACCATCGTTATTAACCCTCGGTAGTCTCTGTAGCAGAAAACGCAAACGTCCAGCCGCTGCTCCCACAGCAAAGGTTCCAAGGCGGAAAAGTCATGCTGGTCCTCACTGCCTCCGGGAACCCCTTCAAATGCCCCACACCTTTTGGACCTCTCTGCTTTCCTGTGGACTCCATCCTCAAAACCACCGTTTTTCACTCTCGGCAGCCTCCGGAGCAAAAAACGCAAACGTCCAGCCGCTGCACCCACAGCAAAGGCCCCAGCGGGGAAAAGTCATGCTGGTCTTCACTACCTCCAGGAACCCCTTCAAATGCCCCACACCTTTTGGACCTCTCTGCTTTCCTGTGGACTCCATCCTCAAAACCACCGTTTTTCACTCTCGGCAGCCTCCGGAGCAAAAAACGCAAACGTCCAGCCGCTGCTCCCACAGCAAAGGCCCCAGCGGGGAAAAGTCATGCTGGTCCTCACTGCCGCCGGGAACCCCTTCAAATGCCCCACACCTTTTGGACCTCTCTGCTTTCCTGTGGACTCCATCCCCAAAACCACCGTTTTTCACTCTCAGCAGCCTCCGGAGCAAAAAACGCAAACGTCCAGCCGCTGCTCATACAGCAAAGGCCCCAGCGGGGAAAAGTCATGCTGGTCCTCACTGCCTCCGGGAACCCCTTCAAATGCCCCACACCTTTTGGACCTCTTTGCTTTCATGTGGACTCCATCCTCAAAACCACCGTTTTTCACTCTTGGCATCCGCCGGAGCAAAATACGCAAACGTCTAGCCACTGCTCCCACAGCAAAGGCCCCAGCGGGGAAAAGTCATGCTGGTCCTCACTGCCTCCGTGAACCCCTTCAAATGCCCCACACCTTTTAGACCTCTCTGCTTTCCTGTGGACTCCATCCTCAAAACCACCGTTTTTCACTCTCGGCAGCCTCCGGAGCAAAAAACGCAAACGTCCAGCCGCTGCTCCCACAGCAAAGGCCCCAGCGGGGAAAAGTCATGCTGGTCCTCACTGCCTCCGGGAACCCCTTCAAATGCCCCACACCTTTTGCACCTCTCTGCTTTCCTGTGGACTCCATCCTCAAAACCACCGTTATTAACCCTCGGTAGTCTCTGTAGCAAAATACGCAGATGTTAAGCCGCTGCTCCCACAGCAAAGGCCGCAGCGGGGAAAAGTCATGCTGGTCCTCACTGCCTCCGGGAACCCCTTCAAATGCCCCACACCTTTTGGACCTCTCTGCTTTCCTGTGGACTCCATCCTCAAAACCACCGTTTTTCACTCTCGGCAGCCTCCGGAGCAAAAAACGCAAACGTCCAGCCGCTGCTTCCACAGCAGTGCCCCAGCGGGGAAAAGTCATGCTGGTCCTCACTGCCTCCGGGAACCCCTTCAAATGCCCCACACCTTTTGGACCTCTCTGCTTTCCTGTGGACTCCATCCTCAAAACCACCGTTTTTCACTCTCGGCATCCGCCGGAGCAAAAAACGCAAACGTCCAGCCGCTGCTCCCACAGCAAAGGTTCCAAGGCGGAAAAGTCATGCTGGTCCTCACTGCCTCCGGGAACCCCTTCAAATGCCCCACACCTTTTGGACCTCTCTGCTTTCCTGGGGACTCCATCCTCAAAACCACCGTTTTTCACTCTCGGCTGCCTCCAGAGCAAAAAACGCAAACGTCCAGCCGCTGCTCCCACAGCAAAGGTTCCAAGGCGGAAAAGTGATGCTAGTCCTCACTGCCTCCGGGAACCCCTTCAAATGCCCCACACCTTTTGGACCTCTCTGCTTTCTAGTGGAATCCATCCTCAAAACCACCGTTTTTCACTCTCAGCAGCCTCCAGAGCAAAAAACGCAAACGTCCAGCCGCTGCTACCACAGCAAAGGCCCCAGCGGGGAAAAGTCATGCTGGTCCACACTGCCTCCGGGAACCCCTTCAAATACCCCACACCTTTTGGACCTCTCTGCTTTCCTGTGGACTCCATCCTCAAAACCACCGTTATTAACCCCCGGTAGTCTCTGTAGCAAAAAACGCAAACTTCCAGCCGCTGCTACCACAGCAAAGGCCGCAGCGGGGAAAAGTCATGCTGGTCCTCACTGCCTCCAGGAACCCCTTCAAATGCCCCACACCTTTTGGACCTCTCTGCTTTCCTGTGGAATCCATCCTCAAAACCACCGTTATTAACCCTCGGTAGTCTCTGTAGCAAAAAACGCAAACGTCCAGCCGCTGCTCCCACAGCAAAGGCCCCAGCGGGGAAAAGTCATGCTGGTCCTCACTGCCTCCGGGAACCCCTTCAAATGCCCCACACCTTTTGGACCTCTCTGCTTTCCTGTGGACTCCATCCTCAAAATCACCGTTTTTCACTCTTGGCATCCGCCGGAGCAAAATACGCAAACGTCTAGCCACTGCTCCCACAGCAAAGGCCCCAGGGGGGAAAAGTCATGCTGGTCCTCACTGCCTCCGGGAACCCCTTCAAATGCCCCACACCTTTTGGACCTCTCTGCTTTCCTGTGCAATCCATCCTCAAAACCATCGTTATTAACCCTCGGTAGTCTCTGTAGCAGAAAACGCAAACGTCCAGCCGCTGCTCCCACAGCAAAGGTTCCAAGGCGGAAAAGTCATGCTGGTCTTCACTGCCTCCGGGAACCCCTTCAAATGCCCCACACCTTTTGGACCTCCCTGCTTTCCTGTGGACTCCATAATCAAAACCACCATTATTAACCCTCGGTAGTCTCTGTAGCAAAAAACGCAGATGTTAAGCCGCTGCTCCCACAGCAAAGGCCCCAGCGGGGAAAAGTCATGCTGGTCCTCACTGCCTCCGGGAACCCCTTCAAATGCCCCACACCTTTTGGACCTCTCTGCTTTCCTGTGGACTCCATCCTCAAAACCACCGTTTTTCACTCTCGGCAGCCTCCGGAGCAAAAAACGCAAACGTCCAGCCGCTGCTCCCACAGCAAAGGCCCCAGCGGGGAAAAGTCATGCTGGTCCTCACTGCCTCCGGGAACCCCTTCAAATGCCCCACACCTTTTGGACCTCTCTGCTTTCCTGTGGACTCCATCCTCAAAACCACCGTTTTTCACTCTTGGCATCCGCCGGAGCAAAAAACGCAAACGTCCAGCCGCTGCTCCCACAGCAAAGGTTCCAAGACGGAAAAGTCATGCTGGTCCTCACTGCCTCCGGGAACCCCTTCAAATGCCCCACACCTTTTGGACCTCTCTGCTTTCCTGTGGAATCCATCCCCAAAACCATCGTTATTAACCCTCGGTAGTCTCTGTAGCAGAAAACGCAAACGTCCAGCCGCTGCTCCCACAGCAAAGGTTCCAAGGCGGAAAAGTCATGCTGGTCCTCACTGCCTCCGGGAACCCCTTCAAATGCCCCACACCTTTTGGACCTCTCTGCTTTCCTGTGGACTCCATCCTCAAAACCACCGTTTTTCACTCTCGGCAGCCTCCGGAGCAAAAAACGCAAACGTCCAGCCGCTGCACCCACAGCAAAGGCCCCAGCGGGGAAAAGTCATGCTGGTCTTCACTACCTCCAGGAACCCCTTCAAATGCCCCACACCTTTTGGACCTCTCTGCTTTCCTGTGGACTCCATCCTCAAAACCACCGTTTTTCACTCTCGGCAGCCTCCGGAGCAAAAAACGCAAACGTCCAGCCGCTGCTCCCACAGCAAAGGCCCCAGCGGGGAAAAGTCATGCTGGTCCTCACTGCCTCCGGGAACCCCTTCAAATGCCCCACACCTTTTGGACCTCTCTGCTTTCCTGTGGACTCCATCCTCAAAACCACCGTTTTTCACTCTTGGCATCCGCCGGAGCAAAAAACGCAAACGTCCAGCCGCTGCTCCCACAGCAAAGGTTCCAAGACGGAAAAGTCATGCTGGTCCTCACTGCCTCCGGGAACCCCTTCAAATGCCCCACACCTTTTGGACCTCTCTGCTTTCCTGTGGACTCCATCCCCAAAACCACCGTTTTTCACTCTCAGCAGCCTCCAGAGCAAAAAACGCAAACGTCCAGCCGCTGCTCCCACAGCAAATGCCTCAGCGGGGAAAAGTCATGCTGGTCCTCACTGCCTCCGGGAACCCCTTCAAATGCCCCACACCTTTTGGACCTCTCTGCTTTCCTGTGGACTCCATCCTCAAAACCACCGTTTTTCACTCTTGGCATCCGCCGGAGCAAAATACGCAGATGTTAAGCCGCTGCTCCCACAGCAAAGGCCCCAGCGGGGAAAAGTCATGCTGGTCCTCACTGCCTCCGGGAACCCCTTCAAATGCCCCACACCTTTTGGACCTCTCTGCTTTCCTGTGGACTCCATCCTCAAAACCACCGTTTTTAACCCTCAGCAGCCTCCGGAGCAAAAAGCGCAAACGTCCAGCCGCTGCTCCCACAGCAAAGGCCCCAGAGGGGAAAAGTCATGCTGGTCCTCACTGCCTCCGGGAACCCCTTCAAATGCCCCACACCTTTTGGACCTCTCTGCTTTCCTGTGGACTCCATCCTCAAAACCACCGTTTTTCACTCTCGGCTGCCTCCAAAGCAAAAAACGCAAACGTCCAGCCGCTGCTCCCACAGCAAAGGTTCCAAGGCGGAAAAGTCATGCTAGTCCTCACTGCCTCCGGGAACCCCTTCAAATGCCCCACACCTTTTGGACCTCTCTGCTTTCTAGTGGAATCCATCCTCAAAACCACCGTTTTTCACTCTCAGCAGCCTCCAGAGCAAAAAACGCAAACGTCCAGCCGCTGCACCCACAGCAAAGGCCCCAGCGGGGAAAAGTCATGCTGGTCCTCACTGCCTCCGGGAACCCCTTCAAATACCCCACACCTTTTGGACCTCTCTGCTTTCCTGTGGACTCCATCCTCAAAACCACCGTTATTAACCCCCGGTAGTCTCTGTAGCAAAAAACGCAAACTTCCAGCCGCTGCTACCACAGCAAAGGCCGCAGCGGGGAAAAGTCATGCTGGTCCTCACTGCCTCCGGGAACCCCTTCAAATGCCCCACACCTTTTGGACCTCTCTGCTTTCCTGTGGAATCCATCCTCAAAACCACCGTTATTAACCCTCGGTAGTCTCTGTAGCAAAAAACGCAAACGTCCAGCCGCTGCTCCCACAGCAAAGGCCCCAGCGGGGAAAAGTCATGCTGGTCCTCACTGCCTCCGGGAACCCCTTCAAATGCCCCACACCTTTTGGACCTCTCTGCTTTCCTGTGGACTCCATCCTCAAAACCACCGTTTTTCACTCTTGGCATCCGCCGGAGCAAAATACGCAAACGTCTAGCCACTGCTCCCACAGCAAAGGCCCCAGCAGGGAAAAGTCATGCTGGTCCTCACTGCCTCCGGGAACCGCTTCAAATGCCCCACACCTTTTAGACCTCTCTGCTTTCCTGTGGACTCCATCCTCAAAACCACCGTTTTTAACCCTCGGCAGCCTCCGGAGCAAAAAGCGCAAACGTCCAGCCGCTGCTCCCACAGCAAAGGCCCCAGCGGGGAAAAGTCATGCTGGTCCTCACTGCCTCCGGGAACCCCTTCAAATGCCCCACACCTTTTGGACCTCTCTGCTTTCCTGTGGACTCCATCCTCAAAACCACCGTTTTTAACCCTCGGCAGCCTCCGGAGCAAAAAACGCAAACGTCCAGCCGCTGCTCCCACAGCAAAGGCCCCAGCGGGGAAAAGTCATGCTGGTCCTCACTGCCTCCGGGAACCCCTTCAAATGCCCCACACCTTTTGGACCTCTCTGCTTTCCTGTGGACTCCATCCTCAAAACCACCATTATTAACCCTCGGTAGTCTGTGTAGCAAAAAACGCAGATGTTAAGCCGCTGCTCCCACAGCAAAGGTCCCAGCGGGGAAAAGTCATGCTGGTCCTCACTGCCTCCGGGAACCCCTTCAAATGCCCCACACCTTTTTGACCTCTCTGCTTTCATGTGGACTCCATCCTCAAAACCACCGTTTTTCACTCTCGGCAGCCTCCGGAGCAAAAAACGCAAACGTCCAGCCGCTGCTTCCACAGCAAAGGCCCCAGCGGGGAAAAGTCATGCTGGTCCTCACTGCCTCCGGGAACCCCTTCAAATGCCCCATACGTTTTGGACCTCTCTGTTTTCCTGTGGACTCCATCCTCAAAACCACTGTTTTTCACTGTCGGCATCCGCCGGAGCAAAAAACGCAAACGTCCAGCCGCTGCTCCCACAGCAAAGGTTCCAAGGCGGAAAAGTCATGCTGGTCCTCACTGCCTCTGGGAACCCCTTCAAATGCCCCACACCTTTTGGACCTCTCTGTTTTCCTTTGGACTCCATCCTCAAAACCACCGTTTTTCACTCTCGGCAGCCTCCGGAGCAAAAAACGCAAACGTCCAGCCGCTGCACCCACAGCAAAGGCCCCAGCGGGGAAAAGTCATGCTGGTCTTCACTACCTCCAGGAACCCCTTCAAATGCCCCACACCTTTTGGACCTCTCTGCTTTCCTGTGGACTCCATCCTCAAAACCACCGTTTTTCACTCTTGGCATCCGCCGGAGCAAAAAACGCAAACGTCCAGCCGCTGCTCCCACAGCAAAGGTTCCAAGGCGGAAAAGTCATGCTGGTCCTCACTGCCTCCGGGAACCCCTTCAAATGCCCCACACCTTTTGGACCTCTCTGCTTTCCTGTGGACTCCATCCTCAAAACCACCATTATAACCCTCGGTAGTCTCTGTAGCAAAAAACGCAAACGTCCAGCCGCTGCTCCCACAGCAAAGGCCCCAGCGGGGAAAAGTCATGCTGGTCCTCACTGCCTCCGGGAACCCCTTGAAATGCCCCACACCTTTTGGACCTCTCTGCTTTCCTGTGGACTCCATCCTCAAAACCACCGTTTTTCACTCTCGGCATCCGCCGGAGCAAAATACGCAAACGTCTAGTCACTGCTCCCACAGCAAAGGCCCCAGCGGGGAAAAGTCATGCTGGTCCTCACTGCCTCCGGGAACCCCTTCAAATGCCCCACACCTTTTAGACCTCTCTGCTTTCCTGTGGACTCCATCCTCAAAACCACCGTTTTTAACCCTCGGCAGCCTCCGGAGCAAAAAGCGCAAACGTCCAGCCGCTGCTCCCACAGCAAAGGCCCCAGCGGGGAAAAGTCATGCTGGTCCTCACTGCCTCCGGGAACCCCTTCAAATGCCCCACACCTTTTGGACCTCTCTGCTTTCCTGTGGACTCCATCCTCAAAACCACCGTTTTTCACTCTCGGCAGCCTCCGGAGCAAAAAACGCAAACGTCCAGCCGCTGCTTCCACAGCAATGCCCCAGCGGGGAAAAGTCATGCTGGTCCTCACTGCCTCCGGGAACCCCTTCAAATGCCCCACACCTTTTGGACCTCTCTGCTTTCCTGTGGACTCCATCCTCAAAACCACCGTTTTTCACTCTCGGCATCCGCCGGAGCAAAAAACGCAAACGTCCAGCCGCTGCTCCCACAGCAAAGGTTCCAAGGCGGAAAAGTCATGCTGGTCCTCACTGCCTCCGGGAACCCCTTCAAATGCCCCACACCTTTTGGACCTCTCTGCTTTCCTGTGGACTCCATCCTCAAAACCACCGTTTTTAACTCTCGGCTGCCTCCAGAGGAAAAAACGCAAACGTCCAGCCGCTGCTCCCACAGCAAAGGTTCCAAGGCGGAAAAGTCATGCTAGTCCTCACTGCCTCCGGGAACCCCTTCAAATGCCCCACACCTTTTGGACCTCTCTGCTTTCTAGTGGAATCCATCCTCAAAACCACCGTTTTTCACTCTCAGCAGCCTCCAGAGCAAAAAACGCAAACGTCCAGCCGCTGCACCCACAGCAAAGGCCCCAGCGGGGAAAAGTCATGCTGGTCCTCACTGCCTCCGGGAACCCCTTCAAATACCCCACACCTTTTGGACCTCTCTGCTTTCCTGTGGACTCCATCCTCAAAACCACCGTTATTAACCCCCGGTAGTCTCTGTAGCAAAAAACGCAAACGTCCAGCCGCTGCTCCCACAGCAAAGGCCCCAGCGGGGAAAAGTCATGCTGGTCCTCACTGCCTCCGGGAACCCCTTCAAATGCCCCACACCTTTTGGACCTCTCTGCTTTCCTGTGGACTCCATCCTCAAAACCACCGTTTTTCACTCTTGGCATCCGCCGGAGCAAAAAACGCAAACGTCCAGCCGCTGCTCCCACAGCAAAGGTTCCAAGGCGGAAAAGTCATGCTGGTCCTCACTGCCTCCGGGAACCCCTTCAAATGCCCCACACCTTTTGGACCTCTCTGCTTTCCTGTGGACTCCATCCTCAAAACCACCGTTTTTCACTCTTGGCATCCGCCGGAGCAAAATACGCAAACGTCTAGCCACTGCTCCCACAGCAAAGGCCCCAGGGGGGAAAAGTCATGCTGGTCCTCACTGCCTCCGGGAACCCCTTCAAATGCCCCACACCTTTTGGACCTCTCTGCTTTCCTGTGGAATCCATCCTCAAAACCATCGTTATTAACCCTCGGTAGTCTCTGTAGCAGAAAACGCAAACGTCCTGCCGCTGCTCCCACAGCAAAGGTTCCAAGGCGGAAAAGTCATGCTGGTCCTCACTGCCTCCGGGAACCCCTTCAAATGCCCCACACCTTTTGGACCTCCCTGCTTTCCTGTGGACTCCATAATCAAAACCACCATTATTAACCCTCGGTAGTCTCTGTAGCAAAAAACGCAGATGTTAAGCCGCTGCTCCCACAGCAAAGGCCCCAGCGGGGAAAAGTCATGCTGGTCCTCACTGCCTCCGGGAACCCCTTCAAATGCCCCACACCTTTTGGACCTCTCTGCTTTCCTGTGGAATCCATCCTCAAAACCACCGTTATTAACCCTCGGTAGTCTCTGTAGCAAAAAACGCAAACGTCCAGCCGCTGCTCCCACAGCAAAGGCCCCAGCGGGGAAAAGTCATGCTGGTCCTCACTGCCTCCGGGAACCCCTTCAAATGCCCCACACCTTTTGGACCTCTCTGCTTTCCTGTGGACTCCATCCTCAAAATCACCGTTTTTCACTCTTGGCATCCGCCGGAGCAAAAAACGCAAACGTCCAGCCGCTGCTCCCACAGCAAAGGTTCCAAGGCGGAAAAGTCATGCTGGTCCTCACTGCCTCCGGGAACCCCTTCAAATGCCCCACACCTTTTGGACCTCTCTGCTTTCCTGTGGACTCCATCCTCAAAACCACCGTTTTTCACTCTTGGCATCCGCCGGAGCAAAATACGCAAACGTCTAGCCACTGCTCCCACAGCAAAGGCCCCAGGGGGGAAAAGTCATGCTGGTCCTCACTGCCTCCGGGAACCCCTTCAAATGCCCCACACCTTTTGGACCTCTCTGCTTTCCTGTGGAATCCATCCTCAAAACCATCGTTATTAACCCTCGGTAGGCTCTGTAGCAGAAAACGCAAACGTCCTGCCGCTGCTCCCACAGCAAAGGTTCCAAGGCGGAAAAGTCATGCTGGTCCTCACTGCCTCCGGGAACCCCTTCAAATGCCCCACACCTTTTGGACCTCCCTGCTTTCCTGTGGACTCCATAATCAAAACCACCATTATTAACCCTCGGTAGTCTCTGTAGCAAAAAACGCAGATGTTAAGCCGCTGCTCCCACAGGAAAGGCCCCAGCGGGGAAAAGTCATGCTGGTCCTCACTGCCTCCGGGAACCCCTTCAAATGCCCCACACCTTTTGGACCTCTCTGCTTTCCTGTGGACTCCATCCTCAAAACCACCGTTTTTCACTCTCGGCAGCCTCCGGAGCAAAAAACGCAAACGTCCAGCCGCTGCTCCCACAGCAAAGGCCCCAGCGGGGAAAAGTCATGCTGGTCCTCACTGCCTCCGGGAACCCCTTCAAATGCCCCACACCTTTTGGACCTCTCTGCTTTCCTGTGGACTCCATCCTCAAAACCACCGTTTTTCACTCTTGGCATCCGCCGGAGCAAAAAACGCAAACGTCCAGCCGCTGCTCCCACAGCAAAGGTTCCAAGACGGAAAAGTCATGCTGGTCCTCACTGCCTCCGGGAACCCCTTCAAATGCCCCACACCTTTTGGACCTCTCTGCTTTCCTGTGGACTCCATCCTCAAAACCACCGTTTTTCACTCTTGGCATCCGCCGGAGCAAAATACGCAGATGTTAAGCCGCTGCTCCCACAGCAAAGGCCCCAGTGGGGAAAAGTCATGCTGGTCCTCACTGCCTCCGGGAACCCCTTCAAATACCCCACACCTTTTGGACCTCTCTGCTTTCCTGTGGACTCCATCCTCAAAACCACCGTTATTAACCCCCGGTAGTCTCTGTAGCAAAAAACGCAAACTTCCAGCCGCTGCTACCACAGCAAAGGCCGCAGCGGGGAAAAGTCATGCTGGTCCTCACTGCCTCCGGGAACCCCTTCAAATGCCCCACACCTTTTGGACCTCTCTGCTTTCCTGTGGAATCCATCCTCAAAACCACCGTTATTAACCCTCGGTAGTCTCTGTAGCAAAAAACGCAAACGTCCAGCCGCTGCTCCCACAGCAAAGGCCCCAGCGGGGAAAAGTCATGCTGGTCCTCACTGCCTCCGGGAACCCCTTCAAATGCCCCACACCTTTTGGACCTCTCTGCTTTCCTGTGGACTCCATCCTCAAAACCACCGTTTTTCACTCTTGGCATCCGCCGGAGCAAAATACGCAAACGTCTAGCCACTGCTCCCACAGCAAAGGCCCCAGCAGGGAAAAGTCATGCTGGTCCTCACTGCCTCCGGGAACCCCTTCAAATGCCCCACACCTTTTAGACCTCTCTGCTTTCCTGTGGACTCCATCCTCAAAACCACCGTTTTTAACCCTCGGCAGCCTCCGGAGCAAAAAGCGCAAACGTCCAGCCGCTGCTCCCACAGCAAAGGCCCCAGCGGGGAAAAGTCATGCTGGTCCTCACTGCCTCTGGGAACCCCTTCAAATGCCCCACACCTTTTGGACCTCTCTGCTTTCCTGTGGACTCCATCCTCAAAACCACCGTTTTTCACTCTTGGCATCCGCCGGAGCAAAAAACGCAAACGTCCAGCCGCTGCTCCCACAGCAAAGGTTCCAAGGCGGAAAAGTCATGCTGGTCCTCACTGCCTCCGGGAACCCCTTCAAATGCCCCACACCTTTTGGACCTCTCTGCTTTCCTGTGGACTCCATCCTCAAAACCACCGTTTTTCACTCTCGGCAGCCTCCGGAGCAAAAAACGCAAACGTCCAGCCGCTGCTCCCACAGCAAAGGCCCCAGCAGGGAAACGTCATGCTGGTCCTCACTGCCTCGGGGAACCCCTTCAAATGCCCCACACCTTTTGGACCTCTCTGCTTTCCTGTGGACTCCATCCTCAAAACCACCGTTTTTCACTCTCGGCAGCCTCCGGAGCAAAAAACGCAAACGTCCAGCCGCTGCTCCCACAGCAAAGGCCCCAGCGGGGAAAAGTCATGCTGGTCCTCACTGCCTCCGGGAACCCCTTGAAATGCCCCACACCTTTTGGACCTCTCTGCTTTCCTGTGGACTCCATCCTCAAAACCACCGTTTTTCACTCTCGGCATCCGCCGGAGCAAAATACGCAAACGTCTAGTCACTGCTCCCACAGCAAAGGCCCCAGCGGGGAAAAGTCATGCTGGTCCTCACTGCCTCCGGGAACCCCTTCAAATGCCCCACACCTTTTAGACCTCTCTGCTTTCCTGTGGACTCCATCCTCAAAACCACCGTTTTTCACTCTCGGCATCCGCCGGAGCAAAAAACGCAAACGTCCAGCCGCTGCTCCCTCAGCAAAGGTTCCAAGGCGGAAAAGTCATGCTAGTCCTCACTGCCTCTGGGAACCCCTTCAAATGCCCCACACCTTTTGGACCTCTCTGCTTTCTAGTGGAATCCATCCTCAAAACCACCGTTTTTCACTCTCAGCAGGCTCCAAAGCAAAAAACGCAAACGTCCAGCCGCTGCACCCACAGCAAAGGCCCCAGCGGGGAAAAGTCATGCTGGTCCTCACTGCCTCCAGGAACCCCTTCAAATGCCCCACACCTTTTGGACCTCTCTGCTTTCCTGTGGAATCCATCCTCAAAACCACCGTTATTAACCCTCGGTAGTCTCTGTAGCAAAAAACGCAAACGTCCAGCCGCTGCTCCCACAGCAAAGGCCCCAGCGGGGAAAAGTCATGCTGGTCCTTACTGCCTCCGGGAACCCCTTCAAATGCCCCACACCTTTTGGACCTCTCTGCTTTCCTGTGGACTCCATCCTCAAAACCACCGTTTTTATACCCTCCGTAGTCTCTGTAGCAAAAAACGCAAACGTCCAGCCGCTGCTCCCACAGCAAAGGTTCCAAGGCTGAAAAGTCATGCTGGTCCTCACTGCCTCCGGGAACCCCTTGAAATGCCCCACACCTTTTGGACCTCTCTGCTTTCCTGTGGACTCCATCTTCAAAACCACCGTTTTTCACTCTCGGCAGCCTCCGGAGCAAAAAACGCAAACGTCCAGCCGCTGCTCCCACAGCAAAGGCCCCAGCGGGGAAAAGTCATGCTGGTCCTCACTGCCTCCGGGAACCCCTTCATATGCCCCACACCTTTTGGATCTGTCTGCTTTCATGTGGACTCCATCCTCAAAACCACCGTTTTTCACTCTCGGCAGCCTCCGGAGCAAAAAACGCAAACGTTCAACCGCTGCTCCCACAGCAAAGGCCCCAGCGGGGAAAAGTCATGCTGGTCCTCACTGCCTCCGGGAACCCCTTCAAATGCCCCACACCTTTTGGACCTCTCTGCTTTCCTGTGGACTCCACCCTCAAAACCACCGTTTTTCACTCTCGGCAGCCTCCGGAGCAAAAAACGCAAAAGTCCATCCACTGCTCCCACAGCAAAGGCCCCAGCAGGGACAAGTCATGCTGGTCCTCACTGCCTCCGGGAACCCCTTGAAATGCCCCACACCTTTTGGACCTCTCTGCTTTCCTGTGGACTCCATCCTCAAAACCACCGTTTTTCACTCTCGGCAGCCTCCGGAGCAAAAAACGCAAACGTCCAGCCGCTGCTCCCACAGAAAAGGCCCCAGCGGGGAAAAGTCATGCTGGTCCTCACTGCCTCCGGGAACCCCTTCATATGCCCCACACCTTTTGGATCTGTCTGCTTTCCTGTGGACTCCATCCTCAAAACCACCGTTTTTCACTCTGGGCAGCCTCCGGAGCAAAAAACGCAAAAGTCCAGCCGCTGCTCCCACAGCTAAGGCCCCAGCGGGGAAAAGTCATGCTGGTCCTCACTGCCTCCGGGAACCCCTTCAAATGTCCCACACCTTTTGGACCTCTCTGCTTTCCTCTGAACAACATCCTCAAAACCACCGTTTTTCACTCTCGGCATCTGCCGGAGGAAAAAACGCAAACGTCCAGCCGCTGCTCCCACAGCAAAGGCCCCAGCAAGGAAAAGTCATGCTGGTCCTCACTGCCTCCGGGAACCCTTTCAAATGCCCCACACCTTTTGGACCTCTCTGCTTTCCTGTGTACTCCATCCTCAAAACCACCGTTTTTCACTCTCGGCAGCCTCCGGAGCAAAAAACGCAAACGTTCAACCGCTGCTCCCACAGCAAAGGCCCCAGCGGGGAAAAGTCATGCTGGTCCTCACTGCCTCCGGGAACCCCTTCAAATGCCCCACACCTTTTGGACCTCTCTGCTTTCCTGTGGACTCCATCCTCAAAACCATCGTTTTTCACTCTTGGCATCCGCCGGAGCAAAAAACGCAAACGTCCAGCCGCTGCTCCCACAGCAAAGGTTCCAAGGCGGAAAAGTCATGCTGGTCCTCACTGCCTCCGGGAACCCCTTCAAATGCCCCACACCTTTTGGACCTCTCTGCTTTCCTGTGGACTCCATCCTCAAAACCACCATTATAACCCTTGGTAGTCTCTGTAGCAAAAAACGCAAACGTCCAGCCGCTGCTCCCACAGCAAAGGCCCCAGCGGGGAAAAGTCATGCTGGTCCTCACTGCCTCCGGGAACCCCTTGAAATGCCCCACACCTTTTGGACCTCTCTGCTTTCCTGTGGACTCCATCCTCAAAACCACCGTTTTTAAACCTCGGCAGCCTCCGGAGCAAAAAGCGCAAACGTCCAGCCGCTGCTCCCACAGCAAAGGCCCCAGCGGGGAAAAGTCATGCTGGTCCTCACTGCCTCCGGGAACCCCTTCAAATGCCCCACACCTTTTGGACCTCTCTGCTTTCCTGTGGACTCCATCCTCAAAACCACCGTTTTTCACTCTCGGCAGCCTCCGGAGCAAAAAGCGCAAACGTCCAGCCGCTGCTTCCACAGCAATGCCCCAGCGGGGAAAAGTCATGCTGGTCCTCACTGCCTCCGGGAACCCCTTCAAATGCCCCACACCTTTTGGACCTCTCTGCTTTCCTGTGGACTCCATCCTCAAAACCACCGTTTTTCACTCTCGGCATCCGCCGGAGCAAAAAACGCAAACGTCCAGCCGCTGCTCCCTCAGCAAAGGTTCCAAGGCGGAAAAGTCATGCTAGTCCTCACTGCCTCTGGGAACCCCTTCAAATGCCCCACACCTTTTGGACCTCTCTGCTTTCTAGTGGAATCCATCCTCAAAACCACCGTTTTTCACTCTCAGCAGCCTCCAAAGCAAAAAACGCAAACGTCCAGCCGCTGCACCCACAGCAAAGGCCCCAGCGGGGAAAAGTCATGCTGGTCCTCACTGCCTCCAGGAACCCCTCCAAATGCCCCACACCTTTTGGAGCTCTCTGCTTTCCTGTGGAATCCATCCTCAAAACCACCGTTATTAACCCTCGGTAGTCTCTGTAGCAAAAAACGCAAACGTCCAGCCGCTGCTCCCACAGCAAAGGCCCCAGCGGGGAAAAGTCATGCTGGTCCTTACTGCCTCCGGGAACCCCTTCAAATGCCCCACACCTTTTGGACCTCTCTGCTTTCCTGTGGACTCCATCCTCAAAACCACCGTTTTTATACCCTCCGCAGTCTCTGTAGCAAAAAACGCAAACGTCCAGCCGCTGCTCCCACAGCAAAGGTTCCAAGGCTGAAAAGTCATGCTGGTCCTCACTGCCTCTGGGAACCCCTTCAAATGCCCCACACCTTTTAGACCTCTCTGCTTTCCTGTGGAATCCATCTCAAAAACCACTGTTTTTAACTCTCTGTAGTCTCTGTATCAAAAAACGCAAACGTCCAGCCGCTGCTACCACAGCAAAGGCCCCAGCGGGGAAGAGTCATGCTGGTCCTCACTGCCTCCGGGAACCCCTTCAAATGCCCCACACCTTTTGGACCTCTCTGTTTTCCTGTGGACTCCATCCTCAAAACCACCGTTTTTCACTCTCGGCAGCCTCCGGAGCAAAAAACGCAAACATCCAGCCGCTGCACCCACAGCAAAGGCCCCAGCGGGGAAAAGTCATGCTGGTCCTCACTGCCTCTGGGAACCCCTTCAAATGCCCCACACCTTTTGGATCTGTCTGCTTTCATGTGGACTCCATCCTCAAAACCACCGTTTTTCACTCTCGGCATCCGCCGGAGCAAAAAACGCAAACGTCCAGCCGCTGCTCCCACAGCAAAGGCCCCAGCAACGAAAAGTCATGCTGGTCCTCACTGCCTCCGGGAACCCTTTCAAATGCCCCACACCTTTTGGACCTCTCTGCTTTCCTGTGTACTCCATCCTCAAAACCACCGTTTTTCACTCTCGGCAGCCTCCGGAGCAAAAAACGCAAACGTTCAACCGCTGCTCCCACAGCAAAGGCCCCAGCGGGGAAAAGTCATGCTGGTCCTCACTGCCTCCGGGAACCCCTTCAAATGCCCCACACCTTTTGGACCTCTCTGCTTTCCTGTGGACTCCACCCTCAAAACCACTGTTTTTCACTCTCGGCAGCCTCTGGAGCAAAAAACGCAAAAGTCCATCCACTGCTCCCACAGAAAAGGCCCCAGCAGGGACAAGTCATGCTGGTCCTCACTGCCTCCGGGAACCCCTTCAAATGCCCCACACCTTTTGGACCTCTCTGCTTTCCTGTGGACTCCATCCTCAAAACCACCGATTTTCACTCTCGGCAGCCTCCGGAGCAAAAAACGCAAACGTCCAGCCGCTGCTCCCACAGCAAAGGCCCCAGCGGGGAAAAGTCATGCTGGTCCTCACTGCCTCCGGGAACCCCTTCATATGCCCCACACCTTTTGGATCTGTCTGCTTTCATGTGGACTCCATCCTCAAAACCACCGTTTTTCACTCTCGGCAGCCTCCGGAGCAAAAAACTCAAACGTCCAGCCGCTGCTCCCACAGCAAAGGCCCCAGCGGGGAAAAGTCATGCTGGTCCTCACTGCCTCCGGGAACCCCTTCATATGCCCCACACCTTTTGGATCTGTCTGCTTTCATGTGGACTCCATCCTCAAAACCACCGTTTTTCACTCTCGGCAGCCTCCGGAGCAAAAAACGCAAAAGTCCAGCCGCTGCTAGCACAGCAAAGGCCCCAGCAGGGAAAAGTCATGCTGGTCCTCACTGCCTCTGGGAACCCCTTCAAATGCCCCACACCTTTTGGACCTCTCTGCTTTCCTGTGAACAACATCCTCAAAACCACCGTTTTTCACTCTCGGCATCTGCCGGAGGAAAAAACGCAAACGTCCAGCCGCTGCTCCCACAGCAAAGGCCCCAGCAAGGAAAAGTCATGCTGGTCCTCACTGCCTCCGGGAACCCTTTCAAATGCCCCACACCTTTTGGACCTCTCTGCTTTCCTGTGTACTCCATCCTCAAAACCACCGTTTTTCACTCTCGGCAGCCTCCGGAGCAAAAAACGCAAACGTTCAACCGCTGCTCCCACAACAAAGGCCCCAGCGGGGAAAAGTCATGCTGGTCCTCACTGCCTCCGGGAACCCCTTCAAATGCCCCACACCTTTTGGAACTCTCTGCTTTCCTGTGGACTCCACCCTCAAAACCACCGTTTTTCACTCTCGGCAGCCTCCGGAGCAAAAAACGCAAACGTCCAGCCGCTGCTCCCACAGCAAAGGCCCCAGCAGGGACAAGTCATGCTGGTCCTCACTGCCTCCGGGAACCCCTTCAAATGCCCCACACCTTTTGGACCTCTCTGCTTTCCTGTGAACTCCATCCTCAAAACCACCGTTTTTCACTCTCGGCATCCGCCGGAGCAAAAAACGCAAACGTCCAGCCGCTGCTCCCACAGCAAAGGCCCCAGCAAGGAAAAGTCATGCTGGTCCTCACTGCCTCCGGGAACCCTTTCAAATGCCCCACACCTTTTGGACCTCTCTGCTTTCCTGTGTACTCCATCCTCAAAACCACCGTTTTTCACTCTCGGCAGCCTCCGGAGCAAAAAACGCAAACGTTCAACCGCTGCTCCCACAGCAAAAGCCCCAGCGGGGAAAAGTCATGCTGGTCCTCACTGCCTCCGGGAACCCCTTCAAATGCCCCACACCTTTTGCACCTCTCTGCTTTCCTGTGGACTCCATCCTCAAAACCACCGTTTTTCACTCTCGGCATCCGCCGGAGCAAAAAACGCAAACGTCCAGCCGCTGCTCCCACAGCAAAGGTTCCAAGGCGGAAAAGTCATGCTGGTCCTCAATGCCTCCGGGAACCCCTTCAAATGCCCCACACCTTTTGGACCTCTCTGCTTTCCTGTGGAATCCATCCTCAAAACCACCGTTTTTCACTCTCGACTTCATCCGGAGCAAAAAACGCAAACGTCCAGCCGCTGCTCCCACAGCAAAGGCCCCAGCGGGGAAAAGTCATGCTGGTCCTCACTGCCTCCAGGACCCCTTCAAATGCCCCACACTTTTTGGACCTCTCTGCTTTCCTGTGGACTCCATCCTCAAAACCACCGTTTTTCACTATCGGCAGCCTCCGGAGCAAAAAACGCAAACGTCCAGCCGCTGCTCCCACAGCAAAGGCCCCAGCGGGGAAAAGTCATGCTGGTCCTCACTGCCTCCGGGACCCCTTCAAATGCCCCACACCTTTTGGACCTCTCTGCTTTCCTGTGGAATCCATCCTCAAAACCACCGTTTTTAACCCTCCGTAGTCTCTGTAGCAAAAAACGCAAACGTCCAGCCGCTGCTCCCACAGCAAAGGTTCCAAGGCTGAGAAGTCATGCTGGTCCTCACTGCCTCTGGGAACCCCTTCAAATGCCCCACACCTTTTGGACCTCTCTGCTTTCCTGTGGACTCCATCCTCAAAACCACCGTTTTTCACTCTCGGCAGCCTCCGGAGCAAAAAACGCAAACGTCCAGCCGCTGCTTCCACAGCAAAGGCCCCAGCAAGAAAAGTCATGCTGGTCCTCACTACCTCCAGGAACCCCTTCAAATGCCCCACACCTTTTGGACCTCTCTGCTTTCCTGTGGACTCCATCCTCAAAACCACCGTTTTTCACTCTCGGCAGCCTCCGGAGCAAAAAACGCAAACGTCCAGCCGCTGCTTCCACAGCAATGGCCCCAGCGGGGAAAAGTCATGCTGGTCCTCACTGCCTCCGGGAACCCCTTCAAATGCCCCACACCTTTTGGACCTCTCTGTTTTCCTGTGGACTCCATCCTCAAAACCACCGTTTTTCACTCTCGACTTCATCCGGAGCAAAAAATGCAAACGTCCAGGAACTGCTTCCACAGCAAAGGCCCCAGCGGGGAAAAGTCATGCTGGTCCTCACTGCCTCCGGGAACCCCTTCAAATGCCCCACACCTTTTGGACCTCTCTGTTTTCCTGTGGAATCCATCCTCAAAACCACCGTTTTTCAGTCTCGGCAGCCTCCGGTGCAAAAAACGCAAACGTCCAGCTGCTGCTCCCACAGCAAAGGCCCCAGCAGGGAACAGTCATGCTGGTCCTCACTGCCTCCGGGAACCCCTTCAAATGCCCCACACCTTTTGGACCTCTCTGCTTTCCTGTGGAATCCATCCTCAAAACCACCGTTTTTAACCCTCGGCAGCCTCCGGATCATAAAACGCAAACGTCCAGCCGCTGCTCCCACAGCAAAGGCCCCAGCGGGTAAAAGTCATGCTGGTCCTCACTGCCTCCGGGAACCCCTTCAAATGCCCCACACCTTTTGGACCTCTCTGCTTTCCTGTGGAATCCATCCTCAAAACCACCCTTATTAACCCTCGGTAGTCTCTGTAGCAAAAAACGCAAACGTCCAGCCGCTGCTCCCACAGCAAAGGCCCCAGCGGGGAAAAGTCATGCTGGTCCTCACTGCCTCCGAAAACCCCTTCAAATGCCCCACACCTTTTGCACCTCTCTGCTTTCCTGTGGACTCCATCCTCAAAACCATCGTTTTTATACCCTCCGTAGTCTCTGTAGCAAAAAACGCAAACGTCCAGCCGCTGCTCCCACAGCAAAGGTTCCAAGGCTGAGAAGTCATGCTGGTCCTCACTGCCTCTGGGAACCCCTTCAAATGCCCCACACCTTTTGGACCTCTCTGCTTTCCTGTGGACTCCATCCTCAAAACCACCGTTTTTCACTCTCGGCAGCCTCCGGAGAAAAAAACGCAAACGTCCAGCCGCTGCTCCCACAGCAAAGGCCCCAGCGGGGAAAAGTCATGCTGGTCCTCACTGCCTCCGGGAACCCCTTCATATGCCCCACACCTTTTGGATCTGTCTGCTTTCATGTGGACTCCATCCTCAAAACCACCGTTTTTCACTCTCGGCAGCCTCCGGAGCAAAAAACGCAAACGTCCAGCCGCTGCTCCCACAGCAAAGGCCCCAGCGGGGAAAAGTCATGCTGGTCCTCACTGCCTCCGAAAACCCCTTCAAATACCCCACACCTTTTGGACCTCTCTGCTTTCCTGTGAACTCCATCCCCAAAACCACCGTTTTTCACTCTCGGCGTCCGCCGGAGCAAAAAACGCAAACGTCCAGCCGCTGCTCCCACAGCAAAGGTTACAAGGCGGAAAAGTCATGCTGGTCCTCACTGCCTCCGGGAACCCCTTCAAATGCCCCACACCTTTTGGACCTCTCTGTTTTCCTGTGGACTCCATCCTCAAAACCACCGTTTTTCACTCTCGGCAGCCTCCGGAGCAAAAAACGCAAACGTCCAGCCGCTGCTCCCACAGCAAAGGCCCCAGCGGGGAAAAGTCATGCTGGTCCTCAGTGCCTCCGGGAACCCCTTCAAATGCCCCACGCACTTCGGCCCTCTCTGGTTTCTTACAGACTCTATCTTCAAAACCACCGTTTGTCACTCTCGGCAGCCTCCTTTCGTCTGAGATGCAGTCTCTGGCCACAGCGCTGAATGGCCCCTCCTGCAGAGCTCTGTCCTTCCCCAGGAAGTGTTAATGAAAAACCTGTTCGCAAAACCCACTCACAGCTACTCGGTCCGAAATGATCTTACCGCTTTTGCCTCGACACATCAAAATATAAACCGTATACTCTTAAAGGTATACCACCTACCCTTGACTCTACACCCCTGGGCGGGGTGACTCCGAGCCACGCGGATATGCACAGATACTACACAGAACACTACAAACAATGTGCCTCAAAGGTGAGGGAAAACTCTCAGCAAGAAGAATCATGCCGGGATGGAAGTCACTGTCGGGCAAGAAGACCTGCGAGTCACAAGGGCCATGTGAGGAGGGGGGGAGGAGTGCGGGGGGAGGGTTCAACGTGGGAATGAGAGGGAAAAGGGGGAGCCAAGAAAGGAGGAAAGAGGAGACAGCTGGGGGAAAAAAAAAAGAAGAAAGGGGAGCAGCAGGGAAGAAACAATGAAGGGGGGGCGGGCGAGGTGTGAAGATGGAAAAACAGAAAGAAAGGGAGGTAGAAAGAGAGAGGGGAGACCTGGAACAGGAGAGACAAGACAGGTGGAAAGAGGGGGACAGCGGATGGAGTGGGGGAAAGAAAGGGAGAAATGGGACGGAGGAAAAATGGAGAAAGAAAAGGGGTGATGGGGGGTGAGGAAATGGGGAAGGGGGGACACGGAACACAGATGGTAGGGGGAACTGAGAAAGAAGGGTAGGGAAAAGGGGGGATGCAGGAGAAGGAAAGGGGGAACAAGGGAGAAAGGGGGAGCATGGAACACATTGGGAGAGCGTCATTGAAAAAGAAGGAACGGGGCAACGGGGGGGAAAGGGCAGAGGGAAAGGACGGGGAAAGGGGCAACGGGGAAGAATTAAAGGGGGTACCAAGGATGAAGGGAAAGAGCAAAACAGGAGGCATAGGGGAAAGGAAGGGGGAAAGGGGGACAGTAGTGTGGGGAAGAAAGGGCACGGGGGGTGGGGGGTATAAGGGATAATGAGGGAACAGGGGAGGTAGAACAAAAGGGGAAATAGGGGACATTGGACAGGGGGAAAGAAAGGCAAAGGGGGAAAGGGGCGACAGGGTGGAAGAAAGGGAAAGGAAGGGGGGAACATGGGGTGGGGGAATAAAGGGAAAGAGGGAAAGGTGGGACGGGAGGGAAGAAAGGGGAAAGGGGACAAGGAAAAGAAGGGTAAAGGGGGATGAGGAGAACGGGAAAGAAAGGGAAAAGGGGGGAATGGGGGAACACAGGGAAGAAGGGGGAAAACAGGGAAAGGGGACAGGGAAGGGTGAAGGGGAAATGCAATGAGCGGTCCCATCACCTGAAATACACTATGCCTTATGTCCCTTCTGCTTTCTTTAAAAATACTGAAACGCCATAGACAGACACATACAAGATGCTAACCTGAACCCCTGCTTGATAGTCTCATCATCAGCCCTATAAAGAGTAATTATATCAGCAACTTACACAGTATACAGCAACATTAGTGAAAAACACAAATTTCCATTTTCGTTAAAGTCGGGAATTCATCGAAATGGAATGGAAAAAACAAAAAGCATGCTATTAAACTCTCCCCCGAGGCTTCCCGGAGGCACGGTGGCTCACATGTGCAGCTGACAGAGGTACCGACGTCCTGGAGCTGTGAGCTGGTGGTGTGCGCTGTCAGGAATGGCTGGGAGCGATCCTTCCTCGCCGTGGGGCCCGTCCGCTCCTTGCTGGGGGCAGCCGCCTGTGGAACCCCCTTCTTTTCACTCCTCAGCCAGCTCCAGCAGGCATGCGTGCCCAGGCAGCCCCCGACCCTTGGCACAGCAGGGCCAGCCCCATCCTCAGCCTCACTGGCTGCACCTGAGGCTGCCCCCACTCATCCCCACCTGCAGCCTTTTTAAACCCTTGGCCCCGTCCCACCATCACCTCACTGGTCCCACCTGGGCTGCCCCAGCCCACAGCTGGAGCCCGTCAGGAGCAGGGGCCCTTGCCAAAGCCCCACAGCACATCGCCCCCTCCCCTGCCCCTGTCCCCAGCCACGACCTCTGCACCCAGGGGATGCAAACACATCCAGGGGCACACAAGGGGCAGGAAAAGTTTATTCATTAATGTACGCAAGAAATCCCAGCAGTGAGTTGGCTATAAGGCTCAGTGCCCAAACGCAACAGGACAGAGGGAGAAAAGGCAAGAGAAAAGCAGGAGGAAGGACAGAGGGACATAGAGAAGAGGTGTGAGACAGGGAAGCAGAAAACAGCACGCTGCAAACAAGAGAGGGGTGGGGAGTGGGACAGCCACGTAGAGAGAGGAGAGCGGACAGACTGCGCAAAATAACAGGCATAGAGATGGAGGAACAAATAAGAGCGACAGGGAGCAGGACAGAGGCCAAAGGGACCGGCAGGACAAGAAGACGGAGACAAGACAAGGGGCGGGGAAAATTTCTGCCGTGTCAGGGGGAAAAGAAACATTGGCAAGACATAAAAAATAACACCGGGGATCCGGACAGAGGTAGACATTGAAAGAAAATCTCAAAAGGCAATATGGTACACGAAACATAGACAAAAACTAAAAAATAGGGACAGGGAGATGTAAAAAGAAAGTGAAAAAGAGTGACTGGGTGCAGGAAAGAGAGGGTAGAATGGGGATTTGCAGACAGGTAGACGGCTAGAGGGAGACAAGGACAGAAAATTTTGAAAGCGATGGGATACAAGAATCATACACCAGAATTCAAACCTAGTTACGCAGAGCTGCATGGAGGGAGAGGTAGGAAGACAATTTGAAAAGCGACATAGCACAAGCCACACGGGCAAGAAGTTCAAATTAGTTTGGGGAATCAGAGAGGGAAGGGTAGGAGGGGAAATTAATTTAACTTACTGTTAATCAAATAATGACAAATAGGAACAAACGCAAAATAAAACACCTTCCTGCCACCCCTCCCTCTTTTCCTGGGCGCCTCTTCTCTCCTGACTTCTCTACATCCCACCCCTGACCAACGCAGGGGACATGGCATGGGGGTTGCGGCTCCTTCCTCCTCAGGCTCTTTTTCTGCTCCAGTGGGGGGTCCCTCCCATGAGGCCGCAGGTCTCGCACAGGCTCTCGGCTTCCTTCAGGCACAGCCACCTGCTCCGGCCTCGGGTCCTCCACGCGCCGCAGGGGCACGTTGGCTCCACCCTGGACCTCCCTGGACTGCAGGGGAACAGCCTGCCTCACCATGGTCTTCACCACAGGCTGCAGGAGAACCTCTGCTCTGCTTCCTACCAGCGCTGCCGATGGGCTCAGCTTTAACCAGCAGCACATCCGTCTCAGCGTGGGAACTGGCTGTGCCCAACATGGGAACAACACCCGGTGTCTTCTCACAGAACCCACCCCTGCAGCCCCCGCCCCAGCTAACGACACCTCGCATGGTAAACCCAATGCAACAGCGATGGGCTACAGGCCAGGAAGAAGGAAGCAACAGGAAACCATGCTGACAGAGATGAAAAAACAAAAAAAACAAAAAACACACAAAACAAAAAAGAGCAATGAGCCACAAGGCAGAGAAGAAGGAATTAAAAAAGGGGGCAGTGAGGTAGACAGAGATAAACTGAAACATACCAAAAAACCTCGATGAGCTGAAGGAGAGAGACAGAGCAATTAAAGAATGGGGACGGGGAGCCAGGCAGAGAGAGAACAATAAAGGTAAAAACGGACTGTGGGACACATATTTTATATTCTAAAATCCTTTATGTAATAGAGGAGGTTTTTTGTAGAGTAGATTTTTATTTTGAACACCTTCGCTATACGCAAACAAATAGTCATATGTCAATAGATAGTAAAATGAGAGGGTTTTCTCTATTTCAATGGCTCCCACCCATGTTTCCAGATTGTAACGTTTTCTAATGTCCCCTATGAATCTCCCTCTTCTGAGGCATACAACCCCAACAATGGACCTTGGGCTGCCGTAAATGGCATCATCCTATTTCAGCGTATTACCAAATAGGCCAGAAGAAAGAGGAAGGATTCAGGTGGACATGCGGCACCTCCTTTAAAGATGAGAAGTATTTGAAGACTTCAAATGAGTGTTGATCCATCTGAAGAAATTTTGCAGCCATTGTTAGTGTGGCAGTAAAGCTGCTGTCTGTTCTCGGGAAAGGGCTTGTTCCTCCCCCTTTCCCTTCAGGTGGAAATGTATGCGTGTGATTCTATACTAAAAAATAAAAAAATAATAAGGAGGAGAGGGGAAAGGGGGGACGGAACAGTGCAGAACAAAAAGGAGAAAAAGTGGGACAGGGGAAAAACAAAAAGGGGGGGAAGAGGGAAAAAAGGAAAGGGGGGAAGGGAAAGTAGAAACACTGGGAGAGAAAGAGGGGACGGGCAAGGCGTAAAGATGGAAAAACAGGAACAACAGTTAGGAGGTGGAGGCCGGAAGGTGGAGGCCAGGAGATAGAGGCCGGAAGGTGGAGGCCAAGAGATAGAGGCCGGAAGGTGGAGGCCGGAGGCCAGAAAGTAAAAGCCGGAAAGTGGAGGCCAGAGGACGAAAAGTGGAGGCCAGAGGATGAAAAGTGGAGGCCGGAAAGGGGAGGCCAGAGGCTCAAAAAGTGGAGGCCCAAAAGTGGAGGCCCAAAAGTGGAGGCCCAAAAGTGGAGGCCCAAAAAGTGGAGGCCCAAAAAGTGGAGGCCCAAAAAGTGGAGGCCCAAAAAGTGGAGGCCCAAAAAGTGGAGGCCCAAAAAGTGGAGGCCCAAAAAGTGGAGGCCCAAAAAGTAAAGGCCCAAAAAGTGGAGGCCCAAAAAGTGGAGGCCAAAAAGTGGAGGCCAAAAAGTGGAGGCCAAAAAGTGGAGGCCAAAAAGTGGAGGCCAAAAAGTGGAGGCCAGAGGCCAAGCAAAAAAATTTTGTAATTTTCATAATTCATTACCTCAAAACCACCGTTTTTAACCCTCTGTAGTCTCTGTATCAAAAAAAGCAAACGTCCAGCCGCTGCTCCCACAGCAAAGGTTCCAAGGCGGAAAAGTCATGCTGGTCCTCACTGCCTCCGGGAACCCCTTCAAATGCCCCACACCTTTTGGACCTCTCTGCTTTCCTGTGGACTCCATCCTCAAAACCACCGTTTTTAACCCTCGGTAGTCTCTGTAGCAAAAAACGCAAACGTCCAGCCGCTGCTCCCACAGCAAAGGTTCCAAGGCTGAAAAGTCATGCTGGTCCTCACTGCCTCCGGGAACCCCTTCAAATGCCCCACACCTTTTGGACCTCTCTGCTTTCCTGTGGACTCCATCCTCAAAACCACCGTTTTTCACTCTCAGCAGCCTCCGGAGCAAAAAACGCAAACGTCCAGCTGCTGCTCGCACAGCAAAGGCCCCAGCGGGGAAAAGTCATGCTGGTCCTCACTGCCTCCGGGAACCCCTTCAAATGCCCCACACCTTTTGCACCTCTCTGCTTTCCTGTGGACTCCACCCTCAAAACCACCGTTTTTCACTCTCAGCAGCCTCCAGAACAAAAAACGCAAACGTCCAGCCGCTGCTCCCACAGCAAAGGCCCCAGCGGGGAAAAGTCATGCTGGTCCTCACTGCCTCCGGGAACCCCTTCAAATGCCCCACACCTTTTGGACCTCTCTGCTTTCCTGTGGACTCCATCCTCAAAACCACCGTTTTTCACTCTCGGCAGCCTCCGGAGCAAAAAACGCAAACGTCCAGCCGCTGCTCCCACAGCAAAGGCCCCAGCAGGGAAAAGTCATGCTGGTCCTCACTGCCTCCGGGAACCCCTTCAAATGCCCCACACCTTTTGGACCTCTCTGCTTTCCTGGGGACTCCATCCTCAAAAGCACCGTTTTTCACTCTCGGCAGCCTCCGGAGCAAAAAATGCAAACGTCCAGCCGCTGCTCCCACAGCAAAGGTTCCAAAGCGGAAAAGTCATGCTGGTCCTCACTGCCTCCGGGAACCCCTTCAAATACCCCACACCTTTTGCACCTCTCTGCTTTCCTGTGGACTCCATCCTCAAAACCACCGTTTTTCACTCTCGGCAGCCTCCGGAGCAAAAAACGAAAACGTCCAGCCGCTGCCTCCACAGCAAAGGCCCAAGCGGGGAAAAGTCATGCTGGTCCTCACTGCCTCCAGGAACCCCTTCAAATGCCCCACACCTTTTGGACCTCTCTGCTTTCCTGTGGACTCCATCCTCAAAACCACTGTTTTTCACTCTCGGCATCCGCCGGAGCAAAAAACGCAAACGTCCAGCTGCTGCTCCCACAGCAAAGGCCCCAGCGGGGAAAAGTCATGCTGGTCCTCACTGCCTCCGGGAACCCCTTCAAATGCCCCACACCTTTTGGACCTCTCTGCTTTCCTGGGGACTCCATCCTCAAAACTACCGTTTTTCACTCTCGGCAGCCTCCGGAGCAAAAAACGCAAACGTCCAGCCGCTGCTCCCACAGCAAAGGTTCCAAAGCGGAAAAGTCATGCTGGTCCTCACTGCCTCCGGGAACCCCTTCAAATACCCCACACCTTTTGCACCTCTCTGCTTTCCTGTGGACTCCATCCTCAAAACCACCGTTTTTCACTCTCGGCAGCCTCCGGAGCAAAAAACGAAAACGTCTAGCCGCTGCCTCCACAGCAAAGGCCCAAGCGGGGAAAAGTCATGCTGGTCCTCACTGCCTCCAGGAACCCCTTCAAATGCCCCACACCTTTTGGACCTCTCTGCTTTCCTGTGGACTCCATCCTCAAAACCACTGTTTTTCACTCTCGGCATCCGCCGGAGCAAAAAACGCAAACGTCCAGCTGCTGCTCCCACAGCAAAGGCCCCAGCGGGGAAAAGTCATGCTGGTCCTCACTGCCTCCGGGAACCCCTTCAAATGCCCCACACCTTTTGGACCTCTCTGCTTTCCTGTGGACTCCATCCTCAAAACCACTGTTTTTAACCCTCGGTAGTCTGTGTAGCAAAAAACGCAAACGTCCAGCCGCTGCTCCCACAGCGAAGGCCCCAGCAGGGAAAAGTCATGCTGGTCTTCACTGCCTCCGGGAACCCCTTCAAATGCCTCACACCTTTTGGACCTCTCTGCTTTCCTGTGGACTCCATCCTCAAAACCACCGTTTTTCACTCTCGGCAGCCTCCGGAGCAAAAAACGCAAATGTCCAGCCGCTGCTCCCACAGCAAAGGCTCCAGCGGGGAAAAGTCATGCTGGTCCTCACTACCTCCAGGAACCCCTTCAAATGCCTCACACCTTTTGGACCTCTCTGCTTTCCTGTGGACTCCATCCTCAAAACCACCGTTTTTCACTCTCGGCAGCCTCCGGAGCAAAAAACGCAAACATCCAGCCGCTGCTCCCACAGCAAAGGCCCCAGCGGGGAAAAGTCATGCTGGTCCTCACTGCCTCCGGGAACCCCTTCAAATGCCCCACACCTTTTGGACCTCTCTGCTTTCCTGTGGACTCCATCCTCAAAACCACTGTTTTTCACTCTCGTCAGCCTCCGGAGCAAAAAACGCAAACGTCCAGCCGCTGCTCCCACAGCAAAGGTCCCAGCGGGGAAAAGTCATGCTGGTCCTCACTGCCTCCGGGAACCCCTTCAAATGCCCCACACCTTTTGGACCTCTCTGCTTTCCTGTGGACTCCATCCTCAAAACCACCGTTTTTCACTCTCGGCATCCGCCGGAGCAAAAAACGCTAACGTCCAGCCGCTGCTCCCACAGCAAAGGTTCCAAGGCGGAAAAGTCATGCTGGTCCTCACTGCCTCCGGGAACCCCTTCAAATGCCCCATACCTTTTGGACCTCTCTGTTTTCCTGTGGACTCCATCCTCAAAACCACCGTTTTTCACTCTCGGCAGCCTCCGGAGCAAAAAGCGCAAACGTCCAGCCGCTGCTCCCACAGCAAAGGCCCCAGCGGGGAAAAGTCATGCTGGTCCTCACTGCCTCCGGGAACCCCTTCAAATGCCCCACACCTTTTGGACCTCTCTGCTTTCCTGTGGACTCCATCCTCAAAACCACCGTTTTTCACTCTCGGCAGCCTCCCGAGCAAAAAACGCAAACGTCCAGCCGCTGCTCCCACAGCAAAGGCCCCAGCAGGGAAAAGTCATGCTGGTCCTCACTGCCTCCGGGAACCCCTTCAAATGCCCCACACCTTTTGGACCTCTCTGCTTTCCTGGGGACTCCATCCTCAAAACTACCGTTTTTCACTCTCGGCAGCCTCCGGAGCAAAAAACGCAAACGTCCAGCCACTGCTCCCACAGCAAAGGTTCCAAAGCGGAAAAGTCATGCTGGTCCTCACTGCCTCCGGGAACCCCTTCAAATACCCCACACCTTTTGCACCTCTCTGCTTTCCTGTGGACTCCATCCTCAAAACCACCGTTTTTAACACTCGGTAGTCTGTGTAGCAAAAAACGCAAACGTCCAGCCGCTGCTCCCACAGCAAAGGCCCAAGCGGGGAAAAGTCATGCTGGTCCTCACTGCCTCCAGGAACCCCTTCAAATGCCCCACACCTTTTGGACCTCTCTGCTTTCCTGTGGACTCCATCCTCAAAACCACTGTTTTTCACTCTCGGCATCCGCCGGAGCAAAAAACGCAAACGTCCAGCTGCTGCTCCCACAGCAAAGGCCCCAGCGGGGAAAAGTCATGCTGGTCCTCACTGCCTCCGGGAACCCCTTCAAATGCCCCACACCTTTTGGACCTCTCTGCTTTCCTGTGGACTCCATCCTCAAAACCACTGTTTTTAACCCTCGGTAGTCTGTGTAGCAAAAAACGCAAACGTCCAGCCGCTGCTCCCACAGCGAAGGCCCCAGCAGGGAAAAGTCATGCTGGTCTTCACTGCCTCCGGGAACCCCTTCAAATGCCTCACACCTTTTGGACCTCTCTGCTTTCCTGTGGACTCCATCCTCAAAACCACCGTTTTTCACTCTCGGCAGCCTCCGGAGCAAAAAACGCAAATGTCCAGCCGCTGCTCCCACAGCAAAGGCTCCAGCGGGGAAAAGTCATGCTGGTCCTCACTACCTCCAGGAACCCCTTCAAATGCCTCACACCTTTTGGACCTCTCTGCTTTCCTGTGGACTCCATCCTCAAAACCACCGTTTTTCACTCTCGGCAGCCTCCGGAGCAAAAAACGCAAACATCCAGCCGCTGCTCCCACAGCAAAGGCCCCAGCGGGGAAAAGTCATGCTGGTCCTCACTGCCTCCGGGAACCCCTTCAAATGCCCCACACCTTTTGGACCTCTCTGCTTTCCTGTGGACTCCATCCTCAAAACCACTGTTTTTCACTCTCGTCAGCCTCCGGAGCAAAAAACGCAAACGTCCAGCCGCTGCTCCCACAGCAAATGTCCCAGCGGGGAAAAGTCATGCTGGTCCTCACTGCCTCCGGGAACCCCTTCAAATGCCCCACACCTTTTGGACCTCTCTGCTTTCCTGTGGACTCCATCCTCAAAACCACCGTTTTTCACTCTCGGCATCCGCCGGAGCAAAAAACGCTAACGTCCAGCCGCTGCTCCCACAGCAAAGGTTCCAAGGCGGAAAAGTCATGCTGGTCCTCACTGCCTCCGGGAACCCCTTCAAATGCCCCATACCTTTTGGACCTCTCTGTTTTCCTGTGGACTCCATCCTCAAAACCACCGTTTTTCACTCTCGGCAGCCTCCGGAGCAAAAAGCGCAAACGTCCAGCCGCTGCTCCCACAGCAAAGGCCCCAGCGGGGAAAAGTCATGCTGGTCCTCACTGCCTCCGGGAACCCCTTCAAATGCCCCACACCTTTTGGACCTCTCTGCTTTCCTGTGGACTCCATCCTCAAAACCACCGTTTTTCACTCTCGGCAGCCTCCCGAGCAAAAAACGCAAACGTCCAGCCGCTGCTCCCACAGCAAAGGCCCCAGCAGGGAAAAGTCATGCTGGTCCTCACTGCCTCCGGGAACCCCTTCAAATGCCCCACACCTTTTGGACCTCTCTGCTTTCCTGGGGACTCCATCCTCAAAACTACCGTTTTTCACTCTCGGCAGCCTCCGGAGCAAAAAACGCAAACGTCCAGCCACTGCTCCCACAGCAAAGGTTCCAAAGCGGAAAAGTCATGCTGGTCCTCACTGCCTCCGGGAACCCCTTCAAATACCCCACACCTTTTGCACCTCTCTGCTTTCCTGTGGACTCCATCCTCAAAACCACCGTTTTTAACACTCGGTAGTCTGTGTAGCAAAAAACGCAAACGTCCAGCCGCTGCTCCCACAGCGAAGGCCCCAGCAGGGAAAAGTCATGCTGGTCCTCACTGCCTCCGGGAACCCCTTCAAATGCCCCACACCTTTTGGACCTCTCTGCTTTCCTGTGGACTCCATCCTCAAAACCACCGTTTTTCACTCTCGGCAGCCTCCGGAGCAAAAAACGCAAATGTCCAGCCGCTGCTCCCACAGCAAAGGCCCCAGCGGGGAAAAGTCATGCTGGTCCTCACTACCTCCAGGAACCCCTTCAAATGCCTCACACCTTTTGGACCTCTCTGCTTTCCTGTGGACTCCATCCTCAAAACCACCGTTTTTCACTCTCGGCAGCCTCCGGAGCAAAAAACGCAAACATCCAGCCGCTGCTCCCACAGCAAAGGCCCCAGCGGGGAAAAGTCATGCTGGTCCTCACTGCCTCCGGGAACCCCTTCAAATGCCCCACACCTTTTGGACCTCTCTGCTTTCCTGTGGACTCCATCCTCAAAACCACTGTTTTTCACTCTCGTCAGCCTCCGGAGCAAAAAACGCAAACGTCCAGCCGCTGCTCCCACAGCAAAGGTCCCAGCGGGGAAAAGTCATGCTGGTCCTCACTGCCTCCGGGAACCCCTTCAAATGCCCCACACCTTTTGGACCTCTCTGCTTTCCTGTGGACTCCATCCTCAAAACCACCGTTTTTCACTCTCGGCATCCGCCGGAGCAAAAAACGCTAACGTCCAGCCGCTGCTCCCACAGCAAAGGTTCCAAGGCGGAAAAGTCATGCTGGTCCTCACTGCCTCCGGGAACCCCTTCAAATGCCCCATACCTTTTGGACCTCTCTGTTTTCCTGTGGACTCCATCCTCAAAACCACCGTTTTTCACTCTCGGCATCCGCCGGATCAAAAAACGCAAACGTCCAGCCGCTGCTCCCACAGCAAAGGCCCCAGCGGGGAAAAGTCATGCTGGTCCTCACTGCCTCCAGGAACCCCTTCAAATGCCCCACACCTTTTGGACCTCTCTGCTTTCCTGTGGACTCCATCCTCAAAACCACCGTTTTTCACTCTCGGCAGCCTCCGGAGCAAAAAGCGCAAACGTCCATCCGCTGCTCCCACAGCAAAGGCCCCAGCGGGGAAAAGTCATGCTGGTCCTCACTACCTCTGGGAACCCCTTCAAATGCCCCACACCTTTTGGACCTCTCTGCTTTCCTGTGGACTCCATCCTCAAAACCACCGTTTTTCACTCTCGGCAGCCTCCGGAGCAAAAAACGCAAATGTCCAGCCGCTGCTCCCACAGCAAAGGCCACAGCGGGGAAAAGTCATGCTGGTCCTCACTGCCTCCGGGAACCCCTTCAAATGCCCCACACCTTTTGGACCTCTCTGCTTTCCTGTGGACTCCATCCTCAAAACCACCGTTTTTCACTCTCGGCAGCCTCCGGAGCAAAAAACGCAAACGTCCAGCCGCTGCTCCCACAGCAAAGGCCCCAGCAGGGAAAAGTCATGCTGGTCCTCACTGCCTCCGGGAACCCCTTCAAATGCCCCACACCTTTTGGACCTCTCTGCTTTCCTGTGGACTCCATCCTCAAAACCACCGTTTTTAACCCTCGGTAGTCTCTGTAGCAAAAAACGCAAACGTCCAGCCGCTGCTCCCACAGCAAAGGCCCCAGCAGGGAAAAGTCATGCTGGTCCTCACTGCCTCCGGGAACCCCTTCAAATGCCCCACACCTTTTAGACCTCTCTGCTTTCGTGTGGACTCCATCCTCAAAACCACCGTTTTTAACCCTCGGCAGCCTCCGGAGCAAAAAGCGCAAACATCCAGCCGCTGCTCCCACAGCAAAGGCCCCAGCGGGGAAAAGTCATGCTGGTCCTCACTGCCTCCGGGAACCCCTTCAAATGCCCCACACCTTTTGGACCTCTCTGCTTTCCTGTGGACTCCATCCTCAAAACCACCATTTTTAACCCTCGGTAGTCTCTGTAGCAAAAAACGCAAACGTCCAGCCGCTGCTCCCACAGCGAAGGCCCCAGCGGGGAAAAGTCATGCTGGTCCTCACTGCCTCCGGGAACCCCTTCAAATGCCCCACACCTTTTGGACCTCTCTGCTTTCCTGTGGACTCCATCCTCAAAACCATCGTTATTAACCCTCGGTAGTCTCTGTAGCAAAAAACGCAAACGTCCAGCCGCTGCTCCCACAGCAAAGGCCCCAGCGGGGAAAAGTCATGCTGGTCCTCACTGCCTCCGGGAACCCCTTCAAATGCCCCACACCTTTTGGACCTCTCTGCTTTCCTGTGGACTCCATCCTCAAAACCACCATTATTAACCCTCGGTAGTCTCTGTAGCAAAAAACGCATATGTTAAGCCGCTGCTCCCATAGCAAAGGCCCCAGCGGGGAAAAGTCATGCTGGTCCTCACTGCCTCCGGGAACCCCTTCAAATGCCCCAAACCTTTTGGACCTCTCTGCTTTCCTGTGCACTCCATCCTCAAAACCACCGTTTTTCACTCTCAGCAGCCTCCGGAGCAAAAAACGCAAACGTCCAGCCGCTGCTAGCACAGCAAAGGCCCCAGCAGGGAAAAGTCATGCTGGTCCTCACTGCCTCTGGGAACCCCTTCAAATGCCCCACACCTTTTGGACCTCTCTGCTTTCCTGTGGACTCCATCCTCAAAACCACCGTTTTTAACCCTCGGTAGTCTCTGTAGCAAAAAACGCAAACGTCCAGCCGCTGCTCCCACAGCAAAGGCCCCAGCGGGGAAAATTCATGCTGGTCCTCACTGCCTCCGGGAACCCCTTCAAATGCCCCACACCTTTTGGACCTCTCTGCTTTCCTGTGGACTCCATCCTCAAAACCACCGTTATTAACCCTCGGTAGTCTCTGTAGCAAAAAACGCAGATGTCCAGCCGCTGCTCCCACAGCAAAGGCCCCAGCAGGGAAAAGTCATGCTGGTCCTCACTGCCTCCGGGAACCCCTTCAAATGCCCCACACCTTTTGGACCTCTCTGCTTTCCTGTGGACTCCATCCTCAAAACCACCGTTTTTCACTATTGGCATCCGCCGGAGCAAAAAACGCAGATTTCCAGCCGCTGCTCCCACAGCAAAGGCCCCAGCGGGGAAAAGTCATGCTGGTCCTCACTGCCTCCGGGAACCCCTTCAAATGCCCCACACCTTTTGGACCTCTCTGCTTTCCTGTGGACTCCATCCTCAAAACCACCGTTTTTCACTCTCGGCAGCCTCCGGAGCAAAAAACGCAAACGTCCAGCCGCTGCTAGCACAGCAAAGGCCCCAGCAGGGAAAAGTCATGCTGGTCCCTACTGCCTCTGGGAACCCCTTCAAATGCCCCACACCTTTTGGACCTCTCTGCTTTCCTGTGGACTCCATCCTCAAAACCACCGTTTTTAACCCTCGGTAATCTCTGTAGCAAAAAACGCAAACGTCCAGCCGCTGCTCCCACAGCGAAGGCCCCAGCGGGGAAAAGTCATGCTGGTCCTCACTGCCTCCGGGAACCCCTTCAAATGCCCCACACCTTTTGGACCTCTCTGCTTTCCTGTGGACTCCATCCTCAAAACCACCGTTATTAACCCTCGGTAGTCTCTGTAGCAAAAAACGCAAACGTCCAGCCGCTGCTCCCACAGCAAAGGCCCCAGCGGGGAAAAGTCATGCTGGTCCTCACTGCCTCCGGGAACCCCTTCAAATGCCCCACACCTTTTGGACCTCTCTGCTTTCCTGTGGACTCCATCCTCAAAACCACCGTTATTAACCCTCGGTAGTCTCTGTAGCAAAAAACGCACATGTCCAGCCGCTGCTCCCACAGCAAAGGCCCCAGCAGGGAAAAGTCATGCTGGTCCTCACTGCCTCCGGGAACCCCTTCAAATGCCCAAACCTTTTGGACCTCTCTGCTTTCCTGTGGACTCCATCCTCAAAACCACCGTTTTTCACTCTCAGCAGCCTCCGGAGCAAAAAACGCAAACGTCCAGCCGCTGCTAGCACAGCAAAGGCCCCAGCAGGGAAAAGTCATGCTGGTCCTCACTGCCTCCGGGAACCCCTTCAAATGCCCCACACCTTTTGGACCTCTCTGCTTTCCTGTGGACTCCATCCTCAAAACCACCGTTTTTAACCCTCGGTAGTCTCTGTAGCAAAAAAGGCAGATGTCCAGCCGCTGCTCCCACAGCAAAGGCCCCAGCAGGGAAAAGTCATGCTGGTCCTCACTGCCTCCGGGAACCCCTTCAAATGTCCCACACCTTTTGCACCTCTCTGCTTTCCTGTGGACTCCATCCTCAAAACCACCGTTTTTCAATATTGGCATCCGCCGGAGCAAAAAACGCAGATTTCCAGCCGCTGCTCCCACAGCAAAGGCCCCAGCGGGGAAAAGTCATGCTGGTCCTCACTGCCTCCGGGAACCCCTTCAAATGCCCCACACCTTTTGGACCTCTCTGCTTTCCTGTGGACTCCATCCTCAAAACCACCGTTTTTCACTCTCAGCAGCCTCCGGAGCAAAAAACGCAAACGTCCAGCCGCTGCTTCCACAGCGAAGGCCCCAGCGGGGAAAAGTCATGCTGGTCCTCACTGCCTCCGGGAACCCCTTCAAATGCCCCACACCTTTTGGACCTCTCTGCTTTCCTGTGGACTCCATCCTCAAAACCACCGTTATTAACCCTCGGTAGTCTCTGTAGCAAAAAACGCAAACGTCCAGCCGCTGCTCCCACAGCAAAGGCCCCAGCGGGGAAAAGTCATGCTGGTCCTCACTGCCTCCAGGAACCCCTTCAAATGCCCCACACCTTTTGGACCTCTCTGCTTTCCTGTGGACTCCATCCTCAAAACCACCGTTTTTCACTCTCGGCCGCCTCCGGAGAAAAAACGCAAACGTCCAGCCGCTGCTCCCACAGCAAAGGCCCCAGCGGGGAAAAGTCATGCTGGTCCTCACTGCCTCGGGGAACCCCTTCAAATGCCCCACACCTTTTGGACCTCTCTGCTTTCCTGTGGACTCCATCCTCAAAACCACCGTTATTAACCCTCGGTAGTCTCTGTAGCAAAAAACGCAAACGTCCAGCCACTGCTCCCACAGCAAAGGCCCCAAGGGGGAAAAGTCATGCTGGTCCTCACTGCCTCCGGGAACCCCTTCAAATGCCCCACACCTTTTGCACCTCTCTGCTTTCCTGTGGACTCCATCCTCAAAACCACCGTTTTTAACCCTCGGTAATCTCTGTAGCAAAAAACGCAAACGTCCAGCCGCTGCTCCCACAGCAAAGGTTCCAAGGCGGAAAAGTCATGCTGGTCCTCACTGCCTCCGGGAACCCCTTCAAATGCCCCACACCTTTTGGACCTCTCTGCTTTCCTGTGGACTCCATCCTCAAAACCACCGTTTTTCACTATTGGCATCCGCCGGAGCAAAAAACGCAGATTTCCAGCCGCTGCTCCCACAGCAAAGGCCCCAGCGGGGAAAAGTCATGCTGGTCCTCACTGCCTCCGGGAACCCCTTCAAATGCCCCACACCTTTTGGACCTCTCTGCTTTCCTGTGGACTCCATCCTCAAAACCACCGTTTTTCACTCTCGGCAGCCTCCGGAGCAAAAAACGCAAACGTCCAGCCGCTGCTAGCACAGCAAAGGCCCCAGCAGGGAAAAGTCATGCTGGTCCCTACTGCCTCTGGGAACCCCTTCAAATGCCCCACACCTTTTGGACCTCTCTGCTTTCCTGTGGACTCCATCCTCAAAACCACCGTTTTTAACCCTCGGTAATCTCTGTAGCAAAAAACGCAAACGTCCAGCCGCTGCTCCCACAGCGAAGGCCCCAGCGGGGAAAAGTCATGCTGGTCCTCACTGCCTCCGGGAACCCCTTCAAATGCCCCACACCTTTTCGACCTCTCTGCTTTCCTGTGGACTCCATCCTCAAAACCACCGTTATTAACCCTCGGTAGTCTCTGTAGCAAAAAACGCAAACGTCCAGCCGCTGCTCCCACAGCAAAGACCCCAGCGGGGAAAAGTCATGCTGGTCCTCACTGCCTCCGGGAACCCCTTCAAATGCCCCACACCTTTTGGACCTCTCTGCTTTCCTGTGGACTCCATCCTCAAAACCACCGTTATTAACCCTTGGTAGTCTCTGTAGCAAAAAACGCACATGTCCAGCCGCTGCTCCCACAGCAAAGGCCCCAGCAGGGAAAAGTCATGCTGGTCCTCACTGCCTCCGGGAACCCCTTCAAATGCCCCACACCTTTTGGACCTCTCTGCTTTCCTGTGGACTCCATCCTCAAAACCACCGTTTTTCAATCTCAGCAGCCTCCGGAGCAAAAAACGCAAACGTCCAGCCGCTGCTAGCACAGCAAAGGCCCCAGCAGGGAAAAGTCATGCTGGTCCTCACTGCCTCTGGGAACCCCTTCAAATGCCCCACACCTTTTGGACCTCTCTGCTTTCCTGTGGACTCCATCCTCAAAACCACCGTTTTTAACCCACGGTAGTCTCTGTAGCAAAAAAGGCAGATGTCCAGCCGCTGCTCCCACAGCAAAGGCCCCAGCAGGGAAAAGTCATGCTGGTCCTCACTGCCTCCGGGAACCCCTTCAAATGCCCCACACCTTTTGCACCTCTCTGCTTTCCTGTGGACTCCATCCTCAAAACCACCGTTTTTCACTATTGGCATCCGCCGGAGCAAAAAACGCAGATTTCCAGCCGCTGCTCCCACAGCAAAGGCCCCAGCGGGGAAAAGTCATGCTGGTCCTCACTGCCTCCGGGAACCCCTTCAAATGCCCCACACCTTTTGGACCTCTCTGCTTTCCTGTGGACTCCATCCTCAAAACCACCGTTTTTCACTCTCAGCAGCCTCCGGAGCAAAAAACGCAAACGTCCAGCCGCTGCTTCCACAGCGAAGGCCCCAGCGGGGAAAAGTCATGCTGGTCCTCACTGCCTCCGGGAACCCCTTCAAATGCCCCACACCTTTTGGACCTCTCTGCTTTCCTGTGGACTCCATCCTCAAAACCACCGTTATTAACCCTCGGTAGTCTCTGTAGCAAAAAACGCAAACGTCCAGCCGCTGCTCCCACAGCAAAGGCCCCAGCGGGGAAAAGTCATGCTGGTCCTCACTGCCTCGGGGAACCCCTTCAAATGCCCCACACCTTTTGGACCTCTCTGCTTTCCTGTGGACTCCATCCTCAAAACCACCGTTATTAACCCTCGGTAGTCTCTGTAGCAAAAAACGCAAACGTCCAGCCACTGCTCCCACAGCAAAGGCCCCAGGGGGGAAAAGTCATGCTGGTCCTCACTGCCTCCGGGAACCCCTTCAAATGCCCCACACCTTTTAGACCTCTCTGCTTTCCTGTGGACTCCATCCTCAAAACCACCGTTTTTAACCCTCGGCAGCCTCCGGAGCAAAAAGCGCAAACGTCCAGCCGCTGCTCCCACAGCAAAGGCCCCAGCGGGGAAAAGTCATGCTGGTCCTCACTGCCTCCGGGAACCCCTTCAAATGCCCCACACCTTTTGGACCTCTCTGCTTTCCTGTGGACTCCATCCTCAAAACCACCGTTATTAACCCTCGGTAGTCTCTGTAGCAAAAAACGCAAACGTCCAGCCGCTGCTCCCACAGCAAAGGCCCCAGCGGGGAAAAGTCATGCTGGTCCTCACTGCCTCCGGGAACCCCTTCAAATGCCCCACACCTTTTGGACCTCTCTGCTTTCCTGTGGACTCCATCCTCAAAACCACCGTTATTAACCCTCGGTGGTCTCTGTAGCAAAAAACGCACATGTCCAGCCGCTGCTCCCACAGCAAAGGCCCCAGCAGGGAAAAGTCATGCTGGTCCTCACTGCCTCCGGGAACCCCTTCAAATGCCCCACACCTTTTGGACCTCTCTGCTTTCCTGTGGACTCCATCCTCAAAACCACCATTATTAACCCTCGGTAGTCTCTGTAGCAAAAAAAGGAGATGTTAAGCCGCTGCTCCCACAGCAAAGGCCCCAGCGGGGAAAAGTCATGCTGGTCCTCACTGCCTCCGGGAACCCCTTCAAATGCCCCACACCTTTTGGACCTCTCTGCTTTCCTGTGGACTCCATCCTCAAAACCACCGTTTTTCACCCTCGGCAGCCTCCGGAGCAAAAAACGCAAACGTCCAGCCGCTGCTAGCACAGCAAAGGCCCCAGCAGGGAAAAGTCATGCTGGTCCTCACTGCCTCTGGGAACCCCTTCAAATGCCCCACACCTTTTGGACCTCTCTGCTTTCCTGTGGACTCCATCCTCAAAACCACCGTTATTAACCCTCGGTAGTCTCTGTAGCAAAAAACGCAAACGTCCAGCCGCTGCTCCCACAGCAAAGGCCCCAGCGGGGAAAAGTCATGCTGGTCCTCACTGCCTCCGGGAACCCCTTCAAATGCCCCACACCTTTTGGACCTCTCTGCTTTCCTGTGGACTCCATCCTCAAAACCATCGTTATTAACCCTCGGTAGTCTCTGTAGGAAAAAACGCAGATGTCCAGCCGCTGCTCCCACAGCAAAGGCCCCAGCAGGGAAAAGTCATGCTGGTCCTCACTGCCTCCGGGAACCCCTTCAAATGCCCCACACCTTTTGGACCTCTCTGCTTTCCTGTGGACTCCATCCTCAAAACCACCGTTTTTCACTATTGGCATCCGCCGGAGCAAAAAACGCAAACGTCCAGCCGCTGCTCCCACAGCAAAGGCCCCAGCGGGGAAAAGTCATGCTGGTCCTCACTGCCTCCGGGAACCCCTTCAAATGCCCCACACCTTTTGGACCTCTCTGCTTTCCTGTGGACTCCATCCTCAAAAACACCGTTTTTCACTCTTGGCAGCCTCCGGAGCAAAATACGCAAACGTCTAGCCACTGCTCCCACAGCAAAGGCCCCAGCAGGGAAAAGTCATGCTGGTCCTCACTGCCTCGGGGAACCCCTTCAAATGCCCCACACCTTATAGACCTCTCTGCTTTCGTGTGGACTCCATCCTCAAAACCACCGTTTTTAACCCTCGGCAGCCTCCGGAGCAAAAAGCGCAAACGTCCAGCCGCTGCTCCCACAGCAAAGGCCCCAGCGGGGAAAAGTCATGCTGGTCCTCACTGCCTCCGGGAACCCCTTCAAATGCCCCACACCTTTTGGACCTCTCTGCTTTCCTGTGGACTCCATCCTCAAAACCACCGTTTTTCACTCTTGGCATCCACCGGAGCAAAAAACGCAAATGTCCAGCCGCTGCTCCCACAGCAAAGGTTCCAAGGCGGAAAAGTCATGCTGGTCCTCACTGCCTCCGGGAACCCCTTCAAATGCCCCACACCTTTTGGACCTCTCTGCTTTCCTGTGGACTCCATCCTCAAAAACACCGTTTTTCACTCTTGGCAGCCTCCGGAGCAAAATACGCAAACGTCCAGCCACTGCTCCCACAGCAAAGGCCCCAGCGGGGAAAAGTCATGCTGGTCCTCACTGCCTCCGGGAACCCCTTCAAATGCCCCACACCTTTTGGACCTCTCTGCTTTCCTGTGGACTCCATCCTCAAAACCACCGTTTTTCACTCTCAGCAGCCTCCGGAGCAAAAAACGCAAACGTCCAGCCGCTGCTAGCACAGCAAAGGCCCCAGCAGGGAAAAGTCATGCTGGTCCTCACTGCCTCTGGGAACCCCTTCAAATGCCCCACACCTTTTGGACCTCTCTGCTTTCCTGTGGACTCCATCCTCAAAACCACCGTTTTTAACCCTCGGTAGTCTCTGTAGCAAAATACGCAAACGTCCAGCCGCTGCTCCCACAGCGAAGGCCCCAGCGGGGAAAAGTCATGCTGGTCCTCACTGCCTCCGGGAACCCCTTCAAATGCCCCACACCTTTTGGACCTCTCTGCTTTCCTGTGGACTCCATCCTCAAAACCACCGTTATTAACCCTCGGTAGTCTCTGTAGCAAAAAACGCAGATGTCCAGCCGCTGCTCCCACAGCAAAGGCCCCAGCAGGGAAAAGTCATGCTGGTCCTCACTGCCTCCGGGAACCCCTTCAAATGCCCCACACCTTTTGGACCTCTCTGCTTTCCTGTGGACTCCATCCTCAAAACCACCGTTTTTCACTATTGGCATCCGCCGGAACAAAAAACGCAGATTTCCAGCCGCTGCTCCCACAGCAAAGGCCCCAGCGGGGAAAAGTCATGCTGGTCCTCACTGCCTCCGGGAACCCCTTCAAATGCCCCACACCTTTTGGACCTCTCTGCTTTCCTGTGGACTCCATCCTCAAAACCACCGATTTTCACTCTCGGCAGCCTCCGGAGCAAAAAACGCAAACGTCCAGCCGCTGCTAGCACAGCAAAAGCCCCAGCGGGGAAAAGTCATGCTGGTTCTCACTGCCTCCGGGAACCCCTTCAAATGCCCCACACCTTTTGGACCTCTCTGCTTTCCTGTGGACTCCATCCTCAAAACCACCGTTTTTCACTCTCGGCCGCCTCCGGAGCAAAAAACGCAAACGTCCAGCCGCTGCTCCCACAGCAAAGGCCCCAGCGGGGAAAAGTCATGCTGGTCCTCACTGCCTCGGGGAACCCCTTCAAATGCCCCACACCTTTTAGACCTCTCTGCTTTCCTGTGGACTCCATCCTCAAAACCACCGTTTTTAACCCTCGGCAGCCTCCGGAGCAAAAAGCGCAAACGTCCAGCCGCTGCTCCCACAGCAAAGGCCCCAGCGGGGAAAAGTCATGCTGGTCCTCACTGCCTCCGGGAACCCCTTCAAATGCCCCACACCTTTTGGACCTCTCTGCTTTCCTGTGGACTCCATCCTCAATACCACCGTTTTTCACTCTCTATAGCCTCCGGAGCAAAAAACGCAAACGTCCAGCCGCTGCTACCACAGCAAAGGCCCCAGCGGGGAAAAGTCATGCTGGTCCTCACTGCCTCCGGGAACCCCTTCAAATGCCCCACACCTTTTGGACCTCTCTGCTTTCCTGTGGACTCCATCCTCAAAACCACCGTTTTTCACTCTTGGCATCCACCGGAGCAAAAAACGCAAATGTCCAGCCGCTGCTCCGACAGCAAAGGTTCCAAGGCGGAAAAGTCATGCTGGTCCTCACTGCCTCCGGGAACCCCTTCAAATGCCCCACAGCTTTTGGACCTCTCTGCTTTCCTGTGGACTCCATCCTCAAAACCACCGTTATTAACCCTCGGTAGTCTCTGTAGCAAAAAACGCAAACGTCCAGCCGCTGCTCCCACAGCAAAGTCCCCAGCGGGGAAAAGTCATGCTGGTCCTCACTGCCTCCGGGAACCCCTTCAAATGCCCCACACCTTTTGGACCTCTCTGCTTTCCTGTGGACTCTATCCTCAAAACCACCGTTATTAACCCTCGGTAGTCTCTGTAGCAAAAAACGCAAACGTCCAGCCGCTGCTCCCACAGCAAAGGCCCCAGCGGGGAAAAGTCATGCTGGTTCTCACTGCCTCCGGGAACCCCTTCAAATGCCCCACACCTTTTGGACCTCTCTGCTTTCCTGTGGACTCCATCCTCAAAACCACCGTTTTTCACTCTCGGCCGCCTCCGGAGCAAAAAACGCAAAAGTCCAGCCGCTGCTACCACAGCAAAGGCCCCAGCGGGGAAAAGTCATGCTGGTCCTCACTACCTCCGGGAACCCCTTCAAATGCCCCACACCTTTTGGACCTCTCTGCTTTCCTGTGGATTCCATCCTCAAAACCACCGTTTTTCACTCTCGGCAGCCTCCGGAGCAAAAAACGCAAACGTCCAGCCGCTGCTCCCACAGCAAAGGCCCCAGCGGGGAAAAGTCATGCTGGTCCTCACTGCCTCCGGGAACCCCTTCAAATGCCCCACACCTTTTGGACCTCTCTGCTTTCCTGTGGACTCCATCCTCAAAACCACCATTTTTCACTCTCAGCAGCCTCCGGAGCAAAAAGCGCAAACGTCCAGCCGCTGCTCCCACAGCAAAGGCCCCAGCGGGGAAAAGTCATGCTGGTCCTCACTGCCTCCGGGAACCCCTTCAAATGCCCCACACCTTTTGGACCTCTCTGCTTTCCTGTGGACTCCATCCTCAAAACCACCGTTTTTCACTCTCAGCAGCCTCCGGAGCAAAAAGCGCAAACGTCCAGCCGCTGCTCCCACAGCAAAGGCCCCAGCGGGGAAAAGTCATGCTGGTCCTCACTGCCTCCGGGAACCCCTTCAAATGCCCCACACCTTTTGGACCTCTCTGCTTTCCTGTGGACTCCATCCTCAAAACCACCGTTTTTCACTCTTGGCATCCACCGGAGCAAAAAACGCAAATGTCCAGCCGCTGCTCCGACAGCAAAGGTTCCAAGGCGGAAAAGTCATGCTGGTCCTCACTGCCTCCGGGAACCCCTTCAAATGCCCCACAGCTTTTGGACCTCTCTGCTTTCCTGTGGACTCCATCCTCAAAACCACCGTTTTTCACTCTTGGCAGCCTCCGGAGCAAAATACGCAAACGTCTAGCCACTGCTCCCACAGCAAAGGCCCCAGGGGGGAAAAGTCATGCTGGTCCTCACTGCCTCGGGGAACCCCTTCAAATGCCCCACACCTTTTAGACCTCTCTGCTTTCGTGTGGACTCCATCCTCAAAACCACCGTTTTTAACCCTCGGCAGCCTCCGGAGCAAAAAGCGCAAACGTCCAGCCGCTGCTCCCACAGCAAAGGCCCCAGCGGGGAAAAGTCATGCTGGTCCTCACTGCCTCTGGGAACCCCTTCAAATGCCCCACACCTTTTGGACCTCTCTGCTTTCCTGTGGACTCCATCCTCAAAACCACCGTTTTTAACCCTTGGTAGTCTCTGTAGCAAAAAACGCAAACGTCCAGCCGCTGCTCCCACAGCAAAGGCCCCAGCGGGGAAAAGTCATGCTGGTCCTCACTGCCTCCGGGAACCCCTTCAAATGCCCCACACCTTTTGGACCTCTCTGCTTTCCTGTGGACTCCATCCTCAAAACCACCGTTTTTCACTCTCAGCAGCCTCCGGAGCAAAAAACGCAAACGTCCAGCCGCTGCTAGCACAGCAAAGGCCCCAGCAGGGAAAAGTCATGCTGGTCCTCACTGCCTCTGGGAACCCCTTCAAATGCCCCACACCTTTTGGACCTCTCTGCTTTCCTGTGGACTCCATCCTCAAAACCACCGTTTTTAACCCTCGGTAGTCTCTGTAGCAAAATACGCAAACGTCCAGCCGCTGCTCCCACAGCGAAGGCCCCAGCGGGGAAAAGTCATGCTGGTCCTCACTGCCTCCGGGAACCCCTTCAAATGCCCCACACCTTTTGGACCTCTCTGCTTTCCTGTGGACTCCATCCTCAAAACCACCGTTATTAACCCTCGGTAGTCTCTGTAGCAAAAAACGCAGATGTCCAGCCGCTGCTCCCACAGCAAAGGCCCCAGCAGGGAAAAGTCATGCTGGTCCTCACTGCCTCCGGGAACCCCTTCAAATGCCCCACACCTTTTGGACCTCTCTGCTTTCCTGTGGACTCCATCCTCAAAACCATCGTTATTAACCCTCGGTAGTCTCTGTAGGAAAAAACGCAGATGTCCAGCCGCTGCTCCCACAGCAAAGGCCCCAGCAGGGAAAAGTCATGCTGGTCCTCACTGCCTCCGGGAACCCCTTCAAATGCCCCACACCTTTTGGACCTCTCTGCTTTCCTGTGGACTCCATCCTCAAAACCACCGTTTTTCACTATTGGCATCCGCCGGAGCAAAAAACGCAAACGTCCAGCCGCTGCTCCCACAGCAAAGGCCCCAGCGGGGAAAAGTCATGCTGGTCCTCACTGCCTCCGGGAACCCCTTCAAATGCCCCACACCTTTTGGACCTCTCTGCTTTCCTGTGGACTCCATCCTCAAAAACACCGTTTTTCACTCTTGGCAGCCTCCGGAGCAAAATACGCAAACGTCTAGCCACTGCTCCCACAGCAAAGGCCCCAGCAGGGAAAAGTCATGCTGGTCCTCACTGCCTCGGGGAACCCCTTCAAATGCCCCACACCTTATAGACCTCTCTGCTTTCGTGTGGACTCCATCCTCAAAACCACCGTTTTTAACCCTCGGCAGCCTCCGGAGCAAAAAGCGCAAACGTCCAGCCGCTGCTCCCACAGCAAAGGCCCCAGCGGGGAAAAGTCATGCTGGTCCTCACTGCCTCCGGGAACCCCTTCAAATGCCCCACACCTTTTGGACCTCTCTGCTTTCCTGTGGACTCCATCCTCAAAACCACCGTTTTTCACTCTTGGCATCCACCGGAGCAAAAAACGCAAATGTCCAGCCGCTGCTCCCACAGCAAAGGTTCCAAGGCGGAAAAGTCATGCTGGTCCTCACTGCCTCCGGGAACCCCTTCAAATGCCCCACACCTTTTGGACCTCTCTGCTTTCCTGTGGACTCCATCCTCAAAAACACCGTTTTTCACTCTTGGCAGCCTCCGGAGCAAAATACGCAAACGTCCAGCCACTGCTCCCACAGCAAAGGCCCCAGCGGGGAAAAGTCATGCTGGTCCTCACTGCCTCCGGGAACCCCTTCAAATGCCCCACACCTTTTGGACCTCTCTGCTTTCCTGTGGACTCCATCCTCAAAACCACCGTTTTTCACTCTCAGCAGCCTCCGGAGCAAAAAACGCAAACGTCCAGCCGCTGCTAGCACAGCAAAGGCCCCAGCAGGGAAAAGTCATGCTGGTCCTCACTGCCTCTGGGAACCCCTTCAAATGCCCCACACCTTTTGGACCTCTCTGCTTTCCTGTGGACTCCATCCTCAAAACCACCGTTTTTAACCCTCGGTAGTCTCTGTAGCAAAATACGCAAACGTCCAGCCGCTGCTCCCACAGCGAAGGCCCCAGCGGGGAAAAGTCATGCTGGTCCTCACTGCCTCCGGGAACCCCTTCAAATGCCCCACACCTTTTGGACCTCTCTGCTTTCCTGTGGACTCCATCCTCAAAACCACCGTTATTAACCCTCGGTAGTCTCTGTAGCAAAAAACGCAGATGTCCAGCCGCTGCTCCCACAGCAAAGGCCCCAGCAGGGAAAAGTCATGCTGGTCCTCACTGCCTCCGGGAACCCCTTCAAATGCCCCACACCTTTTGGACCTCTCTGCTTTCCTGTGGACTCCATCCTCAAAACCACCGTTTTTCACTATTGGCATCCGCCGGAACAAAAAACGCAGATTTCCAGCCGCTGCTCCCACAGCAAAGGCCCCAGCGGGGAAAAGTCATGCTGGTCCTCACTGCCTCCGGGAACCCCTTCAAATGCCCCACACCTTTTGGACCTCTCTGCTTTCCTGTGGACTCCGTCCTCAAAACCACCGATTTTCACTCTCGGCAGCCTCCGGAGCAAAAAACGCAAACGTCCAGCCGCTGCTAGCACAGCAAAAGCCCCAGCGGGGAAAAGTCATGCTGGTTCTCACTGCCTCCGGGAACCCCTTCAAATGCCCCACACCTTTTGGACCTCTCTGCTTTCCTGTGGACTCCATCCTCAAAACCACCGTTTTTCACTCTCGGCCGCCTCCGGAGCAAAAAACGCAAACGTCCAGCCGCTGCTCCCACAGCAAAGGCCCCAGCGGGGAAAAGTCATGCTGGTCCTCACTGCCTCGGGGAACCCCTTCAAATGCCCCACACCTTTTAGACCTCTCTGCTTTCCTGTGGACTCCATCCTCAAAACCACCGTTTTTAACCCTCGGCAGCCTCCGGAGCAAAAAGCGCAAACGTCCAGCCGCTGCTCCCACAGCAAAGGCCCCAGCGGGGAAAAGTCATGCTGGTCCTCACTGCCTCCGGGAACCCCTTCAAATGCCCCACACCTTTTGGACCTCTCTGCTTTCCTGTGGACTCCATCCTCAATACCACCGTTTTTCACTCTCGATAGCCTCCGGAGCAAAAAACGCAAACGTCCAGCCGCTGCTACCACAGCAAAGGCCCCAGCGGGGAAAAGTCATGCTGGTCCTCACTGCCTCCGGGAACCCCTTCAAATGCCCCACACCTTTTGGACCTCTCTGCTTTCCTGTGGACTCCATCCTCAAAACCACCGTTTTTCACTCTTGGCATCCACCGGAGCAAAAAACGCAAATGTCCAGCCGCTGCTCCGACAGCAAAGGTTCCAAGGCGGAAAAGTCATGCTGGTCCTCACTGCCTCCGGGAACCCCTTCAAATGCCCCACAGCTTTTGGACCTCTCTGCTTTCCTGTGGACTCCATCCTCAAAACCACCGTTTTTCACTCTTGGCAACCTCCGGAGCAAAATACGCAAACGTCTAGCCACTGCTCCCACAGCAAAGGCCCCAGGGGGGAAAAGTCATGCTGGTCCTCACTGCCTCGGGGAACCCCTTCAAATGCCCCACACCTTTTAGACCTCTCTGCTTTCGTGTGGACTCCATCCTCAAAACCACCGTTTTTAACCCTCGGCAGCCTCCGGAGCAAAAAGCGCAAACGTCCAGCCGCTGCTCCCACAGCAAAGGCCCCAGCGGGGAAAAGTCATGCTGGTCCTCACTGCCTCTGGGAACCCCTTCAAATGCCCCACACCTTTTGGACCTCTCTGCTTTCCTGTGGACTCCATCCTCAAAACCACCGTTTTTAACCCTTGGTAGTCTCTGTAGCAAAAAACGCAAACGTCCAGCCGCTGCTCCCACAGCAAAGTCCCCAGCGGGGAAAAGTCATGCTGGTCCTCACTGCCTCCGGGAACCCCTTCAAATGCCCCACACCTTTTGGACCTCTCTGCTTTCCTGTGGACTCTATCCTCAAAACCACCGTTATTAACCCTCGGTAGTCTCTGTAGCAAAAAACGCAAACGTCCAGCCGCTGCTCCCACAGCAAAGGCCCCAGCGGGGAAAAGTCATGCTGGTTCTCACTGCCTCCGGGAACCCCTTCAAATGCCCCACACCTTTTGGACCTCTCTGCTTTCCTGTGGACTCCATCCTCAAAACCACCGTTTTTCACTCTCGGCCGCCTCCGGAGCAAAAAACGCAAACGTCCAGCCGCTGCTACCACAGCAAAGGCCCCAGCGGGGAAAAGTCATGCTGGTCCTCACTACCTCCGGGAACCCCTTCAAATGCCCCACACCTTTTGGACCTCTCTGCTTTCCTGTGGATTCCATCCTCAAAACCACCGTTTTTCACTCTCGGCAGCCTCCGGAGCAAAAAACGCAAACGTCCAGCCGCTGCTCCCACAGCAAAGGCCCCAGCGGGGAAAAGTCATGCTGGTCCTCACTGCCTCCGGGAACCCCTTCAAATGCCCCACACCTTTTGGACCTCTCTGCTTTCCTGTGGACTCCATCCTCAAAACCACCATTTTTCACTCTCAGCAGCCTCCGGAGCAAAAAGCGCAAACGTCCAGCCGCTGCTCCCACAGCAAAGGCCCCAGCGGGGAAAAGTCATGCTGGTCCTCACTGCCTCCGGGAACCCCTTCAAATGCCCCACACCTTTTGGACCTCTCTGCTTTCCTGTGGACTCCATCCTCAAAACCACCGTTTTTCACTCTTGGCATCCACCGGAGCAAAAAACGCAAATGTCCAGCCGCTGCTCCGACAGCAAAGGTTCCAAGGCGGAAAAGTCATGCTGGTCCTCACTGCCTCCGGGAACCCCTTCAAATGCCCCACAGCTTTTGGACCTCTCTGCTTTCCTGTGGACTCCATCCTCAAAACCACCGTTTTTCACTCTTGGCAGCCTCCGGAGCAAAATACGCAAACGTCTAGCCACTGCTCCCACAGCAAAGGCCCCAGGGGGGAAAAGTCATGCTGGTCCTCACTGCCTCGGGGAACCCCTTCAAATGCCCCACACCTTTTAGACCTCTCTGCTTTCGTGTGGACTCCATCCTCAAAACCACCGTTTTTAACCCTCGGCAGCCTCCGGAGCAAAAAGCGCAAACGTCCAGCCGCTGCTCCCACAGCAAAGGCCCCAGCGGGGAAAAGTCATGCTGGTCCTCACTGCCTCTGGGAACCCCTTCAAATGCCCCACACCTTTTGGACCTCTCTGTTTTCCTGTGGACTCCATCCTCAAAACCACCGTTTTTCACTCTCAGCAGCCTCCGGAGCAAAAAACGCAAACGTCCAGCCGCTGCTCCCACAGCAAAGGCCCCAGCGGGGAAAAGTCATGCTGGTCCTCACTGCCTCCGGGAACCCCTTCAAATGCCCCACACCTTTTAGACCTCTCTGCTTTCCTGTGCACTATAACCTCAAAACCACCGTTTTTCAATCTCAGCAGCCTCCGGAGCAAAAAACGCAAACGTCCAGCCGCTGCTAGCACAGCAAAGGCCCCAGCAGGGAAAAGTCATGCTGGTCCTCACTGCCTCTGGGAACCCCTTCAAATGCCCCACACCTTTTGGACCTCTCTGCTTTCCTGTGGACTCCATCCTCAAAACCACCGTTTTTAACCCACGGTAGTCTCTGTAGCAAAAAAGGCAGATGTCCAGCCGCTGCTCCCACAGCAAAGGCCCCAGCAGGGAAAAGTCATGCTGGTCCTCACTGCCTCCGGGAACCCCTTCAAATGCCCCACACCTTTTGCACCTCTCTGCTTTCCTGTGGACTCCATCCTCAAAACCACCGTTTTTCACTATTGGCATCCGCCGGAGCAAAAAACGCAGATTTCCAGCCGCTGCTCCCACAGCAAAGGCCCCAGCGGGGAAAAGTCATGCTGGTCCTCACTGCCTCCGGGAACCCCTTCAAATGCCCCACACCTTTTGGACCTCTCTGCTTTCCTGTGGACTCCATCCTCAAAACCACCGTTTTTCACTCTCAGCAGCCTCCGGAGCAAAAAACGCAAACGTCCAGCCGCTGCTTCCACAGCGAAGGCCCCAGCGGGGAAAAGTCATGCTGGTCCTCACTGCCTCCGGGAACCCCTTCAAATGCCCCACACCTTTTGGACCTCTCTGCTTTCCTGTGGACTCCATCCTCAAAACCACCGTTATTAACCCTCGGTAGTCTCTGTAGCAAAAAACGCAAACGTCCAGCCGCTGCTCCCACAGCAAAGGCCCCAGCGGGGAAAAGTCATGCTGGTCCTCACTGCCTCGGGGAACCCCTTCAAATGCCCCACACCTTTTGGACCTCTCTGCTTTCCTGTGGACTCCATCCTCAAAACCACCGTTATTAACCCTCGGTAGTCTCTGTAGCAAAAAACGCAAACGTCCAGCCACTGCTCCCACAGCAAAGGCCCCAGGGGGGAAAAGTCATGCTGGTCCTCACTGCCTCCGGGAACCCCTTCAAATGCCCCACACCTTTTAGACCTCTCTGCTTTCCTGTGGACTCCATCCTCAAAACCACCGTTTTTAACCCTCGGCAGCCTCCGGAGCAAAAAGCGCAAACGTCCAGCCGCTGCTCCCACAGCAAAGGCCCCAGCGGGGAAAAGTCATGCTGGTCCTCACTGCCTCCGGGAACCCCTTCAAATGCCCCACACCTTTTGGACCTCTCTGCTTTCCTGTGGACTCCATCCTCAAAACCACCGTTATTAACCCTCGGTAGTCTCTGTAGCAAAAAACGCAAACGTCCAGCCGCTGCTCCCACAGCAAAGGCCCCAGCGGGGAAAAGTCATGCTGGTCCTCACTGCCTCCGGGAACCCCTTCAAATGCCCCACACCTTTTGGACCTCTCTGCTTTCCTGTGGACTCCATCCTCAAAACCACCGTTATTAACCCTCGGTGGTCTCTGTAGCAAAAAACGCACATGTCCAGCCGCTGCTCCCACAGCAAAGGCCCCAGCAGGGAAAAGTCATGCTGGTCCTCACTGCCTCCGGGAACCCCTTCAAATGCCCCACACCTTTTGGACCTCTCTGCTTTCCTGTGGACTCCATCCTCAAAACCACCATTATTAACCCTCGGTAGTCTCTGTAGCAAAAAAAGGAGATGTTAAGCCGCTGCTCCCACAGCAAAGGCCCCAGCGGGGAAAAGTCATGCTGGTCCTCACTGCCTCCGGGAACCCCTTCAAATGCCCCACACCTTTTGGACCTCTCTGCTTTCCTGTGGACTCCATCCTCAAAACCACCGTTTTTCACCCTCGGCAGCCTCCGGAGCAAAAAACGCAAACGTCCAGCCGCTGCTAGCACAGCAAAGGCCCCAGCAGGGAAAAGTCATGCTGGTCCTCACTGCCTCTGGGAACCCCTTCAAATGCCCCACACCTTTTGGACCTCTCTGCTTTCCTGTGGACTCCATCCTCAAAACCACCGTTATTAACCCTCGGTAGTCTCTGTAGCAAAAAACGCAAACGTCCAGCCGCTGCTCCCACAGCAAAGGCCCCAGCGGGGAAAAGTCATGCTGGTCCTCACTGCCTCCGGGAACCCCTTCAAATGCCCCACACCTTTTGGACCTCTCTGCTTTCCTGTGGACTCCATCCTCAAAACCATCGTTATTAACCCTCGGTAGTCTCTGTAGGAAAAAACGCAGATGTCCAGCCGCTGCTCCCACAGCAAAGGCCCCAGCAGGGAAAAGTCATGCTGGTCCTCACTGCCTCCGGGAACCCCTTCAAATGCCCCACACCTTTTGGACCTCTCTGCTTTCCTGTGGACTCCATCCTCAAAACCACCGTTTTTCACTATTGGCATCCGCCGGAGCAAAAAACGCAAACGTCCAGCCGCTGCTCCCACAGCAAAGGCCCCAGCGGGGAAAAGTCATGCTGGTCCTCACTGCCTCCGGGAACCCCTTCAAATGCCCCACACCTTTTGGACCTCTCTGCTTTCCTGTGGACTCCATCCTCAAAAACACCGTTTTTCACTCTTGGCAGCCTCCGGAGCAAAATACGCAAACGTCTAGCCACTGCTCCCACAGCAAAGGCCCCAGCAGGGAAAAGTCATGCTGGTCCTCACTGCCTCGGGGAACCCCTTCAAATGCCCCACACCTTATAGACCTCTCTGCTTTCGTGTGGACTCCATCCTCAAAACCACCGTTTTTAACCCTCGGCAGCCTCCGGAGCAAAAAGCGCAAACGTCCAGCCGCTGCTCCCACAGCAAAGGCCCCAGCGGGGAAAAGTCATGCTGGTCCTCACTGCCTCCGGGAACCCCTTCAAATGCCCCACACCTTTTGGACCTCTCTGCTTTCCTGTGGACTCCATCCTCAAAACCACCGTTTTTCACTCTTGGCATCCACCGGAGCAAAAAACGCAAATGTCCAGCCGCTGCTCCCACAGCAAAGGTTCCAAGGCGGAAAAGTCATGCTGGTCCTCACTGCCTCCGGGAACCCCTTCAAATGCCCCACACCTTTTGGACCTCTCTGCTTTCCTGTGGACTCCATCCTCAAAAACACCGTTTTTCACTCTTGGCAGCCTCCGGAGCAAAATACGCAAACGTCCAGCCACTGCTCCCACAGCAAAGGCCCCAGCGGGGAAAAGTCATGCTGGTCCTCACTGCCTCCGGGAACCCCTTCAAATGCCCCACACCTTTTGGACCTCTCTGCTTTCCTGTGGACTCCATCCTCAAAACCACCGTTTTTCACTCTCAGCAGCCTCCGGAGCAAAAAACGCAAACGTCCAGCCGCTGCTAGCACAGCAAAGGCCCCAGCAGGGAAAAGTCATGCTGGTCCTCACTGCCTCTGGGAACCCCTTCAAATGCCCCACACCTTTTGGACCTCTCTGCTTTCCTGTGGACTCCATCCTCAAAACCACCGTTTTTAACCCTCGGTAGTCTCTGTAGCAAAATACGCAAACGTCCAGCCGCTGCTCCCACAGCGAAGGCCCCAGCGGGGAAAAGTCATGCTGGTCCTCACTGCCTCCGGGAACCCCTTCAAATGCCCCACACCTTTTGGACCTCTCTGCTTTCCTGTGGACTCCATCCTCAAAACCACCGTTATTAACCCTCGGTAGTCTCTGTAGCAAAAAACGCAGATGTCCAGCCGCTGCTCCCACAGCAAAGGCCCCAGCAGGGAAAAGTCATGCTGGTCCTCACTGCCTCCGGGAACCCCTTCAAATGCCCCACACCTTTTGGACCTCTCTGCTTTCCTGTGGACTCCATCCTCAAAACCACCGTTTTTCACTATTGGCATCCGCCGGAACAAAAAACGCAGATTTCCAGCCGCTGCTCCCACAGCAAAGGCCCCAGCGGGGAAAAGTCATGCTGGTCCTCACTGCCTCCGGGAACCCCTTCAAATGCCCCACACCTTTTGGACCTCTCTGCTTTCCTGTGGACTCCATCCTCAAAACCACCGATTTTCACTCTCGGCAGCCTCCGGAGCAAAAAACGCAAACGTCCAGCCGCTGCTAGCACAGCAAAAGCCCCAGCGGGGAAAAGTCATGCTGGTTCTCACTGCCTCCGGGAACCCCTTCAAATGCCCCACACCTTTTGGACCTCTCTGCTTTCCTGTGGACTCCATCCTCAAAACCACCGTTTTTCACTCTCGGCCGCCTCCGGAGCAAAAAACGCAAACGTCCAGCCGCTGCTCCCACAGCAAAGGCCCCAGCGGGGAAAAGTCATGCTGGTCCTCACTGCCTCGGGGAACCCCTTCAAATGCCCCACACCTTTTAGACCTCTCTGCTTTCCTGTGGACTCCATCCTCAAAACCACCGTTTTTAACCCTCGGCAGCCTCCGGAGCAAAAAGCGCAAACGTCCAGCCGCTGCTCCCACAGCAAAGGCCCCAGCGGGGAAAAGTCATGCTGGTCCTCACTGCCTCCGGGAACCCCTTCAAATGCCCCACACCATTTGGTCCTCTCTGCTTTCCTGTGGACTCCATCCTCAATACCACCGTTTTTCACTCTCTATAGCCTCCGGAGCAAAAAACGCAAACGTCCAGCCGCTGCTACCACAGCAAAGGCCCCAGCGGGGAAAAGTCATGCTGGTCCTCACTGCCTCCGGGAACCCCTTCAAATGCCCCACACCTTTTGGACCTCTCTGCTTTCCTGTGGACTCCATCCTCAAAACCACCGTTTTTCACTCTTGGCATCCACCGGAGCAAAAAACGCAAATGTCCAGCCGCTGCTCCGACAGCAAAGGTTCCAAGGCGGAAAAGTCATGCTGGTCCTCACTGCCTCCGGGAACCCCTTCAAATGCCCCACAGCTTTTGGACCTCTCTGCTTTCCTGTGGACTCCATCCTCAAAACCACCGTTTTTCACTCTTGGCAACCTCCGGAGCAAAATACGCAAACGTCTAGCCACTGCTCCCACAGCAAAGGCCCCAGGGGGGAAAAGTCATGCTGGTCCTCACTGCCTCGGGGAACCCCTTCAAATGCCCCACACCTTTTAGACCTCTCTGCTTTCGTGTGGACTCCATCCTCAAAACCACCGTTTTTAACCCTCGGCAGCCTCCGGAGCAAAAAGCGCAAACGTCCAGCCGCTGCTCCCACAGCAAAGGCCCCAGCGGGGAAAAGTCATGCTGGTCCTCACTGCCTCTGGGAACCCCTTCAAATGCCCCACACCTTTTGGACCTCTCTGCTTTCCTGTGGACTCCATCCTCAAAACCACCGTTTTTAACCCTTGGTAGTCTCTGTAGCAAAAAACGCAAACGTCCAGCCGCTGCTCCCACAGCAAAGTCCCCAGCGGGGAAAAGTCATGCTGGTCCTCACTGCCTCCGGGAACCCCTTCAAATGCCCCACACCTTTTGGACCTCTCTGCTTTCCTGTGGACTCTATCCTCAAAACCACCGTTATTAACCCTCGGTAGTCTCTGTAGCAAAAAACGCAAACGTCCAGCCGCTGCTCCCACAGCAAAGGCCCCAGCGGGGAAAAGTCATGCTGGTTCTCACTGCCTCCGGGAACCCCTTCAAATGCCCCACACCTTTTGGACCTCTCTGCTTTCCTGTGGACTCCATCCTCAAAACCACCGTTTTTCACTCTCGGCCGCCTCCGGAGCAAAAAACGCAAAAGTCCAGCCGCTGCTACCACAGCAAAGGCCCCAGCGGGGAAAAGTCATGCTGGTCCTCACTACCTCCGGGAACCCCTTCAAATGCCCCACACCTTTTGGACCTCTCTGCTTTCCTGTGGATTCCATCCTCAAAACCACCGTTTTTCACTCTCGGCAGCCTCCGGAGCAAAAAACGCAAACGTCCAGCCGCTGCTCCCACAGCAAAGGCCCCAGCGGGGAAAAGTCATGCTGGTCCTCACTGCCTCCGGGAACCCCTTCAAATGCCCCACACCTTTTGGACCTCTCTGCTTTCCTGTGGACTCCATCCTCAAAACCACCATTTTTCACTCTCAGCAGCCTCCGGAGCAAAAAGCGCAAACGTCCAGCCGCTGCTCCCACAGCAAAGGCCCCAGCGGGGAAAAGTCATGCTGGTCCTCACTGCCTCCGGGAACCCCTTCAAATGCCCCACACCTTTTGGACCTCTCTGCTTTCCTGTGGACTCCATCCTCAAAACCACCGTTTTTCACTCTTGGCATCCACCGGAGCAAAAAACGCAAATGTCCAGCCGCTGCTCCGACAGCAAAGGTTCCAAGGCGGAAAAGTCATGCTGGTCCTCACTGCCTCCGGGAACCCCTTCAAATGCCCCACAGCTTTTGGACCTCTCTGCTTTCCTGTGGACTCCATCCTCAAAACCACCGTTTTTCACTCTTGGCAGCCTCCGGAGCAAAATACGCAAACGTCTAGCCACTGCTCCCACAGCAAAGGCCCCAGGGGGGAAAAGTCATGCTGGTCCTCACTGCCTCGGGGAACCCCTTCAAATGCCCCACACCTTTTAGACCTCTCTGCTTTCGTGTGGACTCCATCCTCAAAACCACCGTTTTTAACCCTCGGCAGCCTCCGGAGCAAAAAGCGCAAACGTCCAGCCGCTGCTCCCACAGCAAAGGCCCCAGCGGGGAAAAGTCATGCTGGTCCTCACTGCCTCTGGGAACCCCTTCAAATGCCCCACACCTTTTGGACCTCTCTGCTTTCCTGTGGACTCCATCCTCAAAACCACCGTTTTTAACCCTTGGTAGTCTCTGTAGCAAAAAACGCAAACGTCCAGCCGCTGCTCCCACAGCAAAGGCCCCAGCGGGGAAAAGTCATGCTGGTCCTCACTGCCTCCGGGAACCCCTTCAAATGCCCCACACCTTTTGGACCTCTCTGCTTTCCTGTGGACTCCATCCTCAAAACCACCGTTTTTCACTCTCAGCAGCCTCCGGAGCAAAAAACGCAAACGTCCAGCCGCTGCTAGCACAGCAAAGGCCCCAGCAGGGAAAAGTCATGCTGGTCCTCACTGCCTCTGGGAACCCCTTCAAATGCCCCACACCTTTTGGACCTCTCTGCTTTCCTGTGGACTCCATCCTCAAAACCACCGTTTTTAACCCTCGGTAGTCTCTGTAGCAAAATACGCAAACGTCCAGCCGCTGCTCCCACAGCGAAGGCCCCAGCGGGGAAAAGTCATGCTGGTCCTCACTGCCTCCGGGAACCCCTTCAAATGCCCCACACCTTTTGGACCTCTCTGCTTTCCTGTGGACTCCATCCTCAAAACCACCGTTATTAACCCTCGGTAGTCTCTGTAGCAAAAAACGCAGATGTCCAGCCGCTGCTCCCACAGCAAAGGCCCCAGCAGGGAAAAGTCATGCTGGTCCTCACTGCCTCCGGGAACCCCTTCAAATGCCCCACACCTTTTGGACCTCTCTGCTTTCCTGTGGACTCCATCCTCAAAACCACCGTTTTTCACTATTGGCATCCGCCGGAGCAAAAAACGCAGATTTCCAGCCGCTGCTCCCACAGCAAAGGCCCCAGCAGGGAAAAGTCATGCTGGTCCTCACTGCCTCCGGGAACCCCTTCAAATGCCCCACACCTTTTGGACCTCTCTGCTTTCCTGTGGACTCCATCCTCAAAACCACCGTTTTTCACTCTCGGCAGCCTCCGGAGCAAAAAACGCAAACGTCCAGCCGCTGCTAGCACAGCAAAAGCCCCAGCGGGGAAAAGTCATGCTGGTTCTCACTGCCTCCGGGAACCCCTTCAAATGCCCCACACCTTTTGGACCTCTCTGCTTTCCTGTGGACTCCATCCTCAAAACCACCGTTTTTCACTCTCGGCCGCCTCCGGAGCAAAAAACGCAAACGTCCAGCCGCTGCTCCCACAGCAAAGGCCCCAGCGGGGAAAAGTCATGCTGGTCCTCACTGCCTCTGGGAACCCCTTCAAATGCCCCACACCTTTTAGACCTCTCTGCTTTCCTGTGGACTCCATCCTCAAAACCACCGTTTTTAACCCTCGGCAGCCTCCGGAGCAAAAAGCGCAAACGTCCAGCCGCTGCTCCCACAGCAAAGGCCCTAGCGGGGAAAAGTCATGCTGGTCCTCACTGCCTCCGGGAACCCCTTCAAATGCCCCACACCTTTTGGACCTCTCTGCTTTCCTGTGGACTCCATCCTCAATACCACCGTTTTTCACTCTCGATAGCCTCCGGAGCAAAAAACGCAAACGTCCAGCCGCTGCTCCCACAGCAAAGGCCCCAGCGGGGAAAAGTCATGCTGGTCCTCACTACCTCCGGGAACCCCTTCAAATGCCCCACACCTTTTGGACCTCTCTGCTTTCCTGTGGATTCCATCCTCAAAACCACCGTTTTTCACTCTCGGCAGCCTCCGGAGCAAAAAACGCAAACGTCCAGCCGCTGCTCCCACAGCAAAGGCCCCAGCGGGGAAAAGTCATGCTGGTCCTCACTGCCTCCGGGAACCCCTTCAAATGCCCCACACCTTTTGGACCTCTCTGCTTTCCTGTGGACTCCATCCTCAAAACCACCATTTTTCACTCTCAGCAGCCTCCGGAGCAAAAAGCGCAAACGTCCAGCCGCTGCTCCCACAGCAAAGGCCCCAGCGGGGAAAAGTCATGCTGGTCCTCACTGCCTCCGGGAACCCCTTCAAATGCCCCACACCTTTTGGACCTCTCTGCTTTCCTGTGGACTCCATCCTCAAAACCACCGTTTTTCACTCTTGGCATCCACCGGAGCAAAAAACGCAAATGTCCAGCCGCTGCTCCGACAGCAAAGGTTCCAAGGCGGAAAAGTCATGCTGGTCCTCACTGCCTCCGGGAACCCCTTCAAATGCCCCACAGCTTTTGGACCTCTCTGCTTTCCTGTGGACTCCATCCTCAAAACCACCGTTTTTCACTCTTGGCAGCCTCCGGAGCAAAATACGCAAACGTCTAGCCACTGCTCCCACAGTAAAGGCCCCAGGGGGGAAAAGTCATGCTGGTCCTCACTGCCTCGGGGAACCCCTTCAAATGCCCCACACCTTTTAGACCTCTCTGCTTTCGTGTGGACTCCATCCTCAAAACCACCGTTTTTAACCCTCGGCAGCCTCCGGAGCAAAAAGCGCAAACGTCCAGCCGCTGCTCCCACAGCAAAGGCCCCAGCGGGGAAAAGACATGCTGGTCCTCACTGCCTCTGGGAACCCCTTCAAATGCCCCACACCTTTTGGACCTCTCTGCTTTCCTGTGGACTCCATCCTCAAAACCACCGTTTTTAACCCTTGGTAGTCTCTGTAGCAAAAAACGCAAACGTCCAGCCGCTGCTCCCACAGCAAAGTCCCCAGCGGGGAAAAGTCATGCTGGTCCTCACTGCCTCCGGGAACCCCTTCAAATGCCCCACACCTTTTGGACCTCTCTGCTTTCCTGTGGACTCTATCCTCAAAACCACCGTTATTAACCCTCGGTAGTCTCTGTAGCAAAAAACGCAAACGTCCAGCCGCTGCTCCCACAGCAAAGGCCCCAGCGGGGAAAAGTCATGCAGGTCCTCACTGCCTCCGGGAACCCCTTCAAATGCCCCACACCTTTTGGACCTCTCTGCTTTCCTGTGGAATCCATCGTCAAAACCACCGTTATTAACCCTCGGTAGTCTCTGTAACAAAAAACGCAGATGTCCAGCCGCTGCTACCACAGCAAAGGCCCCAGCAGGGTAAAGTCATGCTGGTCCTCACTGCCTCCGGGAACCCCTTCAAATGCCCCACACCTTTTGGACCTCTCTGCTTTCCTGTGGACTCCATCCTCAAAACCACCATTATTAACCCTCGGTAGTCTCTGTAGCAAAAAACGCAGATGTTAAGCCGCTGCTCCCACAGCAAAGGCCCCAGCGGGGAAAAGTCATGCTGGTCCTCACTGCCTCCGGGAACCCCTTCAAATGCCCCACACCTTTTGGACCTCTCTGCTTTCCTGTGGACTCCATCCTCAAAACCACCGTTTTTCACTCTCGGCAGCCTCCGGAGCAAAAAACGCAAACGTCCAGCCGCTGCTTCCACAGCAAAGGCCCCAGCAGGGAAAAGTCATGCTGGTCCTCACTGCCTCTGGGAACCCCTTCAAATGCCCCACACCTTTTGGACCTCTCTGCTTTCCTGTGGACTCCATCCTCAAAACCACCGTTTTTAACCCTCGGTAGTCTCTGTAGCAAAAAACGCAAACGTCCAGCCGCTGCTCCCACAGCGAAGGCCCCAGCGGGGAAAAGTCATGCTGGTCCTCACTGCCTCCGGGAACCCCTTCAAATGCCCCACACCTTTTGGACCTCTCTGCTTTGCTGTGGACTCCATCCTCAAAACCACCGATATTAACCCTCGGTAGTCTCTGTAGCAAAAAACGCAGATGTTAAGCCGCTGCTCCCACAGCAAAGGCCCCAGCAGGGAAAAGTCATGCTGGTCCTCACTGCCTCCGGGAACCCCTTCAAATGCCCCACACCTTTTGGACCTCTCTGCTTTCCTGTGGACTCCATCCTCAAAACCACCGTTTTTCACTCTCAGCAGCCTCCAGAGCAAAAAACGCAAACGTCCAGCCGCTGCTCCCACAGCAAAGCCCCAGCGGGTAAAAGTCATGCTGGTCCTCACTGCCTCCGGGAACCCCTTCAAATGCCCCACACCTTTTGGACCTCTCTGCTTTCCTGTGGACTCCATCCTCAAAACCACCGTTTTTAACCCTCGGTAGTCTCTGTAGTAAAAAACGCAAACGTCCAGCCGCTGCTCCCACAGCGAAGGCCCCAGCAGGGAAAAGTCATGCTGGTCCTCACTGCCTCCGGGAACCCCTTCAAATGCCCCACACCTTTTGGACCTCTCTGCTTTCCTGTGGACTCCATCCTCAAAACCACCGTTTTTCACTCTCGGCAGCCTCCGGAGCAAAAAACGCAAACGTCCAGTCGCTGCTAGCACAGCAAAGGCTCCAGCAGGGAAAAGTCATGCTGGTCCTCACTGCCTCCGGGAACCCCTTCAAATGCCCCACACCTTTTGGACCTCTCTGCTTTCCTGTGGACTCCATCCTCAAAACCACCGTTTTTCACTCTCAGCAGCCTCCGGAGCAAAAAACGCAATCGTCCAGCCGCTGCTCCCACAGCAAAGGCCCCAGCGGGGAAAAGTCATGCTGGTCTTCACTACCTCCAGGAACCCCTTCAAATGCCCCACACCTTTTGGACCTCTCTGCTTTCCTGTGGACTCCATCCTCAAAACCACCGTTTTTCACTCTCGGCAGCCTCTGGAGCAAAAAACGCAAACGTCCAGCCGCTGCTCCCACAGCAAAGGCCCAGCGGGGAAAAGTCATGCTGGTCCTCACTGCCTCCGGGAACCCCTTCAAATGCCCCACACCTTTTGGACCTCTCTGCTTTCCTGTGGACTCCATCCTCAAAACCACCGTTTTTCACTCTTGGCATCCGCCGGAGCAAAAAACGCAAACGTCCAGCCGCTGCTCCCACAGCAAAGGTTCCAAGGCGGAAAAGTCATGCTGGTCCTCACTGCCTCCGGGAACCCCTTCAAATGCCCCACACCTTTTGGACCTCTCTGCTTTCCTGTGGACTCCATCCCCAAAACCACCATTTTTCACTCTCAGCAGCCTCCAGAGCAAAAAACGCAAACGTCCAGCCGCTGCTCCCACAGCAAAGCCCCAGCGGGTAAAAGTCATGCTGGTCCTCACTGCTTCCGGGAACCCCTTCAAATGCCCCACACCTTTTGGACCTCTCTGCTTTCCTGTGGACTCCATCCTCAAAACCACCGTTTTTAACCCTCGGTAGTCTCTGTAGCAAAAAACACAAACGTCCAGCCGCTGCTCTCACAGCGAAGGCCCCAGCAGGGAAAAGTCATGCTGGTCCTCACTGCCTCCAGGAACCCCTTCAAATGCCCCACACCTTTTGGACCTCTCTGCTTTCCTGTGGACTCCATCCTCAAAACCACCGTTTTTCACTCTTGGCATCCGCCGGAGCAAAATACGCAAACGTCTAGCCACTGCTCCCACAACAAAGGCCCCAGCGGGGAAAAGTCATGCTGGTCCTCACTGCCTCTGGGAACCACTTCAAATGCCCCACACCTTTTGCACCTCTCTGCTTTCCTGTGGACTCCATCCTCAAAACCACCGTTTTTAACCCTCGGTAGGCTCTGTAGCAAAATACGCAGACGTTAAGCCGCTGCTCCCACAGCAAAGGCCCCAGCGGGGAAAAGTCATGCTGGTCCTCACTGCCTCCGGGAACCCCTTCAAATGCACCACACCTTTTGCACCTCTCTGCTTTCCTGTGGACTCCATCCTCAAAACCACCGTTTTTCACTCTCGGCAGCCTCCGGAGCAAAAAACGAAACGTCCAGCCGCTTCTACCACAGCAAAGGCCCCAGCGGGGAAAAGTCATGCTGGTCCTCACTGCCTCCGGGAACCCCTTCAAATGCCCCACACCTTTTGGACCTCTCTGCTTTCCTGTGGAATCCATCCTCAAAACCACTGTTTTTAACCCTCTGTAGTCTCTGTATCAAAAAACGCAAACGTCCAGCCGCTGCTCCCACAGCAAAGGCCCCAGCGGGGAAAAGTCATGCTGGTCCTCACTGCCTCCGGGAACCCCTTCAAATGCCCCACACCTTTTGGACCTCTCTGCTTTCCTGTGGACTCCATCCTCAAAACCACCGTTTTTCACTCTCGACAGCCTCCGGAGCAAAAAACGCAAACGTCCAGCCGCTGCTAGCACAGCAAAGGCCCCAGCAGGGAAAAGTCATGCTGGTCCTCACTGCCTCCGGGAACCCCTTCAAATGCCCCATACGTTTTGGACCTCTCTGTTTTCCTGTGGACTCCATCCTCAAAACCACCGTTTTTCACTCTCGGCAGCCTCCGGAGCAAAAAACGCAAACGTCCAGCCGCTGCTCCCACAGCAAAGGTTCCAAGGCGGAAAAGTCATGCTGGTCCTCACTGCCTCTGGGAACCCCTTCAAATGCCCCACACCTTTTGGACCTCTCTGTTTTCCTGTGGACTCCATCCTCAAAACCACCGTTTTTCACTCTCGGCAGCCTCCGGAGCAAAAAACGCAAACGTCCAGCCGCTGCTCCCACAGCAAAGGACCCAGCGGGGAAAAGTCATGCTGGTCTTCACTACCTCCAGGAACCCCTTCAAATGCCCCACACCTTTTGGACCTCTCTGCTTTCCTGTGGACTCCATCCTCAAAACCACCGTTTTTCACTCTCGGCATCCGCCGGAGCAAAAAACGCAAACGTCCAGCCGCTGCTCCCACAGCAAAGGTTCCAAGGCGGAAAAGTCATGCTGGTCCTCACTGCCTCTGGGAACCCCTTCAAATGCCCCACACCTTTTAGACCTCTCTGTTTTCCTGTGGACTCTATCCTCAAAACCACCGTTTTTCACTCTCGGCAGCCTCCGGAGCAAAAAACGCAAACGTCCAGCCGCTGCTCCCACAGCAAAGGCCCCAGAGGGGAAAAGTCATGCTGGTCCTCACTGCCTCCGGGAACCCCTTCATATGCCCCACACCTTTTGGATCTGTCTGCTTTCATGTGGAATCCATCCTCAAAACCACCGTTTTTCACTCTCGGCAGCCTCCGGAGCAAAAAACGCAAACGTCCAGCCGCTGCTCCCACAGCAAAGGCCCCAGCGGGGAAAAGTCATGCTGGTCCTCACTGCCTCCGGGAACCCCTTCAAATGCCCCACACCTTTTGGACCTCTCTGCTTTCCTGTGGACTCCATCCTCAAAACCACCGTTTTTCACTCTCGGCAGCCTCCGGAGCAAAAAACGCAAACGTCCAGCCGCTGCTCCCACAGCAAAGGACCCAGCGGGGAAAAGTCATGCTGGTCTTCACTACCTCCAGGAACCCCTTCAAATGCCCCACAGCTTTTGGACCTCTCTGCTTTCCTGTGGACTCCATCCTCAAAACCACCGTTTTTCACTCTCGGCATCCGCCGGAGCAAAAAACGCAAACGTCCAGCCGCTGCTCCCACAGCAAAGGTTCCAAGGCGGAAAAGTCATGCTGGTCCTCACTGCCTCTGGGAACCCCTTCAAATGCCCCACACCTTTTGGACCTCTCTGTTTTCCTGTGGACTCTATCCTCAAAACCACCGTTTTTCACTCTCGGCAGCCTCCGGAGCAAAAAACGCAAACGTCCAGCCGCTGCTCCCACAGCAAAGGCCCCAGCGGGGAAAAGTCATGCTGGTCTTCACTACCTCCAGGAACCTCTTCAAATGCCCCACACCTTTTGGACCTATCTGCTTTCCTGTGGAATCCATCCTCAAAACCACCGTTTTTCACTCTCGGCAGCCTCCGGAGCAAAAAACGCAAACGTCCAGCCGCTGCTCCCACAGCAAAGGCCCCAGCAGGGAAAAGTCATGCTGGTCCTCACTGCCTCCGGGAACCCCTTCATATGCCCCACACCTTTTGGATCTGTCTGCTTTCATGTGGACTCCATCCTCAAAACCACCGTTTTTCACTCTCGGCAGCCTCCGGAGCAAAAAATGCAAACGTCCAGCCGCTGCTCCCACAGCAAAGGCCCCAGCGGGGAAAAGTCATGCTGGTCCTCACTGCCTCCGGGAACCCCTTCAAATACCCCACACCTTTTGGACCTCTCTGCTTTCCTGTGGACTCCATCCTCAAAACCACCTTTTTTCACTCTCGGCATCCGCCGGAGCAAAAAACGCAAACGTCCAGCCGCTGCTCCCACAGCAAGGGCCCCTTCAAGGAAAAGTCATGCTGGTCCTCACTGCCTCCGGGAACCCTTTCAAATGCCCCACACCTTTTGGACCTCTCTGCTTTCCTGTGGACTCCATCCTCAAAACCACCGTTTTTCACTCTCGGCAGCCTCCGGAGCAGAAAACGCAAACGTCCAGCCGCTGCTCCCACAGCAAAGGCCCCAGCGGGGAAAAGTCATGCTGGTCCTCACTGCCTCCGGGAACCCCTGCAAATGCCCCACACCTTTTGCACCTCTCTGCTTTCCTGTGGACTCCATCCTCAAAACCACCGGTTTTCACTCTCAGCATCCGCCGGAGCAAAAAACGGAAACGTCCAGCCGCTGCTTCCACAGCAAAGGCCCCAGCGGGGAAAAGTCATGCTGGTTCTCACTGCCTCCGGGAACCCCTTCAAATGCCCCACACCTTTTGGACCTCTCTGCTTTCCTGTGGAATCCATCCTCAAAACCACCGTTAGTAACCCTCGGTAGTCTCTGTAGCAAAAAACGCAAACGTCCAGCCGCTGCTCCCACAGCAAAGGCCCCAGCGGGGAAAAGTCATGCTGGTCCTCACTGCCTCCGGGAACCCCTGCAAATGCCCCACACCTTTTGGACCTCTTTGCTTTCCTGTGGACTCCATCCTCAAAACCACCGTTTTTATACCCTCCGTAGTCTCTTTAGCAAAAAACGCAAACGTCCAGCCGCTGCTCCCACAGCAAATGTTCCAAGGCTGAAAAGTCATGCTGGTCCTCACTGCCTCCGGGAACCCCTTCAAATGCCCCACACCTTTTGGACCTCTCTGCTTTCCTGTGGACTCCATCCTCAAAACCACCGTTTTTCACTCTCGGCAGCCTCCGGAGCAAAAAACGCAAACGTCCAGCCGCTGCTCCCACAGCAAAGGCCCCAGCGGGGAAAAGTCATGCTGGTCCTCACTGCCTCCGGGAACCACTTCAAATGCCCCACACCTTTTGGACCTCTCTGCTTTGCTGTGGAATCCATCCTCAAAACAACTGTTTTTAACCCTCTGTATTCTCTGTATCAAAAAACGCAAACGTCCAGCCGCTGCTCCCACAGCAAAGGCCCCAGCGGGGAAAAGTCATGCTGGTCCTCACTGCCTCCGGGAACCCCTTCAAATGCCCCACACCTTTTGGACCTCTCTGCTTTCCTGTGGAATCCATCCTCAAAACCACCGCTTTTAACCCTCGGTAGTCTCTGTAGCAAAAAAAGCAAACGTCCAGCCGCTGCTCCCACAGCAAACGTTCCAAGGCAGAAAAGTCATGCTGGACCTCACTGCCTCCGGGAACCCCTTCAAATGCCCCACACCTTTTGGACCTCTCTGCTTTCCTGTGGACTCCATCCTCAAAACCACCGTTTTTCACTCTCGGCAGCCTCCGGAGCAAAAAACGCAAACGTCCAGCCGCTGCTCCCACAGCAAAGGTTCCAAAGCGGAAAAGTCATGCTGGTCCTCACTGCCTCTGGGAACCCCTTCAAATGCCCCACACCTTTTAGACCTCTCTGTTTTCCTGTGGACTCTATCCTCAAAACCACCGTTTTTCACTCTCGGCAGCCTCCGGAGCAAAAAACGCAAACGTCCAGCCGCTGCTCCCACAGCAAAGGCCCCAGAGGGGAAAAGTCATGCTGGTCCTCACTGCCTCCGGGAACCCCTTCATATGCCCCACACCTTTTGGATCTGTCTGCTTTCATGTGGACTCCATCCTCAAAACCACCGTTTTTCACTCTCGGCAGCCTCCGGAGCAAAAAACGCAAACGTCCAGCCGCTGCTCCCACAGCAAAGGCCCCAGCGGGGAAAAGTCATGCTGGTCCTCACTGCCTCCGGGAACCCCTTCAAATACCCCACACCTTTTGGACCTCTCTGCTTTCCTGTGGACTCCATCCTCAAAACCACCTTTTTTCACTCTCGGCATCCGCCGGAGCAAAAAACGCAAACGTCCAGCCGCTGCTCCCACAGCAAAGGCCCCATCAAGGAAAAGTCATGCTGGTCCTCACTGCCTCCGGGAACCCCTTCAAATGCCCCACACCTTTTGGACCTCTCTGTTTTCCTGTGGAGTCCATCCTCAAAACCACCGTTTTTCACTCTCAGCAGCCTCCGGAGCAAAAAACGCAAACGTCCAGCCGCTGCTCCCACAGCAAAGGACCCAGCGGGGAAAAGTCATGCTGGTCTTCACTACCTCCAGGAACCCCTTCAAATGCCCCACAGCTTTTGGACCTCTCTGCTTTCCTGTGGACTCCATCCTCAAAACCACCGTTTTTCACTCTCGGCATCCGCTGGAGCAAAAAACGCAAACGTCCAGCCGCTGCTCCCACAGCAAAGGTTCCAAGGCGGAAAAGTCATGCTGGTCCTCACTGCCTCTGGGAACCCCTTCAAATGCCCCACACCTTTTAGACCTCTCTGTTTTCCTGTGGACTCTATCCTCAAAACCACCGTTTTTCACTCTCGGCAGCCTCCGGAGCAAAAAACGCAAACGTCCAGCCGCTGCTCCCACAGCAAAGGCCCCAGAGGGGAAAAGTCATGCTGGTCCTCACTGCCTCCGGGAACCCCTTCATATGCCCCACACCTTTTGGATCTGTCTGCTTTCATGTGGACTCCATCCTCAAAACCACCGTTTTTCACTCTCGGCAGCCTCCGGAGCAAAAAACGCAAACGTCCAGCCGCTGCTCCCACAGCAAAGGCCCCAGCGGGGAAAAGTCATGCTGGTCATCACTGCCTCCAGGAACCCCTTCAAATACCCCACACCATTTGGACCTCTCTGCTTTCCTGTGGACTCCATCCTCAAAACCACCTTTTTTCACTCTCGGCATCCGCCGGAGCAAAAAACGCAAACGTCCAGCCGCTGCTCCCACAGCAAAGGCCCCATCAAGGAAAAGTCATGCTGGTCCTCACTGCCTCCGGGAACCCCTTCAAATGCCCCACACCTTTTGGACCTCTCTGTTTTCCTGTGGAGTCCATCCTCAAAACCACCGTTTTTCACTCTCGGCAGCCTCCGGAGCAAAAAACGCAAACGTCCAGCCGCTGCTCCCACAGCAAAGGACCCAGCGGGGAAAAGTCATGCTGGTCTTCGCTACCTCCAGGAACCCCTTCAAATGCCCCACAGCTTTTGGACCTCTCTGCTTTCCTGTGGACTCCATCCTCAAAACCACCGTTTTTCACTCTCGGCATCCGCCGGAGCAAAAAACGCAAACGTCCAGCCGCTGCTCCCACAGCAAAGGTTCCAAGGCGGAAAAGTCATGCTGGTCCTCACTGCCTCTGGGAACCCCTTCAAATGCCCCACACCTTTTGGACCTCTCTGTTTTCCTGTGGACTCTATCCTCAAAACCACCGTTTTTCACTCTCGGCAGCCTCCGGAGCAAAAAAAGCAAACGTCCAGCCGCTGCTCCCACAGCAAAGGCCCCAGCGGGGAAAAGTCATGCTGGTCTTCACTACCTCCAGGAACCTCTTCAAATGCCCCACACCTTTTGGACCTATCTGCTTTCCTGTGGAATCCATCCTCAAAACCACCGTTTTTCACTCTCGGCAGCCTCCGGAGCAAAAAACGCAAACGTCCAGCCGCTGCTCCCACAGCGAAGGCCCCAGCGGGGACAAGTCATGCTGGTCCTCACTGCCTCCGGGAACCCCTTCATATTCCCCACACCTTTTGGATCTGTCTGCTTTCATGTGGACTCCATCCTCAAAACCACCGTTTTTCACTCTCGGCATCCGCCGGAGCAAAAAACGCAAACGTCCAGCCGCTGCTCCCACAGCAAAGGCCCCTTCAAGGAAAAGTCATGCTGTTCCTCACTGCCTCCGGGAACCCTTTCAAATGCCCCACACGTTTTGGACCTCTCTGCTTTCCTGTGGACTCCATCCTCAAAACCACCGTTTTTCACTCTCGGCAGCCTCCGGAGCAGAAAACGAAAACGTCCAACCACTGCTCCCACAGCAAAGGCCCCAGCGGGGAAAAGTCATGCTGGTCCTCACTGCCTCCGGGAACCCCTTCATATGCCCCACACCTTTTGGAACTCTCTGCTTTCCTGTGGACTCCACCCTCAAAACCACCGTTTTTCACTCGGCAGCCTCCGGAGTAAAAAACGCAAAAGTCCAGCCGCTGCTCCCACAGCAAAGGCCCCAGCGGGGACAAGTCATGCTGGTCCTCACTGCCTCCGGGAACCCCTTGAAATGCCCCACACCTTTTGGACCTCTCTGCTTTCCTGTGGAATCCATCCTCAAAACCATCGTTTTTCACTCTCAGCAGCCTCCGGAGCAAAAAACTCAAACATCCAGCCGCTGCACCCACAGCAAATGCCCAGCGGTGAAAAGTCATGCTGGTACTCACTGCCTCCGGGAACCCCTTCAAATGCCCCACAGCTTTTGGACCTCTCTGCTTTCCTGTGGACTCCATCCTCAAAACCACCGTTTTTCACTATTGGCATCCGCCGGAGCAAAAAACGCAAACGTCCAGCCGCTGCTCCCACAGCAAAGGCCCCAGCGGGGAAAAGTCATGCTGGTCCTCACTGCCTCCAGGAACCCCTGCAAATGCCCCACACCTTTTGCACCTCTCTGCTTTCCTGTGGACTCCATCCTCAAAACCACCGGTTTTCACTCTCAGCATCCGCCGGAGCAAAAAACGCAAACGTCCAGCCGCTGCTAGCACAGCAAAAGCCCCAGCGGGGAAAAGTCATGCTGGTTCTCACTGCCTCCGGGAACCCCTTCAAATGCCCCACACCTTTTGGACCTCTCTGCTTTCCTGTGGAATCCATCCTCAAAACCACCGTTTTTAACCCTCGGCATCCTCCGGAACAAAAAACGCAAACGTCCAGCCGCTGCTCCCACAGCAAAGGAGCCAGCGGGTAAAAGTCATGCTGGTCCTCACTGCCTCCGGGAACCCCTTCAAATGCCCCACACCTTTTGGACCTCTCTGTTTTCCTGTGGACTCTATCCTCAAAACCACCGTTTTTCACTCTCGGCAGCCTCCGGAGCAAAAAACGCAAACGTCCAGCCGCTGCTCCCACAGCAAAGGCCCCAGCGGGGAAAAGTCATGCTGGTCTTCACTACCTCCAGGAACCTCTTCAAATGCCCCACACCTTTTGGACCTCTTTGCTTTCCTGTGGAATCCATCCTCAAAACCACCGTTTTTCACTCTCGGCAGCCTCCGGAGCAAAAAACGCAAACGTCCAGCCGCTGCTCCCACAGCAAAGGCCCCAGCGGGGAAAAGTCATGCTGGTCCTCACTGCCTCCGGGAACCCCTTCAAATACCCCACACCTTTTGGACCTCTCTGCTTTCCTGTGGACTCCATCCTCAAAACCACCGTTTTTCACTCTCGGCATCCGCCGGAGCAAAAAACGCAAACGTCCAGCCGCTTCTCCCACAGCAACGGCCCCTTCAAGGAAAAGTCATGCTGGTCCTCACTGCCTCCGGGAACCCTTTCAAATGCCCCACACCTTTTGGACCTCTCTGCTTTCCTGTGGAATCCATCCTCAAAACCATCGTTTTTCACTCTCAGCAGCCTCCGGAGCAAAAAACTCAAACATCCAGCCGCTGCACCCACAGCAAATGCCCAGCGGTGAAAAGTCATGCTGGTCCTCACTGCCTCCGGGAACCCCTTCAAATGCCCCACACCTTTTGGACCTCTCTGCTTTCCTGTGGACTCCATCCTCAAAACCACCGTTTTTTCACTATTGGCATCCGCCGGAGCAAAAAACGCAAACGTCCAGCCGCTGCTCCCACAGCAAAGGCCCCAGCGGGGAAAAGTCATGCTGGTCCTCACTGCCTCCGGGAACCCCTTCAAATGCCCCACACCTTTTGCACCTCTCTGCTTTCCTGTGGAATCCATCCTCAAAACCACCGTTAGTAACCCTCGGTAGTCTCTGTAGCAAAAAACGCAAACGTCCAGCCGCTGCTCCCACAGCAAAGGCCCCAGCGGGGAAAAGTCATGCTGGTCCTCACTGCCTCCGGGAACCCCTGCAAATGCCCCACACCTTTTGCACCTCTTTGCTTTCCTGTGGACTCCATCCTCAAAACCACCGTTTTTATACCCTCCGTAGTCTCTTTAGCAAAAAACGCAAACGTCCAGCCGCTGCTCCCACAGCAAATGTTCCAAGGCTGAAAAGTCATGCTGGTCCTCACTGCCTCCGGGAACCCCTTCAAATGCCCCACACCTTTTGGACCTCTCTGCTTTCCTGTGGACTCCATCCTCAAAACCACCGTTTTTCACTCTCGGCAGCCTCCGGAGCAAAAAACGCAAACGTCCAGCCGCTGCTCCCACAGCAAAGGCCCCAGCGGGGAAAAGTCATGCTGGTCCTCACTGCCTCCGGGAACCACTTCAAATGCCCCACACCTTTTGGACCTCTCTGCTTTGCTGTGGAATCCATCCTCAAAACAACTGTTTTTAACCCTCTGTATTCTCTGTATCAAAAAACGCAAACGTCCAGCCGCTGCTCCCACAGCAAAGGCCCCAGCGGGGAAAAGTCATGCTGGTCCTCACTGCCTCCGGGAACCCCTTCAAATGCCCCACACCTTTTGGACCTCTCTGTTTTCCTGTGGAATCCATCCTCAAAACCACCGCTTTTAACCCTCGGTAGTCTCTGTAGCAAAAAAAGCAAACGTCCAGCCGCTGCTCCCACAGCAAACGTTCCAAGGCAGAAAAGTCATGCTGGTCCTCACTGCCTCCGGGAACCCCTTCAAATGCCCCACACCTTTTGGACCTCTCTGCTTTCCTGTGGACTCCATCCTCAAAACCACCGTTTTTCACTCTCGGCAGCCTCCGGAGCAAAAAACGCAAACGTCCAGCCGCTGCTCCCACAGCAAAGGCCCCAGCAGGGAAAAGTCATGCTGGTCCTCACTGCCTCCGGGAACCCCTTCAAATGCCCCATACGTTTTGGACCTCTCTGTTTTCCTGCTGACTCCATCCTAAAAACCACCGTTTTTCACTCTCGGCATCCGCCGGAGCAAAAAACGCAAACGTCCAGCCGCTGCTCCCACAGCAAAGGTTCCAAGGCGGAAAAGTCATGCTGGTCCTCACTGCCTCTGGGAACCCCTTCAAATGCCCCACACCTTTTGGACCTCTCTGTTTTCCTGTGGACTCCATCCTCAAAACCACCGTTTTTCACTCTCGGCAGCCTCCGGAGAAAAATACGCAAACGTCCAGCCGCTGCTTCCACAGCAAAGGCCCCAGCAAGAAAAGTCATGCTGGTCCTCACTACCTCCAGGAACCCCTTCAAATGCCCCACACCTTTTGGACCTCTCTGCTTTCCTGTGGACTCCATCCTCAAAACCACCGTTTTTCACTCTCGGCAGCCTCCGGAGCAAAATACGCAAACGTCCAGCCGCTGCTAGCACAGCAAAGGCCCCAGCGGGGAAAAGTCATGCTGGTCCTCACTGCCTCCGGGAACGCCTTCATATGCCCCACACCTTTTGGATCTGTCTGCTTTCATGTGGACTCCATCCTCAAAACCACCGTTTTTCACTCTCGGCCGCCTCCGGAGCAAAAAACGCAAACGTCCAGCCGCTGCTCCCACAGCAAAGGCCCCAGCGGGGAAAAGTCATGCTGGTCCTCACTGCCTCCGGGAACCCTTTCAAATACGCCACACCTTTTGGACCTCTCTGCTTTCCTGTGAACTCCATCCTCAAAACCACCGTTTTTCACTCTCGGCAGCCTCCGGAGCAAAAAACGCAAACGTCCAACCGCTGCTCCCACAGCAAAGGCCCCAGCGGGGAAAAGTCATGCTGGTCCTCACTGCCTCTGGGAACCCCTTCAAATGCCCCACACCTTTTGGACCTCTCTGCTTTCCTGTGGACTCCATCCTCAAAACCACCGTTATTAACCCTCGGTAGTCTCTGTAGCAAAAAACGCAGATGTCCAGCCGCTGCTCCCACAGCAAAGGCCCCAGTGGGGAAAAGTCATGCTGGTCCTCACTGCCTCGGGGAAGCCCTTCAAATGCCCCACACCTTTTGGACCTCTCTGTTTTCCTGTGGACTCCATCCTCAAAACCACCGCTTTTAACCCTCGGTAGTCCCTGTAGCAAAAAACGCAAACGTCCAGCCGCTGCTCCCACAGCAAACGTTCCAAGGCAGAAAAGTCATGCTGGTCCTCACTACCTCCGGGAACCCCTTCAAATGCCCCACACCTTTTGGACCTCTCTGTTTTCCTGTGGACTCCATCCTCAAAACCACCGTTTTTCAACCTCGGCAGCCTCCGGAGCAAAAAACGCAAACGTCCAGCCGCTGCTTCCACAGCAAAGGCCCCAGCAAGAAAAGTCATGCTGGTCCTCACTACCTCCAGGAACCCCTTCAAATGCCCCACACCTTTTGGACCTCTCTGCTTTCCTGTGGACTCCATCCTCAAAACCACCGTTTTTCACTCTCGGCAGCCTCCGGAGCAAAATACGCAAACGTCCAGCCGCTGCTAGCACAGCAAAGGCCCCAGCGGGGAAAAGTCATGCTGGTCCTCACTGCCTCCGGGAACGCCTTCATATGCCCCACACCTTTTGGATCTGTCTGCTTTCCTGTGGACTCCATCCTCAAAACCACCGTTTTTCACTCTCGGCAGCCTCCGGAGCAAAAAACGCAAACGTCCAGCCGCTGCTCCCACAGCAAAGGCCCCAGCGGGGAAAAGTCATGCTGGTCCTCACTGCCTCCGGGAACCCCTTCAAATACCCCACACCTTTTGGACCTCTCTGCTTTCCTGTGAACTCCATCCTCAAAACCACCGTTTTTCACTCTCGGCAGCCTCCGGAGCAAAAAACGCAAACGTCCAGCCGCTGCTCCCACAGCAAAGGTTCCAAGGCGGAAAAGTCATGCTGGTCCTCACTGCCTCCGGGAACCCCTTCAAATGCCCCACACCTTTTGGACCTCTCTGTTTTCCTGTGGACTCCATCCTCAAAACCACCGTTTTTCACTCTCGGCAGCCTCCGGAGCAAAAAACGCAAACGTCCAGCCGCTGCTCCCACAGCAAAGGCCCCAGCGGGGAAAAGTCATGCTGGTCCTCACTGCCTCCGGGAACCCTTTCAAATGCCCCACACCTTTTGGACCTCTCTGCTTTCCTGTGGACTCCATCCTCAAAACCACCGTTTTTCACTCTCGGCAGCCTCCGGAGCAAAAAACGCAAACGTCCAACCGCTGCTTCCACAGCAAAGGCCGCAGCGGGGAAAAGTCATGCTGGTCCTCACTGCCTCCGGGAACCCCTTCAAATGCCCCACACCTTTTGGAACTCTCTGCTTTCCTGTGGACTCCACCCTCAAAACCACCGTTTTTCACTCTCGGCAGCCTCCGGAGCAAAAAACGCAAACGTCCAGCCACTGCTCCCACAGCAAAGGCCCCAGCGGGGACAAGTCATGCTGGTCCTCACTGCCTCCGGGAACCCCTTCAAATGCCCCACACCTTTTGGACCTCTCTGCTTTCCTGTGGAATCCATCCTCAAAATTACCGTTTTTCACTCTCAGCAGCCTCCGGAGCAAAAAACTCAAACATCCAGCCGCTGCACCCACAGCAAAGGCCCAGCGTGGAAAAGTCATGCTGGTCCTCACTGCCTCCGGGAACCCCTTCAAATGCCCCACACCTTTTGGACCTCTCTGCTTTCCTGTGGACTCCATCCTCAAAACCACCGTTTTTCACTCTCGGCAGCCTCCGGAGCAAAAAACGCAAACGTCCAGCCGCTGCTCCCACAGCAAAGGCCCCAGCAGGGAAAAGTCATGCTGGTCCTCACTGCCTCCGGGAACCCCTTCAAATGCCCCACACCTTTTGGACCTCTCTGTTTTCCTGTGGACTCCATCCTCAAAACCACCGTTTTTCACTCTCGGCATCCGCCGGTGCCAAAAACGCAAACGTCCAGCTGCTGCTCCCACAGCAAAGGTTCCAAGGCGGAAAAGTCATGCTGGTTCTCACTGCCTCTGGGAACCCCTTCAAATGCCCCACACCTTTTGGACCTCTCTGTTTTCCTGTGGACTCCATCCTCAAAACCACCGTTTTTCACCCTCGGCAGCCTCTGGAGCAAAAAACGCAAACGTCCAGCCGCTGCTCCCACAGCAAAGGCCCCAGCGGGGAAAAGTCATGCTGGTCCTCACTGCCTCCGGTAACCACTTCAAATGCCCCACACCTTTTGGACCTCTCTGCTTTCCTGTGGACTCCATCCTCAAAACCACCGTTATTAACCCTCGGCAGCCTCCGGAGCAAAAAACGCAAACGTCCAGCCGCTGCTCCCACAGCAAAGGCCCCAGCGGGGAAAAGTCATGCTGGTCCTCACTGCCTCCGGGAACCCCTTCAAATGCCCCACACCTTTTGGACCTCTCTGATTTTCTGTGGAATCCATCCTCAAAACCACTGTTTTTAACCCTCTGTATTCTCTGTATCAAAAAACGCAAACGTCCAGCCGCTGCTCCCACAGCAAAGGTTCCAAGGCGGAAAAGTCATGCTGGTCCTACCTGCCTCCGGGAACCCCTTCAAATGCCCCACACCTTTTGCACCTCTCTGTTTTCCTGTGGAATCCATCCTCAAAACCACCGCTTTTAACCCTCGGTAGTCCCTGTAGCAAAAAACGCAAACGTCCAGCCGCTGCTCCCACAGCAAACGTTCCAAGGCAGAAAAGTCATGCTGGTCCTCACTGCCTCCGGGAACCACTTCAAATGCCCCACACCTTTTGGACCTCTCTGCTTTCCTGTGGACTCCATCCTCAAAACCACCGTTTTTCACTCTCGGCAGCCTCCGGAGCAAAAAACGCAGATGTCCAGCCGCTGCACCCACAGCAAAGGCCCAGCGAGGAAAAGTCATGCTGGTCCTCACTGCCTCCGGGAACCCCTTCAAATGCCCCACACCTTTTGGACCTCTCTGCTTTCCTGTGGACTCCATCCTCAAAACCACCGTTTTTCACTCTCGGCAGCCTCCGGAGCAAAAAACGCAGATGTCCAGCCGCTGCTCCCACAGCAAAGGCCCCAGCGGGGAAAAGTCATGCTGGTCCTCAGTGCCTCCGGGAACCCCTTCAAATGCCCCACGCACTTCGGCCCTCTCTGGTTTCTTACAGACTCTATCTTAAAAACCACCGTTTGTCACTCTCGGCAGCCTCCTTTCGTCTGAGATGCAGTCTCTGGCCACAGCGCTGAATGGCCCCTCCTGCAGAGCTCTGTCCTTCCCCAGGAAGTGTTAATGAAAAACCTGTTCGCAAAACCCACTCACAGCTACTCGGTCCGAAATGATCTTACCGCTTTTGCCTCGACACATCAAAATATAAACCGTATACTCTTAAAGGTATACCACCTACCCTTGACTCTACACCCCTGGGCGGGGTGACTCCGAGCCACGCGGATATGCACAGATACTACACAGAACACTACAAACAATGTGCCTCAAAGGTGAGGGAAAACTCTCAGCAAGAAGAATCATGCCGGGATGGAAGTCACTGTCGGGCAAGAAGACCTGCGAGTCACAAGGGCCATGTGAGGAGGGGGGGAGGAGTGGGGGGGGAGGGTTCAACGTGGGAATGAGAGGGAAAAGGGGGAGCCAAGAAAGGAGGAAAGAGGAGACAGCTGGGGGAAAAAAAAAAGAAGAAAGGGGAGCAGCAGGGAAGAAACAATGAAGGGGGGGCGGGCGAGGTGTGAAGATGGAAAAACAGAAAGAAAGGGAGGTAGAAAGAGAGAGGGGAGACCTGGAACAGGAGAGACAAGACAGGTGGAAAGAGGGGGACAGCGGATGGAGTGGGGGAAAGAAAGGGAGAAATGGGACGGAGGAAAAATGGAGAAAGAAAAGGGGTGATGGGGGGTGAGGAAATGGGGAAGGGGGGACACGGAACACAGATGGTAGGGGGAACTGAGAAAGAAGGGTAGGGAAAAGGGGGGATGCAGGAGAAGGAAAGGGGGAACAAGGGAGAAAGGGGGAGCATGGAACACATTGGGAGAGCGTCATTGAAAAAGAAGGAACGGGGCAACGGGGGGGAAAGGGCAGAGGGAAAGGACGGGGAAAGGGGCAACGGGGAAGAATTAAAGGGGGTACCAAGGATGAAGGGAAAGAGCAAAACAGGAGGCATAGGGGAAAGGAAGGGGGAAAGGGGGACAGTAGTGTGGGGAAGAAAGGGCACGGGGGGTGGGGGGTATAAGGGATAATGAGGGAACAGGGGAGGTAGAACAAAAGGGGAAATAGGGGACATTGGACAGGGGGAAAGAAAGGCAAAGGGGGAAAGGGGCGACAGGGTGGAAGAAAGGGAAAGGAAGGGGGGAACATGGGGTGGGGGAATAAAGGGAAAGAGGGAAAGGTGGGACGGGAGGGAAGAAAGGGGAAAGGGGACAAGGAAAAGAAGGGTAAAGGGGGATGAGGAGAACGGGAAAGAAAGGGAAAAGGGGGGAATGGGGGAACACAGGGAAGAAGGGGGAAAACAGGGAAAGGGGACAGGGAAGGGTGAAGGGGAAATGCAATGAGCGGTCCCATCACCTGAAATACACTATGCCTTATGTCCCTTCTGCTTTCTTTAAAAATACTGAAACGCCATAGACAGACACATACAAGATGCTAACCTGAACCCCTGCTTGATAGTCTCATCATCAGCCCTATAAAGAGTAATTATATCAGCAACTTACACAGTATACAGCAACATTAGTGAAAAACACAAATTTCCATTTTCGGTAAAGTCGGGAATTCATCGAAATGGAATGGAAAAAACAAAAAGCATGCTATTAAACTCTCCCCCGAGGCTTCCCGGAGGCACGGTGGCTCACATGTGCAGCTGACAGAGGTACCGACGTCCTGGAGCTGTGAGCTGGTGGTGTGCGCTGTCAGGAATGGCTGGGAGCGATCCTTCCTCGCCGTGGGGCCCGTCCGCTCCTTGCTGGGGGCAGCCGCCTGTGGAACCCCCTTCTTTTCACTCCTCAGCCAGCTCCAGCAGGCATGCGTGCCCAGGCAGCCCCCGACCCTTGGCACAGCAGGGCCAGCCCCATCCTCAGCCTCACTGGCTGCACCTGAGGCTGCCCCCACTCATCCCCACCTGCAGCCTTTTTAAACCCTTGGCCCCGTCCCACCATCACCTCACTGGTCCCACCTGGGCTGCCCCAGCCCACAGCTGGAGCCCGTCAGGAGCAGGGGCCCTTGCCAAAGCCCCACAGCACATCGCCCCCTCCCCTGCCCCTGTCCCCAGCCACGACCTCTGCACCCAGGGGATGCAAACACATCCAGGGGCACACAAGGGGCAGGAAAAGTTTATTCATTAATGTACGCAAGAAATCCCAGCAGTGAGTTGGCTATAAGGCTCAGTGCCCAAACGCAACAGGACAGAGGGAGAAAAGGCAAGAGAAAAGCAGGAGGAAGGACAGAGGGACATAGAGAAGAGGTGTGAGACAGGGAAGCAGAAAACAGCACGCTGCAAACAAGAGAGGGGTGGGGAGTGGGACAGCCACGTAGAGAGAGGAGAGCGGACAGACTGCGCAAAATAACAGGCATAGAGATGGAGGAACAAATAAGAGCGACAGGGAGCAGGACAGAGGCCAAAGGGACCGGCAGGACAAGAAGACGGAGACAAGACAAGGGGCGGGGAAAATTTCTGCCGTGTCAGGGGGAAAAGAAACATTGGCAAGACATAAAAAATAACACCGGGGATCCGGACAGAGGTAGACATTGAAAGAAAATCTCAAAAGGCAATATGGTACACGAAACATAGACAAAAACTAAAAAATAGGGACAGGGAGATGTAAAAAGAAAGTGAAAAAGAGTGACTGGGTGCAGGAAAGAGAGGGTAGAATGGGGATTTGCAGACAGGTAGACGGCTAGAGGGAGACAAGGACAGAAAATTTTGAAAGCGATGGGATACAAGAATCATACACCAGAATTCAAACCTAGTTACGCAGAGCTGCATGGAGGGAGAGGTAGGAAGACAATTTGAAAAGCGACATAGCACAAGCCACACGGGCAAGAAGTTCAAATTAGTTTGGGGAATCAGAGAGGGAAGGGTAGGAGGGGAAATTAATTTAACTTACTGTTAATCAAATAATGACAAATAGGAACAAACGCAAAATAAAACACCTTCCTGCCACCCCTCCCTCTTTTCCTGGGCGCCTCTTCTCTCCTGACTTCTCTACATCCCACCCCTGACCAACGCAGGGGACATGGCATGGGGGTTGCGGCTCCTTCCTCCTCAGGCTCTTTTTCTGCTCCAGTGGGGGGTCCCTCCCATGAGGCCGCAGGTCTCGCACAGGCTCTCGGCTTCCTTCAGGCACAGCCACCTGCTCCGGCCTCGGGTCCTCCACGCGCCGCAGGGGCACGTTGGCTCCACCCTGGACCTCCCTGGACTGCAGGGGAACAGCCTGCCTCACCATGGTCTTCACCACAGGCTGCAGGAGAACCTCTGCTCTGCTTCCTACCAGCGCTGCCGATGGGCTCAGCTTTAACCAGCAGCACATCCGTCTCAGCGTGGGAACTGGCTGTGCCCAACATGGGAACAACACCCGGTGTCTTCTCACAGAACCCACCCCTGCAGCCCCCGCCCCAGCTAACGACACCTCGCATGGTAAACCCAATGCAACAGCGATGGGCTACAGGCCAGGAAGAAGGAAGCAACAGGAAACCATGCTGACAGAGATGAAAAAAAAAAAAACAAAAAACACACAAAACAAAAAAGAGCAATGAGCCACAAGGCAGAGAAGAAGGAATTAAAAAAGGGGGCAGTGAGGTAGACAGAGATAAACTGAAACATACCAAAAAACCTCGATGAGCTGAAGGAGAGAGACAGAGCAATTAAAGAATGGGGACGGGGAGCCAGGCAGAGAGAGAACAATAAAGGTAAAAACGGACTGTGGGACACATATTTTATATTCTAAAATCCTTTATGTAATAGAGGAGGTTTTTTGTAGAGTAGATTTTTATTTTGAACACCTTCGCTATACGCAAACAAATAGTCATATGTCAATAGATAGTAAAATGAGAGGGTTTTCTCTATTTCAATGGCTCCCACCCATGTTTCCAGATTGTAACGTTTTCTAATGTCCCCTATGAATCTCCCTCTTCTGAGGCATACAACCCCAACAATGGACCTTGGGCTGCCGTAAATGGCATCATCCTATTTCAGCGTATTACCAAATAGGCCAGAAGAAAGAGGAAGGATTCAGGTGGACATGCGGCACTTCCTTTAAAGATGAGAAGTATTTGAAGACTTCAAATGAGTGTTGATCCATCTGAAGAAATTTTGCAGCCATTGTTAGTGTGGCAGTAAAGCTGCTGTCTGTTCTCGGGAAAGGGCTTGTTCCTCCCCCTTTCCCTTCAGGTGGAAATGTATGCGTGTGATTCTATACTAAAAAATAAAAAAATAATAAGGAGGAGAGGGGAAAGGGGGGACGGAACAGTGCAGAACAAAAAGGAGAAAAAGTGGGACAGGGGAAAAACAAAAAGGGGGGGAAGAGGGAAAAAAGGAAAGGGGGGAAGGGAAAGTAGAAACACTGGGAGAGAAAGAGGGGACGGGCAAGGCGTAAAGATGGAAAAACAGGAACAACAGTTAGGAGGTGGAGGCCGGAAGGTGGAGGCCAGGAGATAGAGGCCGGAAGGTGGAGGCCGGAGGCCAGAAAGTAAAAGCCGGAAAGTGGAGGCAAGAGGACGAAAAGTGGAGGCCAGAGGATGAAAAGTGGAGGCCGAAAAGGGGAGGCCAGAGGCCCAAAAAGTAGAGGCCCAAGAAGTGGAGGCCCAAGAAGTGGAGGCCCAAAAAGTGGAGGCCCAAAAAGTGGAGGCCCAAAAAGTGGAGGCCCAAAAAGTGGAGGCCCAAAAAGTGGAGGCCCAAAAAGTGGAGGCCCAAAAAGTGGAGGCCCAAAAAGTGGAGGCCCAAAAAGTGGAGGCCCAAAAAGTGGAGGCCCAAAAAGTGGAGGCCCAAAAAGTGGAGGCCCAAAAAGTGGAGGCCCAAAAAGTGGAGGCCCAAAAAGTGGAGGCCCAAAAAGTGGAGGCCCAAAAAGTGGAGGCCGGAGGGCTAAAAGTGGAGGGCGGAAAGTGGAGGGCGGAAAGTGGAGGGCGGAAAGTGGAGGGCGGAAAGTGGAGGGCGGAAAGTGGAGGCCAGAGGCCAAACAAAAAAATTTTGTAATTTTCATAATTCATTGCCTCAAAACCACCGTTTTTAACCCTCTGTAGTCTCTGTATCAAAAAAAGCAAAAGTCCAGCCGCTGCTCCCACAGCAAAGGCCCCAGCGGGGAAAAGTCATGCTGGTCCTCACTGCCTCCGGGAACCCCTTCAAATGCCCCACACCTTTTGGACCTCTCTGCTTTCCTGTAGACTCCATCCTCAAAACCACTGTTTTTCACTCTCGGCAGCCTCCGGAGCAAAAAACGCAAACGTCCAGCTGCTTCTACCACAGCAAAGTTTCCAGGGGGGAAAAGTCATGCTGGTCCTCACTGCCTCCGGGAACCCCATCAAATGCCCCACACCTTTTGGACCTCTCTGCTTTCCTGTGGACTCCATCCTCAAAACCATCGTTTTTCACTCTCGGCAGCCTCTGGAGCAAAAAGCGCAAACGTCCAGCCGCTGCTCCCACAGCAAAGGCCCCAGCGGGGAAAAGTCATGCTGGTCCTCACTGCCTCCGGGAACCCCTTCAAATGCCCCACACATGGTTGACCTCTCTGCTTTCCTGTGGAATCCATCCTCAAAACCACCGTTTTTAACCCTCGGCAGCCTCCGGAGCAAAAAACGCAAACGTCCAGCCGCTGTTCCCACAGCAAAGCCCCAGCGGGGAAAAGTCATGCTGGTCCTCACTGCCTCTGGGAACCCCTTCAAATGCCCCACACCTTTTGGACCTCTCTGCTTTCCTGTGGACTCCATCCTCAAAACCACCGTTATTAACCCTCGGTAATCTCTGTAGCAAAAAAAGCAGATGTCCAGCCGCTGCTCCCACAGCAAAGGCCCCAGCGGGGAAAAGTCATGCTGGTCCTCACTGCCTCCGGGAACCCCTTCAAATGCCCCACACCTTTTGGACCTCTCTGCTTTCCTGTGAACTCCATCCTCAAAACCACCGTATTTCACTCTCGGCATCCGCCGGAGCAAAAAACGCAAACGTCCAGCCGCTGCTCCCACAGCAAAGGCCCCAGCAAGGAAAAGTCATGCTGGTCCTCACTGCCTCCGGGAACCCTTTCAAATGCCCCACACCTTTTGGACCTCTCTGCTTTCCTGTGTACTCCATCCTCAAAACCACCGTTTTTCACTCTCGGCAGCCTCCGGAGCAAAAAACGCAAACGTCCAACCGCTGCTCCCACAGCAAAGGCCCCAGCGGGGAAAAGTCATGCTGGTCCTCACTGCCTCCGGGAACCCCTTCAAATGAACCACACCTTTTGGAACTCTCTGCTTTCCTGTGGACTCCATCCTCAAAAACACCTTTTTTAAACCTCTGTAGTCTCTGTATCAAAAAACGCAAACGTCCAGCCGCTGCTCCCACAGCAAAGGCCCCAGTGGGTAAAAGTCATGCTGGTCCTCACTGCCTCCGGGAACCCCTTCAAATGCCCCACACCTTTTGGACCTCTCTGCTTTCCTGTGGACTCCATCCTCAAAACCACCGTTTTTAACCCTCGGTAGTCTCTGTAGCAAAAAACGCAAACGTCCAGCCGCTGCTCCCACAGCAAAGGCCCCAGCGGGGAAAAGTCATGCTGGTCCTCACTGCCTCCGGGAACCCCTTCAAATGCCCCACACCTTTTGGACCTCTCTGCTTTCCTGTGGACTCCATCCTCAAAACCACCGTTTTTCACTCTCGGCAGCCTCCGGAGCAAAAAACGCAAACGTCCAGCCGCTGCTCCCACAGCAAAGGTTCCAAGGCGGAAAAGTCATGCTGGTCCTCACTGCCTCCGGGAACCCCTTCAAATTCCCCACACCTTTTGCACCTCTCTACTTTCCTGTGGACTCCATCCTCAAAACCACCGTTTTTCACTCTCAGCAGCCTCCAGAGCAAAAAGCGCAAACGTCCAGCCGCTGCTCCCACAGCAAAGGCCCCAGCGGGGAAAAGTCATGCTGGTCCTCACTGCCTCCGGGAACCCCTTCAAATGCCCCACACCTTTTGGACCTCTCTGCTTTCCTGTGGACTCCATCCTCAAAACCACCGTTTTTCACTCTCGGCAGCCTCCAGAGCAAAAAACGCAAACGTCCAGCCGCTGCTTCCACAGCAAAGGCCCCAGCGGGGAAAAGTCATGCTGGTCCTCTCTGCCTCCAGGAACCCCTTCAAATGCCCCACACCTTTTGGACCTCTCTGCTTTCCTGTGGAATCCATCCTCAAAACCACCGTTTTTCACTCTGGGCAGCCTCCGGAGCAAAAAGCGCAAACGTCCAGCCGCTGCTCCCACAGCAAAGGCCCCAGCGGGGAAAAGTCATGCTGGTCCTCACTGCCTCCGGGAAGCCCTTCAAATGCCCCACACCTTTTGGACCTCTCTGCTTTCCTGTGCACTCCATCCTCAAAAACACCGTTTTTAACCCTCGGCAGCCTCCGGAGCAAAAAACGCAAACGTCCAGCCGCTGCTCCCACAGCAAAGGCCCCAGCGGGGAAAAGTCATGCTGGTCCTCACTGCCTCTGGGAAGCCCTTCCAATGCCCCATACCTTTTGGACCTCTTTGCTTTCCTGTGGACTCCATCTAAAAACCACCGTTTTTCACTCTCGGCATCCACCGGAGCAAAAAACGCAAACGTCCAGCCGCTGCTCCCACAGCAAAGGTTCCAAGGCGGTAAAGTCATGCTGGTCCTCACTGCCTCTGGGAACCCCTTCAAATGCCCCACACCTTTTGGACATCTCTGTTTTCCTGTGGACTCCATCCTCAAAACCACCGTTTTTCACTCTCGGCAGACTCCGGAGCAAAAAACGCAAACGTCCAGCCGCTGCTCCCACAGCAAAGGCCCCAGCGGGGAAAAGTCATGCTGGTCCTCACTGCCTCCGGGAACCCCTTCAAATGCCCCACACCTTTTGGACCTCTCTGCTTTCCTGTGGACTCCATCCTCAAAACCACCGTTTTTCACTCTCGGCATCCGCCGGACCAAAAAACGCAAACGTCCAGCCGCTGCTCCCACAGCAAAGGCCCCAGCGGGGAAAAGTCATGCTGGTCCTCACTGCCTCCGGGAACCCCTTCAAATGCCCCACACCTTTTGGACCTCTCTGCTTTCCTGTGGACTCCATCCTCAAAACCACCGTTTTTCACTCTCGGCAGCCTCCGGAGCAAAAAACGCAAACGTCCAGCCGCTGCTCCCACAGCAAAGGTTCCAAGGCGGAAAAGTCATGCTGGTCCTCACTGCCTCCGGGAACCCCTTCAAATGCCCCACACCTTTTGGACCTCTGTGCTTTCTAGTGGAATCCATCCTCAAAACCACCGTTTTTCACTCTCAGCAGCCTCCGGAGCAAAAAACGCAAACGTCCAGCCGCTGCTCCCACAGCAAAGGCCCCAGCGGAGAAAAGTCATGCTGGTCCTCACTGCCTCCGGGAAGCCCTTCAAATGCCCCACACCTTTTGGACCTCTCTGCTTTCCTGTGGAGTCCATCCTCAACACCACCGTTTTTCACTGTCGGCAGCCTCCGGAGCAAAAAACGCAAACGTCCAGCTGCTGCTCCCACAGCAAAGGCCCCAGCGGGGAAAAGTCATGCTGGTCCTCACTGCCTCCGGGAACCCCTTCAAATGCCCCACACCTTTTGGACCTCTCTGCTTTCCTGTGGAATCCATCCTCAAAACCACCGTTTTTAACCCTCGGCAGCCTCCGGAGCAAAAAACGCAAACGTCCAGCCGCTGCTCCCACAGCAAAGCCTCAGCGGGTAAAAGTCATGCTGGTCCTCACTGCCTCCGGGAACCCCTTCAAATGCCCCACACCTTTTGGACCTCTCTGCTTTCCTGTGGACTCCATCCTCAAAACCACCGTTATTAACCCTCGGTAGTCTCTGTAGCAAAAAACACAAACGTCCAGCCGCTGCTCCCACAGCAAAGCTTCCAAGGCTGAAAAGTCATGCTGGTCCTCACTGCCTCTGGGAACCCCTTCAAATGCCCCACAGTTTTTGGACCTCTCTGCTTTCCTGTGGACTCCATCCTGAAAACCAGCGTTATTAACCCTCGGTAGTCTCTGTAGCAAAAAAAGCAGATGTCCAGCCGCTGCTCCCACAGCAAAGGCCCCAGCGGGGAAAAGTCATGCTGGTCCTCACTGCCTCCGGGAACCCCTTCAAATGCCCCACACCTTTTGGACCTCTCTGCTTTCCTGTGGACTCCATCCTCAAAACCACCGTTTTTCACTCTCGGCAGCCTCCGGAGCAAAAAACGCAAATGTCCAGCCGCTGCTCCCACATCAAAGGCCCCAGCGGGGAAAAGTCATGCTGGTCCTCACTGCCTCCAGGAACCCCTTCAAATGCCCCACACCTTTTGGACCTCTCTGCTTTCCTGTGGAATCCATCCTCAAAACCACCGTTTTTCACTCTCGGCAGCCTCCGGAGCAAAAAACGCAAACGTCCAGCCGCTGCTCCCACAGCAAAGGTTCCAAGGCGGAAAAGTCATGCTGGTCCTCACTGCCTCTGGGAACCCCTTCAAATGCCCCACACCTTTTGGACCTCTCTGCTTTCCTGTGGACTCCATCCTCAAAACCACCGTTTTTCACTCTCGGCAGCCTCCGGAGCAAAAAACGCAAACGTCCAGCCGCTGCACCCACAGCAAAGGCCCCAGCGGGGAAAAGTCATGCTGGTCCTCACTGCCTCCAGGAACCCCTGCAAATGCCCCACACCTTTTGGACCTCTCTGCTTTCCTGTGGACTCCATCCTCAAAACCACCGTTTTTCACTCTCGGCAGCCTCCGGAGCAAAAAACGCAAACGTCCAGCTGCTGCTCCCACAGCAAAGGCCCCAGCGGGGAAAAGTCATGCTGGTCCTCACTGCCTCCGGGAACCCCTTCATATGCCCCACACCTTTTGGATCTGTCTGCTTTCATGTGGACTCCATCCTCAAAACCACCGTTTTTCACTCTCGGCAGCCTCCGGAGCAAAAAACGCAAACGTTCAGCCGCTGCTCCCACAGCAAAGGCCCCAGCGGGGAAAAGTCATGCTGGTCCTCACTGCCTCCGGGAACCCCTTCAAATGCCCCACACCTTTTGGACCTCTCTGCTTTCCTGTGGACTCCATCCTCAAAACCACCGTTATTAACCCTCGGTAGTCTCTGTAGCAAAAAACGCAAACGTCCAGCCGCTGCTCCCACAGCAAAGGTTCCAAGGCTGAAAAGTCATGCTGGTCCTCACTGCCTCTGGGAACCCCTTCAAATGCCCCACAGTTTTTGGACCTCTCTGCTTTCCTGTGGACTCCATCCTCAAAACCAGCGTTATTAACCCTCGGTAGTCTCTGTAGCAAAAAAAGCAGATGTCCAGCCGCTGCTCCCACAGCAAAGGCCCCAGCGGGGAAAAGTCATGCTGGTCCTCACTGCCTCCGGGAACCCCTTCAAATGCCCCACACCTTTTGGACCTCTCTGCTTTCCTGTGGACTCCATCCTCAAAACCACCGTTTTTCACTCTCGGCAGCCTCCGGAGCAAAAAACGCAAATGTCCAGCCGCTGCTCCCACATCAAAGGCCCCAGCGGGTAAAAGTCATGCTGGTCCTCACTGCCTCCAGGAACCCCTTCAAATGCCCCACACCTTTTGGACCTCTCTGCTTTCCTGTGGAATCCATCCTCAAAACCACCGTTTTTCACTCTCGGCAGCCTCCGGAGCAAAAAACGCAAACGTCCAGCCGCTGCTCCCACAGCAAAGGTTCCAAGGCGGAAAAGTCATGCTGGTCCTCACTGCCTCTGGGAACCCCTTCAAATGCCCCACACCTTTTGGACCTCTCTGCTTTCCTGTGGACTCCATCCTCAAAACCACCGTTTTTCACTCTCGGCAGCCTCCGGAGCAAAAAACGCAAACGTCCAGCCGCTGCACCCACAGCAAAGGCCCCAGCGGGGAAAAGTCATGCTGGTCTTCACTACCTCCAGGAACCCCTTCAAATGCCCCACACCTTTTGGACCTCTCTGCTTTCCTGTGGACTCCATCCTCAAAACCACCGTTTTTCACTCTCGGCAGCCTCCGGAGCAAAAAACGCAAACGTCCAGCTGCTGCTCCCACAGCAAAGGCCCCAGCGGGGAAAAGTCATGCTGGTCCTCACTGCCTCCGGGAACCCCTTCATATGCTACACACCTTTTGAATCTGTCTGCTTTCATGTGGACTCCATCCTCAAAACCACCGTTTTTCACTCTCGGCAGCCTCCGGAGCAAAAAACGCACACGTTCAGCCGCTGCTCCCACAGCAAAGGCCCCAGCGGGGAAAAGTCATGCTGGTCCTCACTGCCTCCGGGAACCCCTTCAAATGCCCCACACCTTTTGGACCTCTCTGCTTTCCTGTGGAATCCATCCTCAAAATCACCGTTTCTCACTCTCAGCAGCCTCCGGAGCAAAAAACTCAAACATCCAGCCGCTGCACCCACAGCAAATGCCCAGCGGGGAAAAGTCATGCTGGTCCTCACTGCCTCCGGGAACCCCTTCAAATGCCCCACACCTTTTGGACCTCTCTGCTTTCCTGTGGAATCCATCCTCAAAACCACCGTTATTAACCCTCGGCAGCCTCCGGAGCAAAAAACGCAAACGTCCAGCCGTTGCTCCCACAGCAAAGGCCCCAGCGGGGGAAAGTCATGCTGGTCCTCACTGCCTCCAGGAACCCCTGCAAATGCCCCACACCTTTTGGACCTCTCTGCTTTCCTGTGGACTCCATCCTCAAAACCACCGTTTTTCACTCTCGGCATCCGCCGGAGCAAAAAACGCAAACGTCCAGCCGCTGCTCCCACAGCAAAGGTTCCAAGGCGGAAAAGTCATGCTGGTCCTCACTGCCTCCGGGAACCCCTTCAAATGCCCCACACCTTTTGGACCTCTCTGTTTTCCTGTGGACTCCATCCTCAAAACCACCGTTTTTCACTCTCGGCTTCCTCCGGAGCAAAAAATGCAAACGTCCAGCAACTGCTTCCACAGCAAAGGCCCCAGCGGGGAAAAGTCATGCTGGTCCTCACTGCCTCCAGGACCCCTTCAAATGCCCCACACCTTTTGGACCTCTCTGCTTTCCTGTGGACTCCATCCTCAAAACCACCGTTTTTCACTCTCGGCAGCCTCCGGTGCAAAAAACGCAAACGTCCAGCTGCTGCTCCCACAGCAAAGGCCCCAGCGGGGAAAAGTCATGCTGGTCCTCACTGCCTCCGGGAACCCCTTCAAATGCCCCACACCTTTTGGACCTCTCTGTTTTCCTGTGGAATCCATCCTCAAAACCACCGCTTTTAACCCTCGGTAGTCTCTGTAGCAAAAAACGCAAACGTCCAGCCGCTGCTCCCACAGCAAACGTTCCAAGGCAGAAAAGTCATGCTGGTCCTCACTGCCTCCGGGAACCCCTTCAAATGACCCACACCTTTTGGACCTCTCTGCTTTCCTGTGGACTCCATCCTCAAAACCACCGTTTTTCACTCTCGGCAGCCTCCGGAGCAAAAAACGCAAATGTCCAGCCGCTGCTCCCACAGCAAAGGCCCCAGCGGGGAAAAGTCATGCTGGTCCTCACTGCCTCCAGGAACCCCTTCAAATGCCCCACACCTTTTGGACCTCTCTGCTTTCCTGTGGAATCCATCCTCAAAACCACCGTTTTTCACTCTCGGCAGCCTCCGGAGCAAAAAACGCAAACGTCCAGCCGCTGCTCCCACAGCAAAGGTTCCAAGGCGGAAAAGTCATGCTGGTCCTCACTGCCTCTGGGAACCCCTTCAAATGCCCCACACCTTTTGGACCTCTCTGCTTTCCTGTGGACTCCATCCTCAAAACCACCGTTTTTCACTCTCGGCAGCCTCCGGAGCAAAAAACGCAAACGTCCAGCCGCTGCTCCCACAGCAAAGGCCCCAGCGGGGAAAAGTCATGCTGGTCTTCACTACCTCCAGGAACCCCTTCAAATGCCCCACACCTTTTGGACCTCTCTGCTTTCCTGTGGACTCCATCCTCAAAACCACCGTTTTTCACTCTCGGCAGCCTCCGGAGCAAAAAACGCAAACGTCCAGCTCCTGCTCCCACAGCAAAGGCCCCAGCGGGGAAAAGTCATGCTGGTCCTCACTGCCTCCGGGAACCCCTTCATATGCCCCACACCTTTTGGATCTGTCTGCTTTCATGTGGACTCCATCCTCAAAACCACCGTTTTTCACTCTCGGCAGCCTCCGGAGCAAAAAACGCAAACGTTCAGCCGCTGCTCCCACAGCAAAGGCCCCAGCGGGGAAAAGTCATGCTGGTCCTCACTGCCTCCGGGAACCCCTTCAAATGCCCCACACCTTTTGGACCTCTCTGCTTTCCTGTGGAATCCATCCTCAAAATCACCGTTTCTCACTCTCAGCAGCCTCCGGAGCAAAAAACTCAAACATCCAGCCGCTGCACCCACAGCAAATGCCCAGCGGGGAAAAGTCATGCTGGTCCTCACTGCCTCCGGGAACCCCTTCAAATGCCCCACACCTTTTGGACCTCTCTGCTTTCCTGTGGAATCCATCCTCAAAACCACCGTTATTAACCCTCGGCAGCCTCCGGAGCAAAAAACGCAAACGTCCAGCCGTTGCTCCCACAGCAAAGGCCCCAGCGGGGGAAAGTCATGCTGGTCCTCACTGCCTCCAGGAACTCCTGCAAATGCCCCACACCTTTTGGACCTCTCTGCTTTCCTGTGGACTCCATCCTCAAAACCACCGTTTTTCACTCTCGGCATCCGCCGGAGCAAAAAACGCAAACGTCCAGCCGCTGCTCCCACAGCAAAGGTTCCAAGGCGGAAAAGTCATGCTGGTCCTCACTGCCTCCGGGAACCCCTTCAAATGCCCCACACCTTTTGGACCTCTCTGTTTTCCTGTGGACTCCATCCTCAAAACCACCGTTTTTCACTCTCGGCTTCCTCCGGAGCAAAAAATGCAAACGTCCAGCAACTGCTTCCACAGCAAAGGCCCCAGCGGGGAAAAGTCATGCTGGTCCTCACTGCCTCCAGGACCCCTTCAAATGCCCCACACCTTTTGGACCTCTCTGCTTTCCTGTGGAATCCATCCTCAAAACCACCGTTTTTCACTCTCGGCAGCCTCCGGAGCAAAAAACGCAAACGTCCAGCTGCTGCTCCCACAGCAAAGGCCCCAGCGGGGAAAAGTCATGCTGGTCCTCACTGCCTCCGGGAACCCCTTCAAATGCCCCACACCTTTTGGACCTCTCTGTTTTACTGTGGAATCCATCCTCAAAACCACCGCTTTTAACCCTCGGTAGTCTCTGTAGCAAAAAACGCAAACGTCCAGCCGCTGCTCCCACAGCAAACGTTCCAAGGCAGAAAAGTCATGCTGGTCCTCACTGCCTCCGGGAACCCCTTCAAATGCCCCACACCTTTTGGACCTCTCTGTTTTCCTGTGGACTCCATCCTCAAAACCACCGTTTTTCACTCTCGGCAGCCTCCGTAGCAAAAAACGCAAACGTCCAGCCGCTGCTCCCACAGCAAAGGCCCCAGCGGGGAAAAGTCATGCTGGTCCTCACTGCCTCCGGGAACCCCTTCATATGCCCCACACCTTTTGGATCTGTCTGCTTTCATGTGGACTCCATCCTCAAAACCACCGTTTTTCACTCTTGGCAGCCTCCGGAGCAAAAAACGCAAATGTCCAGCCGCTGCTCCCACAGCAAAGGCCCCAGCGGGGAAAAGTCATGCTGGTCCTCACTGCCTCCGGGAACCCTTTCAAATACCCCACACCTTTTGGACCTCTCTGCTTTCCTGTGAACTCCATCCCCAAAACCACCGTTTTTCACTCTCGGCGTCCGCCGGAGCAAAAAACGCAAACGTCCAGCCGCTGCTCCCACAGCAAAGGTTACAAGGCGGTAAAGTCATGCTGGTCCTCACTGCCTCCGGGAACCCCTTCATATGCCCCACACCTTTTGGACCTCTCTGCTTTCCTGTGAACTCCATCCTCAAAACCACCGTTTTTCACTCTCGGCAGCCTCCGGAGCAAAAAACGCAAAAGTCCAGCCGCTGCTCCCACAGCAAAGGCCCCAGCAGGGACAAGTCATGCTGGTCCTCACTGCCTCCGGGAACCCCTTCAAATGCCCCACACCTTTTGGACCTCTCTGCTTTTCTGTGGAATCCATCCTCAAAATCACCGTTTCTCACTCTCAGCAGCCTCCGGAGCAAAAAACTCAAACATCCAGCCGCTGCACCCACAGCAAATGCCCAGCGGGGAAAAGTCATGCTGGTCCTCACTGCCTCCGGGAACCCCTTCAAATGCCCCACACCTTTTGGAACTCTCTGCTTTCCTGTGGACTCTACCCTCAAAACCACCGTTTTTCACTCTCGGCAGCCTCCGGAGCAAAAAACGCAAAAGTCCAGCCGCTGCTCCCACAGCAAAGGCCCCAGCAGGGACAAGTCATGCTGGTCCTCACTGCCTCCAGGAACCCCTCAAATGCCCCACACCTTTTGGACCTCTCTGCTTTCCTGTGGAATCCATCCTCAAAACCACCGTTTTTCACTCTCGGCAGCCTCCGGAGCAAAAAACGCAAACGTCCAGCCGCTGCTCCCACAGCAAAGGTTCCAAGGCGGAAAAGTCATGCTGGTCCTCACTGCCTCTGGGAACCCCTTCAAATGCCCCACACCTTTTGGACCTCTCTGCTTTCCTGTGGACTCCATCCTCAAAACCACCGTTTTTCACTCTCGGCAGCCTCCGGAGCAAAAAACGCAAACGTCCAGCCGCTGCACCCACAGCAAAGGCCCCAGCGGGGAAAAGTCATGCTGGTCTTCACTACCTCCAGGAACCCCTTCAAATGCCCCACACCTTTTGGACCTCTCTGCTTTCCTGTGGACTCCATCCTCAAAACCACCGTTTTTCACTCTCGGCAGCCTCCGGAGCAAAAAACGCAAACGTCCAGCTGCTGCTCCCACAGCAAAGGCCCCAGCGGGGAAAAGTCATGCTGGTCCTCACTGCCTCCGGGAACCCCTTCATATGCCCCACACCTTTTGGATCTGTCTGCTTTCATGTGGACTCCATCCTCAAAACCACCGTTTTTCACTCTCGGCAGCCTCCGGAGCAAAAAACGCAAACGTTCAGCCGCTGCTCCCACAGCAAAGGCCCCAGCGGGGAAAAGTCATGCTGGTCCTCACTGCCTCCGGGAACCCCTTCAAATGCCCCACACCTTTTGGACCTCTCTGCTTTCCTGTGGAATCCATCCTCAAAATCACCGTTTCTCACTCTCAGCAGCCTCCGGAGCAAAAAACTCAAACATCCAGCCGCTGCACCCACAGCAAATGCCCAGCGGGGAAAAGTCATGCTGGTCCTCACTGCCTCCGGGAACCCCTTCAAATGCCCCACACCTTTTGGACCTCTCTGCTTTCCTGTGGAATCCATCCTCAAAACCACCGTTATTAACCCTCGGCAGCCTCCGGAGCAAAAAACGCAAACGTCCAGCCGTTGCTCCCACAGCAAAGGCCCCAGCGGGGGAAAGTCATGCTGGTCCTCACTGCCTCCAGGAACTCCTGCAAATGCCCCACACCTTTTGGACCTCTCTGCTTTCCTGTGGACTCCATCCTCAAAACCACCGTTTTTCACTCTCGGCATCCGCCGGAGCAAAAAACGCAAACGTCCAGCCGCTGCTCCCACAGCAAAGGTTCCAAGGCGGAAAAGTCATGCTGGTCCTCACTGCCTCCGGGAACCCCTTCAAATGCCCCACACCTTTTGGACCTCTCTGTTTTCCTGTGGAATCCATCCTCAAAACCACCGCTTTTAACCCTCGGTAGTCTCTGTAGCAAAAAACGCAAACATCCAGCCGCTGCTCCCACAGCAAACGTTCCAAGGCAGAAAAGTCATGCTGGTCCTCACTGCCTCCGGGAACCCCTTCAAATGCCCCACACCTTTTGGACCTCTCTGTTTTCCTGTGGACTCCATCCTCAAAACCACCGTTTTTCACTCTCGGCAGCCTCCGTAGCAAAAAACGCAAACGTCCAGCCGCTGCTCCCACAGCAAAGGCCCCAGCGGGGAAAAGTCATGCTGGTCCTCACTGCCTCCGGGAACCCCTTCATATGCCCCACACCTTTTGGATCTGTCTGCTTTCATGTGGACTCCATCCTCAAAACCACCGTTTTTCACTCTTGGCAGCCTCCGGAGCAAAAAACGCAAATGTCCAGCCGCTGCTCCCACAGCAAAGGCCCCAGCGGGGAAAAGTCATGCTGGTCCTCACTGCCTCCGGGAACCCTTTCAAATACCCCACACCTTTTGGACCTCTCTGCTTTCCTGTGAACTCCATCCCCAAAACCACCGTTTTTCACTCTCGGCGTCCGCCGGAGCAAAAAACGCAAACGTCCAGCCGCTGCTCCCACAGCAAAGGTTACAAGGCGGTAAAGTCATGCTGGTCCTCACTGCCTCCGGGAACCCCTTCATATGCCCCACACCTTTTGGATCTGTCTGCTTTCATGTGGACTCCATCCTCAAAACCACCGTTTTTCACTCTCGGCAGCCTCCGGAGCATAAAACGCAAACGTCCAGCCGCTGCTCCCACAGCAAAGGCCCCAGCGGGGAAAAGTCATGCTGGTCCTCACTGCCTCCGGGAACCCCTTCAAATGTCCCACACCTTTTGGACCTCTCTGCTTTCCTGTGAACTCCATCCTCAAAACCACCGTTTTTCACTCTCGGCAGCCTCCGGAGCAAAAAACGCAAAAGTCCAGCCGCTGCTCCCACAGCAAAGGCCCCAGCAGGGACAAGTCATGCTGGTCCTCACTGCCTCCGGGAACCCCTTCAAATGCCCCACACCTTTTGGACCTCTCTGCTTTCCTGTGGAATCCATCCTCAAAATCACCGTTTCTCACTCTCAGCAGCCTCCGGAGCAAAAAACTCAAACATCCAGCCGCTGCACCCACAGCAAATGCCCAGCGGGGAAAAGTCATGCTGGTCCTCACTGCCTCCGGGAACCCCTTCAAATGCCCCACACCTTTTGGAACTCTCTATTTTCCTGTGGACTCTACCCTCAAAACCACCGTTTTTCACTCTCGGCAGCCTCCGGAGCAAAAAACGCAAAAGTCCAGCCGCTGCTCCCACAGCAAAGGCCCCAGCAGGGACAAGTCATGCTGGTCCTCACTGCCTCCGGGAACCCCTTCAAATGCCCCACACCTTTTGGACCTCTCTGCTTTCCTGTGGAATCCATCCTCAAAATCACCGTTTCTCACTCTCAGCAGCCTCCGGAGCAAAAAACTCAAACATCCAGCCGCTGCACCCACAGCAAAGGCCCCAGCGGGGAAAAGTCATGCTGGTCCTCACTGCCTCCGGGAACCCCTTCAAATGCCCCACACCTTTTAGACCTCTCTGCTTTCCTGTGGAATCCATCCTCAAAACCACCGTTATTAACCCTCGGCAGCCTCCGGAGCAAAAAACGCAAACGTCCAGCCGCTGCTCCCACAGCAAAGGCCCCAGCGGGGGAAAGTCATGCTGGTCCTCACTGCCTCCAGGAACCCCTGCAAATGCCCCACACCTTTTGCACCTCTCTGCTTTCCTGTGGACTCCATCCTCAAAACCACCGTTTTTCACTCTCGGCATCCGCCGGAGCAAAAAACGCAAACGTCCAGCCGCTGCTCCCACAGCAAACGTTCCAAGGCGGAAAAGTCATGCTGGTCCTCACTGCCTCCGGGAACCCCTTCAAATGCCCCACACCTTTTGGACCTCTCTGTTTTCCTGAGGACTCCATCCTCAAAACCACCGTTTTTCAATCTCGGCTTCTTCCGGAGCAAAAAATGCAAACGTCCAGCAACTGCTTCCACAGCAAAGGCCGCAGCGGGGAAAAGTCATGCTGGTCCTCACTGCCTCCGGGAACCCCTTCAAATGCTCCACACCTGTTGCACCTCTCTGCTTTCCTGTGGACTCCATCCTCAAAAGCACCGTTTTTCACTCTCGGCAGCCTCCGGAGCAAAAAACGCAAACGTCCAGCCGCTGCTCCCACAGCAAAGGCCCCAGCAGGGAAAAGTCATGCTGGTCCTCACTGCCTCCAGGACCCCTTCAAATGCCCCACACCTTTTGGACCTCTCTGCTTTCCTGTGGAATCCATCCTCAAAACCACCGTTTTTCACTCTCGGCAGCCTCCGGTGCAAAAAACGCAAACGTCCAGCTGCTGCTCCCACAGCAAAGGCCCCAGCGGGGAAAAGTCATGCTGGTCCTCACTGCCTCCGGGAACCCCTTCAAATGCCCCACACCTTTTGGACCTCTCTGCTTTCCTGTGGAATCCATTTTCAAAACCACCGTTTTTAACCCTCGGCAGCCTCCGGAGCATAAAACGCAAACGTCCAGCCGCTGCTCCCACAGCAAAGCCCCAGCGGGTAAAAGTCATGCTGGTCCTCACTGCCTCCGGGAACCCCTTCAAATGCCCCACACCTTTTGCACCTCTCTGCTTTCCTGTGGACTCCATCCTCAAAACCACCGTTTTTATACCCTCCGTAGTCTCTGTAGCAAAAAACGCAAACGTCCAGCCGCTGCTCCCACAGCAAAGGTTCCAAGGCTGAAAAGTCATGCTGGTCCTCACTGCCTCTGGGAACCCCTTCAAATGTCCCACACCTTTTGGACCTCTCTGCTTTCCTGTGGACTCCATCCTCAAAACCACCGTTATTAACCCTCGGTAGTCTCTGTAGCAAAAAACGCAGATGTCCAGCCGCTGCTCCCACAGCAAAGGCCCCAGCGGGGAAAAGTCATGCTGGTCCTCACTGCCTCCGGGAACCCCTTCAAATGCCCCACACCTTTTGGACCTCTCTGCTTTCCTGTGGACTCCATCCTCAAAACCACCGTTTTTCACTCTCGGCAGCCTCCGGAGCAAAAAGCGCAAACGTCCAGCCGCTGCTTCCACAGCAAAGGCCCCAGCAAGAAAAGTCATGCTGGTCTTCACTACCTCCAGGAACCCCTTCAAATGCCCCACACCTTTTGGACCTCTCTGCTTTCCTGTGGACTCCATCCTCAAAACCACCGTTTTTCACTCTAGGCAGCCTCCGGAGCAAAAAACGCAAACGTCCAGCCTCTGGTCCCACAGCAAAGGCCCCAGAGGGGAAAAGTCATGCTGGTCCTCACTGCCTCCGGGAACCCCTTCAAATGCCCCACACCTTTTGGATCTGTCTGCTTTCATGTGGACTCCATCCTCAAAACCACCGTTTTTCACTCTTGGCAGCCTCCGGAGCAAAAAACGCAAACGTCCAGCCGCTGCTCCCACAGCAAAGGTTCCAAGGCGGAAAAGTCATGCTGGTCCTCACTGCCTCCGTGAACCCCTTCAAATGCCCCACACCTTTTGGACCTCTCTGTTTTCCTGTGGACTCCATCCTCAAAACCACTGTTTTTCACTCTCGGCAGCCTCCGGAGCAAAAAACGCAAATGTCCAGCCGCTGGTCCCACAGCAAAGGCCCCAGCGGGTAAAAGTCATGCTGGACCTCACTACCTCCGGGAACCCCTTCAAATGCCCCACACCTTTTGGACCTCTCTGCTTTTCTGTGGAATCCATCCTCAAAACCACTGTTTTTAACCCTCTGTATTCTCTGTATCAAAAAACGCAAACGTCCAGCCGCTGCTCCCACATCAAAGGCCCCAGCGGGTAAAAGTCATGCTGGTCCTCACTGCCTCCGGGAACCCCTTCAAATGCCCCACACCTTTTGGACCTCTCTGTTTTCCTGTGGAATCCATCCTCAAAACCACCGCTTTTAACCCTCGGTAGTCTCTGTAGCAAAAAACGCAAACGTCCAGCCGCTGCTCCCACAGCAAACGTTCCAAGGCGGAAAAGTCATGCTGGTCCTCACTGCCTCCGGGAACCCCTTCAAATGCCCCACACCTTTTGGACCTCTCTGCTTTCCTGTGGACTCCATCCTCAAAACCGCCGTTTTTCACTCTCGGCAGCCTCCGGAGCAAAAAACGCAAACGTCCAGCCGCTGCTTCCACAGCAAAGGCCCCAGCAAGAAAAGTCATGCTGGTCTTCACTACCTCCATGAACCCCTTCAAATGCCCCACACCTTTTGGACCTCTCTGCTTTCCTGTGGACTCCATCCTCAAAACCACGCTTTTTTATTCTCGGCAGTATCCGGAGCAAAAAATGCAAACGTCCAGCTGCCGCTCTCACATCAAAGGTTCTAAGGAAATAAAGTGATGCTGGTCCTCACTGGCTCCCCGAAACCCTACAAATGCCCCACACCATTGGGCCCTCTCTGCTTTCCAGTGGACTCCATCCTCAAAACCACCGTTTTTCACTCTCCGCAGCCTCCGGAGCAAAAAAAGCAAATGTCCAGCCGCTACTCCCACAGCAAAGGCCCCAGCGGGGAAAAGTCATGCTGGTCCTCACTGCCTCCGGGAACCCCTTCAAATGCCCCACACCTTTTGCACCTCTCTGCTTTCCTGTGGACTCCATCCTCAAAACCACCGTTTTTCACTCTCGGCATCCGCCGGAGCAAAAAACGCAAACGTCCAGCCGCTGCTCCCACAGCAAACGTTCCAAGGCGGAAAAGTCATGCTGGTCCTCACTGCCTCCGGGAACCCCTTCAAATGCCCCACACCTTTTGGACCTCTCTGTTTTCCTGTGGACTCCATCCTCAAAACCACCGTTTTTCACTCTCGGCTTCCTCCGGAGCAAAAAATGCAAACGTCCAGCAACTGCTTCCACAGCAAAGGCCCCAGTGGGTAAAAGTCATGCTGGTCCTCACTGCCTCCGGGAACCCCTTCAAATGCCCCACACCTTTTGCACCTCTCTGCTTTCCTGTGGACTCCATCCTCAAAACCACCGTTTTTATACCCTCCGTAGTCTCTGTAGCAAAAAACGCAAACGTCCAGCCGCTGCTCCCACAGCAAAGGTTCCAAGGCTGAAAAGTCATGCTGGTCCTCACTGCCTCTGGGAACCCCTTCAAATGCCCCACACCTTTTGGACCTCTCTGCTTTCCTGTGGACTCCATCCTCAAAACCACCGTTATTAACCCTCGGTAGTCTCTGTAGCAAAAAACGCAGATGTCCAGCCGCTGCTCCCACAGCAAAGGCCCCAGCGGGGAAAAGTCATGCTGGTCCTCACTGCCTCCGGGAACCCCTTCAAATGCCCCACACCTTTTGGACCTCTCTGTTTTCCTGTGGAATCCATCCTCAAAACCACCGCTTTTAACCCTCGGTAGTCTCTGTAGCAAAAAACGCAAACGTCCAGCCGCTGCTCCCACAGCAAACGTTCCAAGGCAGAAAAGTCATGCTGGTCCTCACTGCCTCCGGGAACCCCTTCAAATGCCCCACACCTTTTGGACCTCTCTGTTTTCCTGTGGACTCCATCCTCAAAACCACTGTTTTTCACTCTCGGCAGCCTCCGGAGCAAAAAACGCAAATGTCCAGCCGCTGCTCCCACAGCAAAGGCCCCAGCGGGTAAAAGTCATGCTGGTCCTCACTGCCTCCGGGAACCCCTTCAAATGCCCCACACCTTTTGGACCTCTCTGCTTTCCTGTGGAATCCATCCTCAAAACCACTGTTTTTAACCCTCTGTATTCTCTGTATGAAAAAACGCAAACGTCCAGCCGCTGCTGCCACAGCAAAGGCCCCAGCGGGGAAAAGTCATGCTGGTCCTCACTGCCTCCGGGAACCCCTTCAAATGCCCCACACCTTTTGGACCTCTCTGTTTTCCTGTGGAATCCATCCTCAAAACCACCGCTTTTAACCCTCGGTAGTCTCTGTAGCAAAAAACGCAAACGTCCAGCCGCTGCTCCCACAGCAAACGTTCCAAGGCAGAAAAGTCATGCTGGTCCTCACTGCCTCCGGGAACCCCTTCAAATGCCCCACACCTTTTGGACCTCTCTGTTTTCCTGTGGACTCCATCCTCAAAACCACCGTTTTTCACTCTCGGCAGCCTCCGGAGCAAAAAACGCAAACGTCCAGCCGCTGCTTCCACAGCAAAGGCCCCAGCAAGAAAAGTCATGCTGGTCTTCACTACCTCCAGGAACCCCTTCAAATGCCCCACACCTTTTGGACCTCTCTGCTTTCCTGTGGACTCCATCCTCAAAACCACCATTTTTCACTCTCGGCAGCCTCCGGAGCAAAAAACGCAAACGTCCAGCCGCTGCTCCCACAGCAAAGGCCCCAGCGGGGAAAAGTCATGCTGGTCCTCACTGCCTCCGAAAACCCCTTCAAATACCCCACACCTTTTGGACCTCTCTGCTTTCCTGTGAACTCCATCCCCAAAACCACCGTTTTTCACTCTCGACGTCCGCCGGAGCAAAAAACGCAAACGTCCAGCCGCTGCTCCCACAGCAAAGGTTCCAAGGCGGAAAAGTCATGCTGGTCCTCACTGCCTCCGGGAACCCCTTCAAATGCCCCACACCTTTTGGACCTCTCTGTTTTCCTGTGGACTCCATCCTCAAAACCAATGTTTTTCACTCTCGGCAGCCTCCGGAGCAAAAAACGCAAACGTCCAGCCGCTGCTACCACAGCAAAGGCCCCAGCGGGGAAAAGTCATGCTGGTCCTCACTGCCTCCGGGAACCCCTTCAAATGCCCCACACCTTTTGGACCTCTCTGCTTTCCTGTGGACTAGAACCTCAAAAGAACTATTTTTCACTCTCGGCACACTCCGGAGCAAAAAACGCAAACGTCCAGCCGCTGCTCCCACAGCAAAGGAGCCAGGGGGGAAAAGTCATGCTGGTCCTCACTGCCTCCGGGAACCCCTTCAAATGCCCCACACCTTTTGGACCTCTCTGCTTTCCTGTGGAGTCCATCCTCAAAACCACCGTTTTTCACTCTCGGCAGCCTCCGGAGCAAAAAACGCAAAAGTCCAGCCACTGCTCCCACAGCAAAGGCCCCAGTGGGGACAAGTCATGCTGGTCCTCACTGCCTCCGGGAACCCCTTCAAATGCCTCACACCTTTTGGACCTCTCTGCTTTCCTGTGGAATCCATCCTCAAAACCACCGTTTTTAACCCTCGGTAGTCTCTGTAGCAAAAAACGCAAACTTCCAGCCGCTGCTACCACAGCAAAGCCCCAGCGGGGAAAAGTAATGCTGGTCCTCACTGCCTCCGGGAACCCCTTCAAATGCCCCACACCTTTTGGACCTCTCTGCTTTCCTGTGGACTCCATCCTCAAAACCACCGTTATTAACCCTCGGCAGCCTCAGGAGCAAAAAACGCAAACGTCCAGCCGCTGCTCCCACAGCAAAGGCCCCAGCGGGGAAAAGTCATGCTGGTCCTCACTGCCTCCGGGAACCCCTTCAAATGCCCCACACCTTTTGCACCTCTCTGCTTTCCTGTGGAATCCATCCTCAAAACCACGCTTTTTTATTCTCGGCAGTATCCGGAGCAAAAAATGCAAACGTCCAGCCGCTGCTCTCACATCAAAGGTTCTAAGGAAATAAAGTGATGCTGGTCCTCACTGGCTCCCCGAAACCCTTCAAATGCCCCACACCATTGGGCCCTCTCTGCTTTCCAGTGGACTCCATCCTCAAAACCACCGTTTTTCACTCTCGGCAGCCTCCGGAGCAAAAAAAGCAAATGTCCAGCCGCTACTCCCACAGCAAAGGCCCCAGCGGGGAAAAGTCATGCTGGTCCTCACTGCCTCCGGGAACCCCTTCAAATGCCCCACACCTTTTGGACCTCTCTGCTTTCCTGTGGACTCCATCCTCAAAACCACCGTTTTGCACTCTCGGCATCCGCCGGAGCAAAAAACGCAAACGTCCAGCCGCTGCTCCCACAGCAAAGGTTCCAAGGCGGAAAAGTCATGCTGGTCCTCACTGCCTGCGGGAACCCCTTCAAATGCCCCACACCTTTTGGACCTCTCTGTTTTCCTGTGGACTCCATCCTCAAAACCACCGTTTTTCACTCTCGGCTTCCTCCGGAGCAAAAAATGCAAACGTCCAGCAACTGCTTCCACAGCAAAGGCCCCAGCGGGGAAAAGTCATGCTGGTCCTCACTGCCTCCGGGAACCCCTTCAAATGCTCCACACCTTTTGCACCTCTCTGCTTTCCTGTGGACTCCATCCTCAAAACCACCGTTTTTCACTCTCGGCAGCCTCCGGAGCAAAAAACGCAAACGTCCAGCCGCTGCTCCCACAGCAAAGGCCCCAGCAGGGAAAAGTCATGCTGGTCCTCACTGCCTCCAGGACCCCTTCAAATGCCCCACACCTTTTGGACCTCTCTGCTTTCCTGTGGAATCCATCCTCAAAACCACCGTTTTTCACTCTTGGCAGCCTCCGGTGCAAAAAACGCAAACGTCCAGCTGCTGCTCCCACAGCAAAGGCCCCAGCGGGGAAAAGTCATGCTGGTCCTCACTGCCTCCGGGAACCCCTTCAAATGCCCCACACCTTTTGGACCTCTCTGCTTTCCTGTGGAATCCATCCTCAAAACCACCGTTTTTAACCATCGGCAGCCTCCGGAGCATAAAACGCAAACGTCCAGCCGCTGCTCCCACAGCAAAGGCCCCAGCGGGGAAAAGTCATGCTGGTCCTCACTGCCTCCGGGAACCCCTTCAAATGCCCCACACCTTTTGGACCTCTCTGCTTTCCTGTGGAATCCATCCTCAAAACCACCGTTTTTAACCCTCGGCAGCCTCCGGAGCAAAAAACGCAAATGTCCAGCCGCTGCTCCCACAGCAAAGCCCCAGTGGGTAAAAGTCATGCTGGTCATCACTGCCTCCGGGAACCCCTTCAAATGCCCCACACCTTTTGGACCTCTCCGCTTTCCTGTGGACTCCATCCTCAAAACCACCGTTTTTATACCCTCCGTAGTCTCTGTAGCAAAAAACGCAAACGTCCAGCCGCTGCTTCCACAGCAATGCCCAGCGCTGAAAGGTCATGAAGGTCCTCACTGCCTCTGGGAACCCCTTCAAATGCCCCCCACCTTTTGGACCTCTCTGCTTTCCTGTGGACTCCATCCTCAAAACCACGGTTATTAACCCTCGGTAGTCTCTGTAGCAAAAAACGCAAACGTCCAGCCGCTGCTCCCACAGCAAAGGCCCCAGCGGGGAAAAGTCATGCTGGTCCTCACTGCCTCCGGGAACCCCTTCAAATGCCCCACACCTTTTGGACCTCTCTGTTTTCCTGTGGAATCCATCCTCAAAACCACCGCTTTTAACCCTCGGTAGTCTCTGTAGCAAAAAACGCAAACGTCCAGCCGCTGCTCCCACAGCAAACGTTCCAAGGCAGAAAAGTCATGCTGGTCCTCACTGCCTCCGGGAACCCCTTCAAATGCCCCACACCTTTTGGACCTCTCTGTTTTCCTGTGGACTCCATCCTCAAAACCACCGTTTTTCACTCTCGGCAGCCTCCGGAGCAAAAAACGCAAACGTCCAGCCGCTGCTTCCACAGCAAAGGCCCCAGCAAGAAGAGTCATGCTGGTCTTCACTACCTCCAGGAACCCCTTCAAATGCCCCACACCTTTTGGACCTCTCTGCTTTCCTGTGGACTCCATCCTCAAAACCACCGTTTTTCACTCTCGGCAGCCTCCGGAGCAAAAAACGCAAACGTCCAGCCGCTGCTCCCACAGCAAAGGCCCCAGTGGGGAAAAGTCATGCTGGTCCTCACTGCCTCCGGGAACCCCTTCATATGCCCCACACCTTTTGGACCTCTCTGCTTTCCTGTGGACTCCATCCTCAAAACCACCGTTTTTCACTCTCGGCAGCCTCCGGAGCAAAAAACGCAAACGTCCAGCCGCTGCTCCCACAGCAAAGGCCCCAGCGGGTAAAAGTCATGCTGGTCCTCACTGCCTCCAGGACCCCTTCAAATGCCCCACACCTTTTGGACCTCTCTGCTTTCCTGTGGAATCCATCCTCAAAACCACCGTTTTTCACTCTCGGCAGCCTCCAGTGCAAAAAACGCAAACGTCCAGCTGCTGCTCCCACAGCAAAGGCCCCAGCGGGGAAAAGTCATGCTGGTCCTCACTGCCTCCGGGAACCCTTTCAAATACCCCACACCTTTTGGACCTCTCTGCTTTCTTGTGAACTCCATCCCCAAAACCACCGTTTTTCACTCTCGGCGTCCGCCGGAGCAAAAAACGCAAAAGTCCAGCCGCTGCTCCCACAGCAAAGGTTACAAGGCGGTAAAGTCATGCTGGTCCTCACTGCCTCCGGGAACCCCTTCAAATGCCCCACACCTTTTGGACCTCTCTGCTTTCCTGTGGAATCCATCCTCAAAACCACCGTTTTTAACCCTCGGCATCCTCCGGAGCATAAAACGCGAATGTCCAGCGGCTGCTCCCACAGCAAAGCCCCAGTGGGTAAAAGTCATGCTGGTCCTCACTGCCTCCGGGAACCCCTTCAAATGCCCCACACCTTTTGGACCTCTCTGCTTTCCTGTGGACTCCATCCTCAAAACCACCGTTTTTATACCCTCCGTAGTCTCTGTAGCAAAAAACGCAAACGTCCAGCCGCTGCTCCCACAGCAAAGGCCCCAGCGGGGAAAAGTCATGCTGGTCCTCACTGCCTCCGGGAACCCTTTCAAATGCCCCACACCTTTTGGACCTCTCTGCTTTCCTGTGTACTCCATCCTCAAAACCACCGTTTTTCACTCTCGGCAGCCTCCGGAGCAAAAAACGCAAACGTCCAGCCGCTGCTCCCACAGCAAAGGCCCCAGCAGGGACAAGTCATGCTGGTCCTCACTGCCTCCGGGAACCCCTTCAAATGCCCCACACCTTTTGGACCTCTCTGCTTTCCTGTGGAATCCATCCTCAAAATCACCGTTTCTCACTCTCAGCAGCCTCCGGAGCAAAAAACTCAAACATCCAGCCGCTGCACCCACAGCAAATGCCCAGCGGGGAAAAGTCATGCTGGTCCTCACTGCCTCCGGGAACACCTTCAAATGCCCCACACCTTTTAGACCTCTCTGCTTTCCTGTGGAATCCATCCTCAAAACCACCGATATTAACCCTCGGCAGCCTCCGGAGCAAAAAACGCAAACGTCCAGCCGCTGCTCCCACAGCAAAGGCCCCAGCGGGGGAAAGTCATGCTGGTCCTCACTGCCTCCAGGAACCCCTGCAAATGCCCCACACCTTTTGCACCTCTCTGCTTTCCTGTGGACTCCATCCTCAAAACCACCGTTTTTCACTCTCGGCATCCGCCGGAGCAAAAAACGCAAACGTCCAGCCGCTGCTCCCACAGCAAAGGTTCCAAGGCGGAAAAGTCATGCTGGTCCTCACTGCCTCCGGGAACCCCTTCAAATGCCCCACACCTTTTGGACCTCTCTGTTTTCCTGTGGACTCCATCCTCAAAACCACCGTTTTTCACTCTCGGCAGCCTCCGGAGCAAAAAATGCAAACGTCCAGCAACTGCTTCCACAGCAAAGGCCCCAGCGGGGAAAAGTCATGCTGGTCCTCACTGCCTCCGGGAACCCCTTCAAATGCCCCACACCTTTTGCACCTCTCTGCTTTCCTGTGGACTCCATCCTCAAAACCACCGTTTTTCACTCTCGGCAGCCTCCGGAGCAAAAAACGCAAACGTCCAACCGCTGCTCCCACAGCAAAGGCCCCAGCGGGGAAAAGTCATGCTGGTCCTCACTGCCTCCGGGAACCCCTTCAAATGCCCCACACCTTTTGGAACTCTCTGCTTTCCTGTGGACTCTACCCTCAAAGCACCGTTTTTCACTCTCGGCAGCCTCCGGAGCAAAAAACGCAAAAGTCCAGCCGCTGCTCCCACAGCAAAGGCCCCAGCAGGGACAAGTCATGCTGGTCCTCACTGCCTCCGGGAACCCCTTCAAATGCCCCACACCTTTTGGACCTCTCTGCTTTCCTGTGGAATCCATCCTCAAAACCACCGTTTTTAACCCTCGGCAGCCTCCGGAGCATAAAACGCAAATGTCCAGCCGCTGCTCCCACAGCAAAGCCCCAGTGGGTAAAAGTCATGCTGGTCATCACTGCCTCCGGGAACCCCTTCAAATGCCCCACACCTTTTGGACCTCTCCGCTTTCCTGTGGACTCCATCCTCAAAACCACCGTTTTTATACCCTCCGTAGTCTCTGTAGCAAAAAAAGCAAACGTCCAGCCGCTGCTCCCACAGCAAAAGTTCCAAGGCTGAAAAGTCATGCTGGTCCTCACTGCCTCTGGGAACCCCTTCAAATGCCCCCCACCTTTTGGACCTCTCTGCTTTCCTGTGGACTCCATCCTCAAAACCACCGTTATTAACCCTCGGTAGTCTCTGTAGCAAAAAACGCAGATGTCCAGCCGCTGCTCCCACAGCAAAGGCCCCAGCGGGGAAAAGTCATGCTGGTCCTCACTGCCTCCGGGAACCCCTTCAAATGCCCAACACCTTTTGGACCTCTCTGCTTTTCTGTGGAATCCATCCTCAAAACCACTGTTCTTAACCCTCTGTATACTCTGTATCAAAAAACGCAAACGTCCAGCCGCTGCTCCCACAGCAAAGGCCCCAGCGGGGAAAAGTCATGCTGGTCCTCACTGCCTCCGGGAACCCCTTCAAATGCCCCACACCTTTTGGACCTCTCTGCTTTCCTGTGGACTCCATCCTCAAAACCACCGTTTTTCACTCTCGGCAGCCTCCCGAGCAAAAAACGCAAACGTCCAGCCGCTGCTCCCACAGCAAAGGCCCCAGCAGGGAAAAGTCATGCTGGTCCTCACTGCCTCCGGGAACCCCTTCAAATGCCCCACACCTTTTGGACCTCTCTGCTTTCCTGGGGACTCCATCCTCAAAACTACCGTTTTTCACTCTCGGCAGCCTCCGGAGCAAAAAACGCAAACGTCCAGCCGCTGCTCCCACAGCAAAGGTTCCAAAGCGGAAAAGTCATGCTGGTCCTCACTGCCTCCGGGAACCCCTTCAAATACCCCACACCTTTTGCACCTCTCTGCTTTCCTGTGGACTCCATCCTCAAAACCACCGTTTTTCACTCTCGGCAGCCTCCGGAGCAAAAAACGAAAACGTCCAGCCGCTGCCTCCACAGCAAAGGCCCAAGCGGGGAAAAGTCATGCTGGTCCTCACTGCCTCCAGGAACCCCTTCAAATGCCCCACACCTTTTGGACCTCTCTGCTTTCCTGTGGACTCCATCCTCAAAACCACCGTTTTTCACTCTCGGCAGCCTCCGGAGCAAAAAACGCAAACGTCCAGCCGCTGCTCCCACAGCAAAGGCCCCAGCGGGGAAAAGTCATGCTGGTCCTCACTGCCTCCGGGAACCCTTTCAAATGCCCCACACCTTTTGGACCTCTCTGCTTTCCTGTGTACTCCATCCTCAAAACCACCGTTTTTCACTCTCGGCAGCCTCCGGAGCAAAAAACGCAAACGTCCAACCGCTGCTCCCACAGCAAAGGCCCCAGCGGGGAAAAGTCATGCTGGTCCTCACTGCCTCCGGGAACCCCTTCAAATGCCCCACACCTTTTGGAACTCTCTGCTTTCCTGTGGACTCTACCCTCAAACCACCGTTTTTCACTCTCGGCAGCCTCCGGAGCAAAAAACGCAAAAGTCCAGCCGCTGCTCCCACAGCAAAGGCCCAAGCAGGGACAAGTCATGCTGGTCCTCACTGCCTCCGGGAACCCCTTCAAATGCCCCACACCTTTTGGACCTCTCTGCTTTCCTGTGGAATCCATCCTCAAAATCACCGTTTCTCACTCTCAGCAGCCTCCGGAGCAAAAAACTCAAACATCCAGCCGCTGCACCCACAGCAAATGCCCAGCGGGGAAAAGTCATGCTGGTCCTCACTGCCTCCGGGAACCCCTTCAAATGCCCCACACCTTTTAGACCTCTCTGCTTTCCTGTGGAATCCATCCTCAAAACCACCGATATTAACCCTCGGCAGCCTCCGGAGCAAAAAACGCAAACGTCCAGCCGCTGCTCCCACAGCAAAGTCCCCAGCGGGGGAAAGTCATGCTGGTCCTCACTGCCTCCAGGAACCCCTGCAAATGCCCCACACCTTTTGCACCTCTCTGCTTTCCTGTGGACTCCATCCTCAAAACCACCGTTTTTCACTCTCGGCATCCGCCGGAGCAAAAAACGCAAACGTCCAGCCGCTGCACCCACAGCAAAGGTTCCAAGGCGGAAAAGTCATGCTGGTCCTCACTGCCTCCGGGAACCCCTTCAAATGCCCCACACCTTTTGGACCTCTCTGTTTTCCTGTGGACTCCATCCTCAAAACCACCGTTTTTCACTCTCTGCAGCCTCCGGAGCAAAAAATGCAAACGTCCAGCAACTGCTTCCACAGCAAAGGCCCCAGCGGGGAAAAGTCATGCTGGTCCTCACTGCCTCCAGGAACCCCTTCAAATGCCCCACACCTTTTGCACCTCTCTGCTTTCCTGTGGACTCCATCCTCAAAACCACCGTTTTTCACTCTCGGCAGCCTCCGGAGCAAAAAACGCAAACGTCCAGCCGCTGCTCCCACAGCAAAGGCCCCAGCGGGGAAAAGTCATGCTGGTCCTCACTGCCTCCAGGACCCCTTCAAATGCCCCACACCTTTTGGACCTCTCTGCTTTCCTGTGGAATCCATCCTCAAAACCACCGTTTTTCACTCTCGGCAGCCTCCGGTGCAGAAAACGCAAACGTCCAGCTGCTGCTCCCACAGCAAAGGCCCCAGCGGGGAAAAGTCATGCTGGTCCTCACTGCCTCCGGGAACCCCTTCAAATGCCCCACACCTTTTGGACCTCTCTGCTTTCCTGTGGAATCCATCCTCAAAACCACCGTTTTTAACCCTCGGCAGCCTCCGGAGCATAAAACGCAAACGTCCAACCGCTGCTCCCACAGCAAAGGCCCCAGCGGGGAAAAGTCATGCTGGTCCTCACTGCCTCCGGGAACCCCTTCAAATGCCCCACACCTTTTGGAACTCTCTGCTTTCCTGTGGACTCTACCCTCAAACCACCGTTTTTCACTCTCGGCAGCCTCCGGAGCAAAAAACGCAAAAGTCCAGCCGCTGCTCCCACAGCAAAGGCCCAAGCAGGGACAAGTCATGCTGGTCCTCACTGCCTCCGGGAACCCCTTCAAATGCCCCACACCTTTTGGACCTCTCTGCTTTCCTGTGGAATCCATCCTCAAAATCACCGTTTCTCACTCTCAGCAGCCTCCGGAGCAAAAAACTCAAACATCCAGCCGCTGCACCCACAGCAAATGCCCAGCGGGGAAAAGTCATGCTGGTCCTCACTGCCTCCGGGAACCCCTTCAAATGCCCCACACCTTTTAGACCTCTCTGCTTTCCTGTGGAATCCATCCTCAAAACCACCGATATTAACCCTCGGCAGCCTCCGGAGCAAAAAACGCAAACGTCCAGCCGCTGCTCCCACAGCAAAGGCCCCAGCGGGGGAAAGTCATGCTGGTCCTCACTGCCTCCAGGAACCCCTGCAAATGCCCCACACCTTTTGCACCTCTCTGCTTTCCTGTGGACTCCATCCTCAAAACCACCGTTTTTCACTCTCGGCATCCGCCGGAGCAAAAAACGCAAACGTCCAGCCGCTGCACCCACAGCAAAGGTTCCAAGGCGGAAAAGTCATGCTGGTCCTCACTGCCTCCGGGAACCCCTTCAAATGCCCCACACCTTTTGGACCTCTCTGTTTTCCTGTGGACTCCATCCTCAAAACCACCGTTTTTCACTCTCTGCAGCCTCCGGAGCAAAAAATGCAAACGTCCAGCAACTGCTTCCACAGCAAAGGCCCCAGCGGGGAAAAGTCATGCTGGTCCTCACTGCCTCCAGGAACCCCTTCAAATGCCCCACACCTTTTAGACCTCTCTGCTTTCCTGTGGACTCCATCCTCAAAACCACCGTTTTTCACTCTCGGCAGCCTCCGGAGCAAAAAACGCAAACGTCCAGCCGCTGCTCCCACAGCAAAGGCCCCAGCGGGGAAAAGTCATGCTGGTCCTCACTGCCTCCAGGACCCCTTCAAATGCCCCACACCTTTTGGACCTCTCTGCTTTCCTGTGGAATCCATCCTCAAAACCACCGTTTTTCACTCTCGGCAGCCTCCGGTGCAGAAAACGCAAACGTCCAGCTGCTGCTCCCACAGCAAAGGCCCCAGCGGGGAAAAGTCATGCTGGTCCTCACTGCCTCCGGGAACCCCTTCAAATGCCCCACACCTTTTGGACCTCTCTGCTTTCCTGTGGAATCCATCCTCAAAACCACCGTTTTTAACCCTCGGCAGCCTCCGGAGCATAAAACGCAAACGTCCAGCAACTGCTCCCACAGCAAAGCCCCAGCGGGTAAAAGTCATGCTGGTCCTCACTGCCTCCGGGAACCCCTTCAAATGCCCCACACCTTTTGCACCTCTCTGCTTTCCTGTGGAATCCATCCTCAAAACCACCGTTTTTATACCCTCCGTAGTCTCTGTAGCAAAAAACGCAAACGTCCAGCCGCTGCTCCCACAGCAAACGTTCCAAGGCTGAAAAGTCATGCTGGTCCTCACTGCCTCTGGGAACCCCTTTAAATGCCCCACACCTTTTGGACCTCTCTGCTTTCCTGTGGACTCCATCCTCAAAACCACTGTTATTAACCCTCGGTAGTCTCTGTAGCAAAAAACGCAAATGTCCACCGCTGCTCCCACAGCAAAGGCCCCAGCGGGGAAAAGTCATGCTGGTCCTCACTGCCTCCGGGAACCCCTTCAAATGCCCCACACCTTTTGGACCTCTCTGCTTTTCTGTGGAATCCATCCTCAAAACCACTGTTTTTAACCCTCTCTATTCTCTGTATCAAAAAACGCAAACGTCCAGCCGCTGCTACCACAGCAAAGGGCCCAGCGGGGAAAAGTCATGCTGGTGCTCACTGCCTCCGGGAACCCCTTCAAATGCCCCACACCTTTTGGACCTCTCTGTTTTCCTGTGGAATCCATCCTCAAAACCACCGCTTTTAACCCTCGGTAGTCTCTGTAGCAAAAAACGCAAACGTCCAGCCGCTGCTCCCACAGCAAACGTTCCAAGGCAGAAAAGTCATGCTGGTCCTCACTGCCTCCGGGAACCCCTTCAAATGCCCCACACCTTTTGGACCTCTCTGTTTTCCTGTGGAATCCATCCTCAAAACCAATGTTTTTCACTCTCGGCAACCTCCGGAGCAAAAAACGCAAACGTCCAGCCGCTGCTCCCACAGCAAAGGCCCCAGCGGGGAAAAGTCATGCTGGTCCTCACTGCCTCCGGGAACCCTTTCAAATGCCCCACACCTTTTGGACCTCTCTGCTTTCCTGTGGAGTCCATCCTCAAAACCACCGTTTTTAACCCTCGGCAGCCTCCGGAGCAAAAAACGCAAACGTCCAACCGCTGCTCCCACAGCAAAGGCCCCAGCGGGGAAAAGTCATGCTGGTCCTCACTGCCCCCGGGAACCCCTTCAAATGCCCCACACCTTTTGGACCTCTCTGCTTTCCTGTGGACTCCACCCTCAAAACCACCGTTTTTCACTCTCGGCAGCCTCCGGAGCAAAAAACGCAAAAGTCCAGCCACTGCTCCCACAGCAAAGGCCCCAGTGGGGACAAGTCATGCTGGTCCTCACTGCCTCCGGGAACCCCTTGAAATGCCCCACACCTTTTGGACCTCTCTGCTTTCCTGTGGAATCCATCCTCAAAACCACCGTTTTTAACCCTCGGTAGTCTCTGTAGCAAAAAACGCAAACTTCCAGCCGCTGCTACCACAGCAAAGCCCCAGCGTGGAAAAGTAATGCTGGTCCTCACTGCCTCCGGGAACCCCTTCAAATGCCCCACACCTTTTGGACCTCTCTGCTTTCCTGTGGACTCCATCCTCAAAACCACCTTTATTAACCCTCGGCAGCCTCCGGAGCAAAAAACGCAAACGTCAAGCCGCTGCTCCTACAGCAAAGGCCCCAGCGGGGAAAAGTCATGCTGGTCCTCACTGCCTCCGGGAACCCCTTCAAATGCCCCACACCTTTTGCACCTCTCTGCTTTCCTGTGGAATCCATCCTCAAAACCACGCTTTTTTATTCCTGGCAGTATCCGGAGCAAAAAATGCAAACGTCCAGCCGCTGCTCTCACATCAAAGGTTCTAAGGAAATAAAGTGATGCTGGTCCTCACTGGCTCCCCGAAACCCTTGAAATGCCCCACACCATTGGGCCCTCTCTGCTTTCCAGTGGACTCCATCCTCAAAACCACCGTTTTTCACTCTCGGCAGCCTCCGGAGCAAAAAAAGCAAATGTCCAGCCGCTACTCCCACAGCAAAGGCCCCAGCGGGGAAAAGTCATGCTGGTCCTCACTGCCTCCGGGAACCCCTTCAAATGCCCCACACCTTTTGGACCTCTCTGTTTTCCTGTGGACTCCATCCTCAAAACCACCGTTTTTCACTCTCGGCTTCCTCCGGAGCAAAAAATGCAAACGTCCAGCAATTGCTTCCACAGCAAAGGCCCCAGCGGGGAAAAGTCATGCTGGTCCTCACTGCCTCCAGGAACCCCTTCAAATGCCCCACACCTTTTGCACCTCTCTGCTTTCCTGTGGACTCCATCCTCAAAACCACCGTTTTTCACTCTCGGCAGCCTCCGGAGCAAAAAATGCAAACGTCCAGCAACTGCTTCCACAGCAAAGGCCCCAGCGGGGAAAAGTCATGCTGGTCCTCACTGCCTCCGGGAACCCCTTCAAATGCCCCACACCTTTTGGACCTCTCTGCTTTCCTGTGGACTCCATCCTCAAAACCACTGTTATTAACCCTCGGTAGTCTCTGTAGCAAAAAACGCAGATGTCCAGCCGCTGCTCCCATAGCAAAGGCCCCAGCGGGGAAAAGTCATGCTGGTCCTCACTGCCTCCGGGAACCCCTTCAAATGCCCCACACCTTTTGGACCTCTCTGCTTTTCTGTGGAATCCATCCTCAAAACCACTGTTTTTAACCCTCTGTATTCTCTGTATCAAAAAACGCAAACGTCCAGCCGCTGCTCCCACAGCAAAGGCCCCAGCGGGGAAAAGTCATGCTGGTCCTCACTGCCTCCGGGAACCCCTTCAAATGCCCCACACCTTTTGGACCTCTCTGTTTTCCTGTGGAATCCATCCTCAAAACCACCGCTTTTAACCCTCGGTAGTCTCTGTAGCAAAAAACGCAAACGTCCAGCCGCTGCTCCCACAGCAAACGTTCCAAGGCAGAAAAGTCATGCTGGTCCTCACTGCCTCCGGGAACCCCTTCAAATGCCCCACACCTTTTGGACCTCTCTGTTTTCCTGTGGACTCCATCCTCAAAACCACCGTTTTTCACTCTCGGCAGCCTCCGGAGCAAAAAACGCAAAAGTCCAGCCACTGCTCCCACAGCAAAGGCCCCAGCGGGGACAAGTCATGCTGGTCCTCACTGCCTCCGGGAACCCCTTGAAATGCCCCACACCTTTTGGACCTCTCTGCTTTCCTGTGGAATCCATCCTCAAAACCACCGTTTTTAACCCTCGGTAGTCTCTGTAGCAAAAAACGCAAACTTCCAGCCGCTGCTACCACAGCAAAGCCCCAGCGGGGAAAAGTCATGCTGGTCCTCACTGCCTCCGGGAACCCCTTCAAATGCCCCACACCTTTTGGACCTCTCTGCTTTCCTGTGGACTCCATCCTCAAAACCACCGTTATTAACCCTCGGCAGCCTCCGGAGCAAAAAACGCAAACGTCCAGCCGCTGCTCCCACAGCAAAGGCCCCAGCGGGGAAAAGTCATGCTGGTCCTCACTGCCTCCGGGAACCCCTTCAAATGCCCCACACCTTTTGCACCTCTCTGCTTTCCTGTGGAATCCATCCTCAAAACCACGCTTTTTTATTCTCGGCAGTATCCGGAGCAAAAAATGCAAACGTCCAGCCGCTGCTCTCACAGCAAAGGTTCTAAGGAAATAAAGTGATGCTGGTCCTCACTGGCTCCCCGAAACCCTTCAAATGCCCCACACCATTGGGCCCTCTCTGCTTTCCTGTGGACTCCATCCTCAAAACCACCGTTTTTCACTCTTGGCAGCCTCCGGAGCAAAAACCGCAAACGTCCAGCCGCCGCTCCCACAGCAAAGGCCCCAGCAAGGAAAAGTCATGCTGGTCCTCACTGCCTCCGGGAACCCCTTCAAATGCCCCACACCTTTTGGATCTCTCTGCTTCCCTGTGGATTCTAACCTCCAAATCACTGTTTTTCACTCTCGGCAGCCTCCGGAGCAAAAAACGCAAACGTCCAGCCGCTGCTCCCACAGCAAAGGCCCCAGCGGGGAAAAGTCATGCTGGTCCTCACTGCCTCCGGGAACCCCTTCAAATGCCCCACACCTTTTGGATCTCTCTGCTTCCCTGTGGATTCTAACCTCCAAACCACCGTTTTTCACTCTCAGCAGCCTCCAGAGCAAAAAACGCAAACGTCCAGCCGCTGCTGCCACAGCAAAGGCCCCAGCGGGGAAAAGTCATGCTGGTCCTCACTGCCTCCGTGAACCCCTTCAAATCCCCCGCACACTTGGGCCCTCTCTGCTTTCCTGTGGAATCCATCCTCAAAACCACCGTTTTTCACTCTTGGCAGCCTCCTGAGCAAAAAACGCAAACGTCCAGCCGCTGCTCCCACAGCAAAGTTTTGAAGGGGGAAAAGTCATGCTGGTCTTCACTGCCTCCCCGAACCCCTTCAAATGCCCCACACACTTGGGCCCTCTCTGCTTTCCAGTGGACTCCATCCTCTAAACCGCCGTTTTGCACTCGGCAGCCTCCGGAGCAAAAAACGCAAACGCCCAGCCGCTGCTCCCACAGCAAAGGCCCCAGCAGGGAAAAGTCATGCTGGTCCTCACTGCCTCCGGGAACCCCTTCAAATGCCCCACACCTTTTGGACCTCTCTGTTTTCCTGTGGAATCCATCCTCAAAACCACCGTTTTTAACCCGCGGTAGTCTCTGTAGCAAAAAATGCAAACGTCCAGCCGCTGCTCCCACAGCAAACGTTCCAAGGCAGAAAAGTCATGCTGGTCCTCACTGCCTCTGGGAACCCCTTCAAATGCCCCACACCTTTTGGACCTCTCTGTTTTCCTGTGGACTCCATCCTCAAAACCACCGTTTTTCACTCTCGGCAGCCTCCGGAGCAAAAAACGCAAACGTCCAGCCGCTGCTTCCACAGCAAAGGCCCCAGCAAGAAAAGTCATGCTGGTCTTCACTACCTCCAGGAACCCCTTCAAATGCCCCACACCTTTTGGACCTCTCTGCTTTCCTGTGGACTCCATCCTCAAAACCACCGTTTTTCACTCTCGGCAGCCTCCGGAGCAAAAAACGCAAACGTCCAGCCGCTGCTCCCACAGCAAAGGCCCCAGCGGGGAAAAGTCATGCTGGTCCTCACTGCCTCCGGGAACCCCTTCAAATACCCCACACCTTTTGGACCTCTCTGCTTTCCTGTGAACTCCATCCCCAAAACCACCGTTTTTAACTCTCGGCGTCCGCCGGAGCAAAAAACGCAAAAGTCCAGCCGCTGCTCCCACAGCAAAGGTTACAAGGCGGTAAAGTCATGCTGGTCCTCACTGCCTCCGGGAACCCCTTCAAATTCCCCACACCTTTTGGATCTGTCTACTTTCATGTGGACTCCATCCTCAAAACCACCGTTTTTCACTCTCGGCAGCCTCCGGAGCAAAAAACGCAAACGTCCAGCCGCTGCTCCCACAGCAAAGGCCCCAGCGGGGAAAAGTCATGCTGGTCCTCACTGCCTCCAGGAACCCTTTCAAATGCCCCACACCTTTTGGACCTCTCTGCTTTCCTGTGTACTCCATCCTCAAAACCACCGTTTTTCACTCTCGGCAGCCTCCGGAGCAAAAAACGCAAACGTCCAACCGCTGCTCCCACAGCAAAGGCCCCAGCGGGGAAAAGTCATGCTGGTCCTCACTGCCTCCGGGAACCCCTTCAAATGCCCCACACCTTTTGGAACTCTCTGCTTTCCTGTGGACTCTACCCTCAAAACCACCGTTTTTCACTCTCGGCAGCCTCCGGAGCAAAAAACGCAAACGTCCAGCCGCTGCTTCCACAGCAAAGGCCCCAGCAAGAAAAGTCATGCTGGTCTTCACTACCTCCAGGAACCCCTTCAAATGCCCCACACCTTTTGGACCTCTCTGCTTTCCTGTGGACTCCATCCTCAAAACCACCGTTTTTCACTCTCGGCAGCCTCCGGAGCAAAAAACGCAAACGTCCAGCCGCTGCTCCCACAGCAAAGGCCCCAGCGGGGAAAAGTCATGCTGGTCCTCACTGCCTCCGGGAACCCCTTCAAATACCCCACACCTTTTGGACCTCTCTGCTTTCCTGTGAACTCCATCCCCAAAACCACCGTTTTTAACTCTCGGCGTCCGCCGGAGCAAAAAACGCAAAAGTCCAGCCGCTGCTCCCACAGCAAAGGTTACAAGGCGGTAAAGTCATGCTGGTCCTCACTGCCTCCGGGAACCCCTTCAAATTCCCCACACCTTTTGGATCTGTCTACTTTCATGTGGACTCCATCCTCAAAACCACCGTTTTTCACTCTCGGCAGCCTCCGGAGCAAAAAACGCAAACGTCCAGCCGCTGCTCCCACAGCAAAGGCCCCAGCGGGGAAAAGTCATGCTGGTCCTCACTGCCTCCAGGAACCCTTTCAAATGCCCCACACCTTTTGGACCTCTCTGCTTTCCTGTGTACTCCATCCTCAAAACCACCGTTTTTCACTCTCGGCAGCCTCCGGAGCAAAAAACGCAAACGTCCAACCGCTGCTCCCACAGCAAAGGCCCCAGCGGGGAAAAGTCATGCTGGTCCTCACTGCCTCCGGGAACCCCTTCAAATGCCCCACACCTTTTGGAACTCTCTGCTTTCCTGTGGACTCTACCCTCAAAACCACCGTTTTTCACTCTCGGCAGCCTCCGGAGCAAAAAACGCAAAAGTCCAGCCGCTGCTCCCACAGCAAAGGCCCCAGCAGGGACAAGTCATGCTGGTCCTCACTGCCTCCGGGAACCCCTTCAAATGCCCCACACCTTTTGCACCTCTCTGCTTTCCTGTGGAATCCATCCTCAAAATCACCGTTTCTCACTCTCAGCAGCCTCCGGAGCAAAAAACTCAAACATCCAGCCGCTGCACCCACAGCAAATGCCCAGCGGGGAAAAGTCATGCTGGTCCTCACTGCCTCCGGGAACCCCTTCAAATGCCCCACACCTTTTAGACCTCTCTGCTTTCCTGTGGAATCCATCCTCAAAACCACCGATATTAACCCTCGGCAGCCTCCGGAGCAAAAAACGCAAACGTCCAGCCGCTGCTCCCACAGCAAAGGCCCCAGCGGGGGAAAGTCATGCTGGTCCTCACTGCCTCCAGGAACCCCTGCAAATGCCCCACACCTTTTGCACCTCTCTGCTTTCCTGTGGACTCCATCCTCAAAACCACCGTTTTTCACTCTCGGCATCCGCCGGAGCAAAAAACGCAAACGTCCAGCCGCTGCTCCCACAGCAAAGGTTCCAAGGCGGAAAAGTCATGCTGGTCCTCACTGCCTCTGGGAACCCCTTCAAATGCCCCACACCTTTTGGACCTCTCTGTTTTCCTGTGGACTCCATCCTCAAAACCACCGTTTTTCACTCTCGGCAGCCTCCGGAGCAAAAAATGCAAACGTCCAGCAACTGCTTCCACAGCAAAGGCCCCAGCGGGGAAAAGTCATGCTGGTCCTCACTGCCTCCAGGAACCCCTTCAAATGCCCCACACCTTTTGCACCTCTCTGCTTTCCTGTGGACTCCATCCTCAAAACCACCGTTTTTCACTCTCGGCAGCCTCCGGAGCAAAAAACGCAAACGTCCAGCCGCTGCTCCCACAGCAAAGGCCCCAGCGGGGAAAAGTCATGCTGGTCCTCACTGCCTCCAGGACCCCTTCAAATGCCCCACACCTTTTGGACCTCTCTGCTTTCCTGTGGAATCCATCCTCAAAACCACCGTTTTTCACTCTCGGCAGCCTCCGGTGCAAAAAACGCAAACGTCCAGCTGCTGCTCCCACAGCAAAGGCCCCAGCGGGGAAAAGTCATGCTGGTCCTCACTGCCTCCGGGAACCCCTTCAAATGCCCCACACCTTTTGGACCTCTCTGCTTTCCTGTGGAATCCATCCTCAAAACCACCGTTTTTAACCCTCGGCAGCCTCCGGAGCAAAAAACGCAAAAGTCCAGCCGCTGCTCCCACAGCAAAGCCCCAGCGGGGAAAAGTCATGCTGGTCCTCACTGCCTCCGGGAACCCCTTCAAATGCCCCACACCTTTTGCACCTCTCTGCTTTCCTGTGGAATCCATCCTCAAAACCACCGTTTTTATACCCTCCGTAGTCTCTGTAGCAAAAAACGCAAACGTCCAGCCGCTGCTCCCACAGCAAAGGTTCCAAGGCTGAAAAGTCATGCTGGTCCTCACTGCCTCCGGGAACCCCTTCAAATGCCCCACACCTTTTGGACCTCTCTGCTTTTCTGTGGACTCCATCCTCAAAACCACCGTTTTTAACCCTCGGTAGTCTCTGTATCAAAAAACGCAAACGTCCAGCCGCTGCTCCCACAGCAAAGGCCCCAGCGGGGAAAAGTCATGCTGGTGCTCACTGCCTCCAGGAACCCCTGCAAATGCCCCACACCTTTTGCACCTCTCTGCTTTCCTGTGGACTCCATCCTCAAAACCACCGTTTTTCACTCTCGGCATCCGCCTGAGCAAAAAACGCAAATGTCCAGCCGCTGCTCCCACAGCAAAGGTTCCAAGGCAGAAAAGTCATGCTGGTCCTCACTGCCTCTGGGAACCCCTTCAAATGCCCCACACCTTTTGGACCTCTCTGTTTTCCTGTGGACTCCATCCTCAAAACCACCGTTTTTCACTCTCGGCAGCCTCCGGAGCAAAAAATGCAAACGTCCAGCAACTGCTTCCACAGCAAAGGCCCCAGCGGGGAAAAGTCATGCTGGTCCTCACTGCCTCCAGGAACCCCTTCAAATGCCCCACACCTTTTGCACCTCTCTGCTTTCCTGTGGACTCCATCCTCAAAACCACCGTTTTTCACTCTCGGCAGCCTCCGGAGCAAAAAACGCAAACGTCCAGCCGCTGCTCCCACAGCAAAGGCCCCAGCGGGGAAAAGTCATGCTGGTCCTCACTGCCTCCAGGACCCCTTCAAATGCCCCACACCTTTTGGACCTCTCTGCTTTCCTGTGTACTCCATCCTCAAAACCACCGTTTTTCACTCTCGGCAGCCTCCGGTGCAAAAAACGCAAACGTCCAGCAACTGCTCCCACAGCAAAGCCCCAGCGGGTAAAAGTCATGCTGGTCCTCACTGCCTCCGGGAACCCCTTCAAATGCCCCACACCTTTTGCACCTCTCTGCTTTCCTGTGGAATCCATCCTCAAAACCACCGTTTTTATACCCTCCGTAGTCTCTGTAGCAAAAAACGCAAACGTCCAGCCGCTGCTCCCACAGCAAAGGTTCCAAGGCTGAAAAGTCATGCTGGTCCTCACTGCCTCCGGGAACCCCTTCAAATGCCCCACACCTTTTGGACCTCTCTGCTTTTCTGTGGAATCCATCCTCAAAACCACCGTTTTTAACCCTCGGTAGTCTCTGTATCAAAAAACGCAAACGTCCAGCCGCTGCTCCCACAGCAAAGGCCCCAGCGGGGAAAATTCATGCTGGTGCTCACTGCCTCCGGGAACCCCTTCAAATGCCCCACACCTTTTGGACCTCTCTGTTTTCCTGTGGAATCCATCCTCAACACCACCGCTTTTAACCCTCGGTAGTCTCTGTAGCAAAAAACGCAAACGTCCAGCCGCTGCTCCCACAGCAAACGTTCCAAGGCAGAAAAGTCATGCTGGTCCTCACTGCCTCCGGGAACCCCTTCAAATGCCCCACACCTTTTGGACCTCTCTGTTTTCCTGTGGACTCCATCCTCAAAACCACCGATTTTCACTCTCGGCAGCCTCCGGAGCAAAAAACGCAAACGTCCAGCCGCTGCTCCCACAGCAAAGGCCCCAGCGGGGAAAAGTCATGCTGGTCTTCACTACCTCCAGGAACCCCTTCAAATGCCCCACACCTTTTGGACCTCTCTGCTTTCCTGTGGACTCCATCCTCAAAACCACCGTTTTTCACTCTCGGCAGCCTCCGGAGCAAAAAACGCAAACGTCCAGCCGCTGCTCCCACAGCAAAGGCCCCAGCGGGGAAAAGTCATGCTGGTCCTCACTGCCTCCGGGAACCCCTTCAAATACCCCACACCTTTTGGACCTCTCTGCTTTCCTGTGAACTCCATCCCCAAAACCACCGTTTTTCACTCTCGGCGTCCGCCGGAGCAAAAAACGCAAACGTCCAGCCGCTGCTCTCACAGCAAAGGTTACAAGGCGGAAAAGTCATGCTGGTCCTCACTGCCTCCGGGAACCCCTTCAAATGCCCCACACCTTTTGGACCTCTCTGTTTTCCTGTGGACTCCATCCTCAAAACCAATGTTTTTCACTCTCGGCAGCCTCCGGAGCAAAAAACGCAAACGTCCAGCCGCTGCTCCCACAGCAAAGGCCCCAGCGGGGAAAAGTCATGCTGGTCCTCACTGCCTCCGGGAACCCTTTCAAATGCCCCACACCTTTTGGACCTCTCTGCTTTCCTGTGGAGTCCATCCTCAAAACCACCGTTTTTCACTCTCGGCAGCCTCTGGAGCAAAAAACGCAAACGTCCAACCGCTGCTCCCACAGCAAAGGCCCCAGCGGGGAAAAGTCATGCTGGTCCTCACTGCCTCCGGGAACCCCTTCAAATGCCCCACACCTTTTGGACCTCTCTGCTTTCCTGTGGAGTCCACCCTCAAAACCACCGTTTTTCACTCTCGGCAGCCTCCGGAGCAAAAAACGCAAAAGTCCAGCCACTGCTCCCACAGCAAAGGCCCCAGTGGGGACAAGTCATGCTGGTCCTCACTGCCTCCGGGAACCCCTTCAAATGCCCCACACCTTTTGGACCTCTCTGCTTTCCTGTGGAATCCATCCTCAAAACCACCGTTTTTAACCCTCGGTAGTCTCTGTAGCAAAAAACGCAAACTTCCAGCCGCTGCTACCACAGCAAAGCCCCAGCTGGGAAAAGTAATGCTGGTCCTCACTGCCTCCGGGAACCCCTTCAAATGCCCCACACCTTTTGGACCTCTCTGCTTTCCTGTGGACTCCATCCTCAAAACCACCGTTATTAACCCTCGGCAGCCTCCGGAGCAAAAAACGCAAACGTCAAGCCGCTGCTACCACAGCAAAGGCCGCAGCGGGGAAAAGTCATGCTGGTCCTCACTGCCTCCGGGAACCCCTTCAAATGCCCCACACCTTTTGGACCTCTCTGCTTTTCTGTGGAATCCATCCTCAAAACCACTGTTTTTAACCCTCTGTATTCTCTGTATCAAAAAACGCATACGTCCAGCCGCTGCTTCCACAGCAAAGGCCCCAGCAAGAAAAGTCATGCTGGTCTTCACTACCTCCAGGAACCCCTTCAAATGCCCCACACCTTTTGGACCTCTCTGCTTTCCTGTGGACTCCATCCTCAAAACCACCGTTTTTCACTCTCGGCAGCCTCCGGAGCAAAAAACGCAAACGTCCAGCCGCTGCTCCCACAGCAAAGGCCCCAGCGGGGAAAAGTCATGCTGGTCCTCACTGCCTCCGGGAACCCCTTCAAATACCCCACACCTTTTGGACCTCTCTGCTTTCCTGTGAACTCCATCCCCAAAACCACCGTTTTTCACTCTCGGCGTCCGCCGGAGCAAAAAACGCAAACGTCCAGCCGCTGCTCCCACAGCAAAGGTTACAAGGCGGAAAAGTCATGCTGGTCCTCACTGCCTCCGGGAACCCCTTCAAATGCCCCACACCTTTTGGACCTCTCTGTTTTCCTGTGGACTCCATCCTCAAAACCAATGTTTTTCACTCTCGGCAGCCTCCGGAGCAAAAAACGCAAACGTCCAGCCGCTGCTCCCACAGCAAAGGCCCCAGCGGGGAAAAGTCATGCTGGTCGTCACTGCCTCCGGGAACCCTTTCAAATGCCCCACACCTTTTGGACCTCTCTGCTTTCCTGTGGAGTCCACCCTCAAAACCACCGTTTTTAACCCTCGGCAGCCTCCGAAGCAAAAAACGCAAACGTCCAACCGCTGCTCCCACAGCAAATGCCCCAGCGGGGAAAAGTCATGCTGGTCCTCACTGCCTCCGGGAACCCCTTCAAATGCCCCACACCTTTTGGACCTCTCTGCTTTCCTGTGGACTCCACCCTCAAAACCACCGTTTTTCACTCTCGGCAGCCTCCGGAGCAAAAAACGCAAATGTCCAGCCACTGCTCCCACAGCAAAGGCCCCAGCGGGGACAAGTCATGCTGGTCCTCACTGCCTCCGGGTACCCCTTCAAATGCCCCACACCTTTTGGACCTCTCTGCTTTCCTGTGGACTCCATCCTCAAAACCACCGTTTTTAACCCTCGGTAGTCTCTGTAGCAAAAAACGCAAACTTCCAGCCGCTGCTACCACAGCAAAGCCCCAGCGGGGAAAAGTCATGCTGGTCCTCACTACCTCCGGGAACCCCTTCAAATGCCCCACACCTTTTGGACCTCTCTGCTTTCCTGTGGACTCCATCCTCAAAACCACCGTTATTAACCCTCGGCAGCGTCCGGAGCAAAAAACGCAAACGTCCAGCCGCTGCTCCCACAGCAAAGGCCCCAGCGGGGAAAAGTCATGCTGGTCCTCACTGCCTCCGGGAACCCCTTCAAATGCCCCACACCTTTTGCACCTCTCTGCTTTCCTGTGGAATCCATCCTCAAAACCACGCTTTTTTATTCTCGGCAGTATCCGGAGCAAAAAATGCAAACGTCCAGCCGCTGCTCTCACATCAAAGGTTCTAAGGAAATAAAGTGATGCTGGTCCTCACTGGCTCCCCGAAACCCTTGAAATGCCCCACACCATTGGGCCCTCTCTGCTTTCCTGTGGACTCCATCAAAACCACCGTTTTTCACTCTCGGCTACCTCCAAAGCAAAAAACGCAAACGTCCAGCCGCTGCTCCCACAGCAAAGGTTCCAAGGCGGAAAAGTCATGCTGGTCCTCACTGCCTCCGGGAACCCCTTCAAATGCCCCACACCTTTTGGACCTCTCTGCTTTCCTGTGGAATCCATCCTCAAAACCACCGTTATTAACCCTCGGTAGTCTCTGTAGCAAAAAACGCAAACGTCCAGCCGCTGCTCCCACAGCAAAGGCCCCAGCGGGGAAAAGTCATGCTGGTCCTCACTGCCTCCGGGAACCCCTTCAAATGCCCCACACCTTTTGGACCTCTCTGCTTTCCTGTGGACTCCATCCTCAAAACCACCGTTTTTCACTCTTGGCATCCGCCGGAGCAAAATACGCAAACGTCTAGCCACTGCTCCCACAGCAAAGGCCGCAGCAGGGAAAAGTCATGCTGGTCCTCACTGCCTCCGGGAACCCCTTCAAATGCCCCACACCTTTTGGACCTCTCTGCTTTCCTGTGGACTCCATCCTCAAAACCACCGTTTTTAACCCTCGGCAGCCTCCGGAGCAAAAAGCGCAAACGTCCAGCCGCTGCTCCCACAGCAAAGGCCCCAGCGGGGAAAAGTCATGCTGGTCCTCACTGCCTCTGGGAACCCCTTCAAATGCCCCACACCTTTTGGACCTCTCTGCTTTCCTGTGGACTCCATCCTCAAAACCACCGTTTTTCACTATTGGCATCCGCCGGAGCAAAAAACGCAAACGTCCAGCCGCTGCTCCCACAGCAAAGGTTCCAAGGCGGAAAAGTCATGCTGGTCCTCACTGCCTCCGGGAACCCCTTCAAATGCCCCACACCTTTTGGACCTCTCTGCTTTCCTGTTGACTCCATCCTCAAAACCACCATTATAACCCTCGGTAGTCTCTGTAGCAAAAAACGCAAACGTCCAGCCGCTGCTCCCACAGCAAAGGCCCCAGCGGGTAAAAGTCATGCTGGTCCTCACTGCCTCGGGGAACCCCTTCAAATGCCCCACACCTTTTGGACCTCTCTGCTTTCCTGTGGACTCCATCCTCAAAACCACCGTTTTTCACTCTCGGCCGCCTCCGGAGCAAAAAACGCAAACGTCCAGCCGCTGCTCCCACAGCAAAGGCCCCAGCGGGGAAAAGTCATGCTGGTCCTCACTGCCTCCGGGAACCCCTTGAAATGCCCCACACCTTTTGGACCTCTCTGCTTTCCTGTGGACTCCATCCTCAAAACCACCGTTTTTCACTCTCGGCATCCGCCGGAGCAAAATACGCAAACGTCTAGTCACTGCTCCCACAGCAAAGGCCCCAGCGGGGAAAAGTCATGCTGGTCCTCACTGCCTCCGGGAACCCCTTCAAATGCCCCACACCTTTTAGACCTCTCTGCTTTCCTGTGGACTCCATCCTCAAAACCACCGTTTTTAACCCTCGGCAGCCTCCGGAGCAAAAAGCGCAAACGTCCAGCCGCTGCTCCCACAGCAAAGGCCCCAGCGGGGAAAAGTCATGCTGGTCCTCACTGCCTCCGGGAACCCCTTCAAATGCCCCACACCTTTTGGACCTCTCTGCTTTCCTGTGGACTCCACCCTCAAAACCACCGTTTTTCACTCTCGGCAGCCTCCGGAGCAAAAAACGCAAATGTCCAGCCACTGCTCCCACAGCAAAGGCCCCAGCGGGGACAAGTCATGCTGGTCCTCACTGCCTCCGGGTACCCCTTCAAATGCCCCACACCTTTTGGACCTCTCTGCTTTCCTGTGGACTCCATCCTCAAAACCACCGTTTTTAACCCTCGGTAGTCTCTGTAGCAAAAAACGCAAACTTCCAGCCGCTGCTACCACAGCAAAGCCCCAGCGGGGAAAAGTCATGCTGGTCCTCACTACCTCCGGGAACCCCTTCAAATGCCCCACACCTTTTGGACCTCTCTGCTTTCCTGTGGACTCCATCCTCAAAACCACCGTTATTAACCCTCGGCAGCGTCCGGAGCAAAAAACGCAAACGTCCAGCCGCTGCTCCCACAGCAAAGGCCCCAGCGGGGAAAAGTCATGCTGGTCCTCACTGCCTCCGGGAACCCCTTCAAATGCCCCACACCTTTTGCACCTCTCTGCTTTCCTGTGGAATCCATCCTCAAAACCACGCTTTTTTATTCTCGGCAGTATCCGGAGCAAAAAATGCAAACGTCCAGCCGCTGCTCTCACATCAAAGGTTCTAAGGAAATAAAGTGATGCTGGTCCTCACTGGCTCCCCGAAACCCTTGAAATGCCCCACACCATTGGGCCCTCTCTGCTTTCCTGTGGACTCCATCAAAACCACCGTTTTTCACTCTCGGCTACCTCCAAAGCAAAAAACGCAAACGTCCAGCCGCTGCTCCCACAGCAAAGGTTCCAAGGCGGAAAAGTCATGCTGGTCCTCACTGCCTCCGGGAACCCCTTCAAATGCCCCACACCTTTTGGACCTCTCTGCTTTCCTGTGGAATCCATCCTCAAAACCACCGTTATTAACCCTCGGTAGTCTCTGTAGCAAAAAACGCAAACGTCCAGCCGCTGCTCCCACAGCAAAGGCCCCAGCGGGGAAAAGTCATGCTGGTCCTCACTGCCTCCGGGAACCCCTTCAAATGCCCCACACCTTTTGGACCTCTCTGCTTTCCTGTGGACTCCATCCTCAAAACCACCGTTTTTCACTCTTGGCATCCGCCGGAGCAAAATACGCAAACGTCTAGCCACTGCTCCCACAGCAAAGGCCGCAGCAGGGAAAAGTCATGCTGGTCCTCACTGCCTCCGGGAACCCCTTCAAATGCCCCACACCTTTTGGACCTCTCTGCTTTCCTGTGGACTCCATCCTCAAAACCACCGTTTTTAACCCTCGGCAGCCTCCGGAGCAAAAAGCGCAAACGTCCAGCCGCTGCTCCCACAGCAAAGGCCCCAGCGGGGAAAAGTCATGCTGGTCCTCACTGCCTCTGGGAACCCCTTCAAATGCCCCACACCTTTTGGACCTCTCTGCTTTCCTGTGGACTCCATCCTCAAAACCACCGTTTTTCACTATTGGCATCCGCCGGAGCAAAAAACGCAAACGTCCAGCCGCTGCTCCCACAGCAAAGGTTCCAAGGCGGAAAAGTCATGCTGGTCCTCACTGCCTCCGGGAACCCCTTCAAATGCCCCACACCTTTTGGACCTCTCTGCTTTCCTGTTGACTCCATCCTCAAAACCACCATTATAACCCTCGGTAGTCTCTGTAGCAAAAAACGCAAACGTCCAGCCGCTGCTCCCACAGCAAAGGCCCCAGCGGGTAAAAGTCATGCTGGTCCTCACTGCCTCGGGGAACCCCTTCAAATGCCCCACACCTTTTGGACCTCTCTGCTTTCCTGTGGACTCCATCCTCAAAACCACCGTTTTTCACTCTCGGCCGCCTCCGGAGCAAAAAACGCAAACGTCCAGCCGCTGCTCCCACAGCAAAGGCCCCAGCGGGGAAAAGTCATGCTGGTCCTCACTGCCTCCGGGAACCCCTTGAAATGCCCCACACCTTTTGGACCTCTCTGCTTTCCTGTGGACTCCATCCTCAAAACCACCGTTTTTCACTCTCGGCATCCGCCGGAGCAAAATACGCAAACGTCTAGTCACTGCTCCCACAGCAAAGGCCCCAGCGGGGAAAAGTCATGCTGGTCCTCACTGCCTCCGGGAACCCCTTCAAATGCCCCACACCTTTTAGACCTCTCTGCTTTCCTGTGGACTCCATCCTCAAAACCACCGTTTTTAACCCTCGGCAGCCTCCGGAGCAAAAAGCGCAAACGTCCAGCCGCTGCTCCCACAGCAAAGGCCCCAGCGGGGAAAAGTCATGCTGGTCCTCACTGCCTCCGGGAACCCCTTCAAATGCCCCACACCTTTTGGACCTCTCTGCTTTCCTGTGGACTCCATCCTCAAAACCACCGTTTTTCACTCTTGGCATCCGCCGGAGCAAAATACGCAAACGTCTAGCCACTGCTCCCACAGCAATGCCCCAGCGGGGAAAAGTCATGCTGGTCCTCACTGCCTCCGGGAACCCCTTCAAATGCCCCACACCTTTTGGACCTCTCTGCTTTCCTGTGGACTCCATCCTCAAAACCACCGTTTTTCACTCTCGGCATCCGCCGGAGCAAAAAACGCAAACGTCCAGCCGCTGCTCCCTCAGCAAAGGTTCCAAGGCGGAAAAGTCATGCTAGTCCTCACTGCCTCCAGGAACCCCTTCAAATGCCCCACACCTTTTGGACCTCTCTGCTTTCCTGTGGACTCCATCCTCAAAACCACCGTTTTTCACTCTCGGCAGCCTCCGGAGCAAAAAACGCAAACGTTCAACCGCTGCTCCCACAGCAAAGGCCCCAGCGGGGAAAAGTCATGCTGGTCCTCACTGCCTCCGGGAACCCCTTCAAATGCCCCACACCTTTTGGACCTCTCTGCTTTCCTGTGGACTCCACCCTCAAAACCACCGTTTTTCACTCTCGGCAGCGTCTGGAGCAAAAAACGCAAAAGTCCATCCACTGCTCCCACAGAAAAGGCCCCAGCAGGGACAAGTCATGCTGGTCCTCACTGCCTCCGGGAACCCCTTCAAATGCCCCACACCTTTTGGACCTCTCTGCTTTCCTGTGGACTCCATCCTCAAAACCACCGTTTTTCACTCTCGGCAGCCTCCGGAGCAAAAAACGCAAACGTCCAGCCGCTGCTCCCACAGCAAAGGCCCCAGCGGGGAAAAGTCATGCTGGTCCTCACTGCCTCCGGGAACCCCTTCATATGCCCCACACCTTTTGGATCTGTCTGCTTTCATGTGGACTCCATCCTCAAAACCACCGTTTTTCACTCTCGGCAGCCTCCGGAGCAAAAAACGCAAACGTTCAACCGCTGCTCCCACAGCAAAGGCCCCAGCGGGGAAAAGTCATGCTGGTCCTCACTGCCTCCAGGAACCCCTTCAAATGCCCCACACCTTTTGGACCTCTCTGCTTTCCTGTGGACTCCATCCTCAAAACCACCGTTTTTCACTCTCGGCAGCCTCCGGAGCAAAAAACGCAAAAGTCCATCCACTGCTCCCACAGAAAAAGGCCCCAGCAGGGACAAGTCATGCTGGTCCTCACTGCCTCCGGGAACCCCTTGAAATGCCCCACACCTTTTGGACCTCTCTGCTTTCCTGTGGACTCCATCCTCAAAACCACCGTTTTTCACTCTCGGCAGCCTCCAGAGCAAAAAACGCAAACGTCCAGCCGCTGCTCCCACAGCAAAGGCCCCAGCGGGGAAAAGTCATGCTGGTCCTCACTGCCTCCGGGAACCCCTTCATATGCCCCACACCTTTTGGATCTGTCTGCTTTCATGTGGACTCCATCCTCAAAACCACCGTTTTTCACTCTCGGCAGCCTCCGGAGCAAAAAACGCAAAAGTCCAGCCGCTGCTAGCACAGCAAAGGCCCCAGCAGGGAAAAGTCATGCTGGTCCTCACTGCCTCTGGGAACCCCTTCAAATGCCCCACACCTTTTGGACCTCTCTGCTTTCCTGTGAACAACATCCTCAAAACCACCGTTTTTCACTCTCGGCATCTGCCGGAGGAAAAAACGCAAACGTCCAGCCGCTGCTCCCACAGCAAAGGCCCCAGCAAGGAAAAGTCATGCTGGTCCTCACTGCCTCCGGGAACCCTTTCAAATGCCCCACACCTTTTGGACCTCTCTGCTTTCCTGTGTACTCCATCCTCAAAACCACCGTTTTTCACTCTCGGCAGCCTCCGGAGCAAAAAACGCAAACGTTCAACCGCTGCTCCCACAACAAAGGCCCCAGCGGGGAAAAGTCATGCTGGTCCTCACTGCCTCCGGGAACCCCTTCAAATGCCCCAAACCTTTTGGAACTCTCTGCTTTCCTGTGGACTCCACCCTCAAAACCACCGTTTTTCACTCTCGGCAGCCTCCGGAGCAAAAAACGCAAACGTCCAGCCGCTGCTCCCACAGCAAAGGCCCCAGCAGGGACAAGTCATGCTGGTCCTCACTGCCTCCGGGAACCCCTTCAAATGTCCCACACCTTTTGGACCTCTCTGCTTTCCTGTGAACTCCATCCTCAAAACCACCGTTTTTCACTCTCGGCATCCGCCGGAGCAAAAAACGCAAACGTCCAGCCGCTGCTCCCACAGCAAAGGCCCCAGCAAGGAAAAGTCATGCTGGTCCTCACTGCCTCCGGGAACCCTTTCAAATGCCCCACACCTTTTGGACCTCTCTGCTTTCCTGTGTACTCCATCCTCAAAACCACCGTTTTTCACTCTCGGCAGCCTCCGGAGCAAAAAACGCAAACGTTCAACCGCTGCTCCCACAGCAAAGGCCCCAGCGGGGAAAAGTCATGCTGGTCCTCACTGCCTCCGGGAACCCCTTGAAATGCCCCACACCTTTTGGACCTCTCTGCTTTCCTGTGGAATCCATCCTCAAAACCACCGTTATTAACCCTCGACAGCCTCCTGAGCAAAAAACGCAAACGTCCAGCCGCTGCTCCCACAGCAAAGGCCCCAGCGGGGAAAAGTCATGCTGGTCCTCACTGCCTCCAGGAACCCCTGCAAATGCCCCACACCTTTTGCACCTCTCTGCTTTCCTCTGGACTCCATCCTCAAAACCACCGTTTTTCAGTCTCGGCAGCCTCCGGAGCAAAAAACGCAAACGTCCAGCCGCTGCTCCCACAGCAAAGGCCCCAGCGGGGAAAAGTCATGCTGGTCCTCACTGCCTCCGGGACCCCTTCAAATGCCCCACACCTTTTGGACCTCTCTGCTTTCCTGTGGAATCCATCCTCAAAACCACCGTTTTTAACCCTCCGTAGTCTCTGTAGCAAAAAACGCAAACGTCCAGCCGCTGCTCCCACAGCAAAGGTTCCAAGGCTGAGAAGTCATGCTGATCCTCACTGCCTCTGGGAACCCCTTCAAATGCCCCACACCTTTTGGACCTCTCTGCTTTCCTGTGGACTCCATCCTCAAAACCACCGTTTTTCACTCTCGGCAGCCTCCGGAGCAAAAAACGCAAACGTCCAGCCGCTGCTTCCACAGCAAAGGCCCCAGCAAGAAAAGTCATGCTGGTCCTCACTACCTCCAGGAACCCCTTCAAATGCCCCACACCTTTTGGACCTCTCTGCTTTCCTGTGGACTCCATCCTCAAAACCACCGTTTTTCACTCTCGGCAGCCTCCGTAGCAAAAAACGCAAACGTCCAGCCGCTGCTTCCACAGCAATGGCCCCAGCGGGGAAAAGTCATGCTGGTCCTCACTGCCTCCGGGAACCCCTTCAAATTCCCCACACCTTTTGGACCTCTCTGTTTTCCTGTGGAATCCATCCTCAAAACCACCGTTTTTCACTCTCGACTTCATCCGGAGCAAAAAATGCAAACGTCCAGGAACTGCTTCCACAGCAAAGGCCCCAGCGGGGAAAAGTCATGCTGGTCCTCACTGCCTCCGGGAACCCCTTCATATGCCCCACACCTTTTGGATCTGTCTGCTTTCATGTGGACTCCATCCTCAAAACCACCGTTTTTCACTCTCGGCAGCCTCCGGAGCAAAAAACGCAAAAGTCCAGCCGCTGCTAGCACAGCAAAGGCCCCAGCAGGGAAAAGTCATGCTGGTCCTCACTGCCTCTGGGAACCCCTTCAAATGCCCCACACCTTTTGGACCTCTCTGCTTTCCTGTGAACAACATCCTCAAAACCACCGTTTTTCACTCTCGGCATCTGCCGGAGGAAAAAACGCAAACGTCCAGCCGCTGCTCCCACAGCAAAGGCCCCAGCAAGGAAAAGTCATGCTGGTCCTCACTGCCTCCGGGAACCCTTTCAAATGCCCCACACCTTTTGGACCTCTCTGCTTTCCTGTGTACTCCATCCTCAAAACCACCGTTTTTCACTCTCGGCAGCCTCCGGAGCAAAAAACGCAAACGTTCAACCGCTGCTCCCACAACAAAGGCCCCAGCGGGGAAAAGTCATGCTGGTCCTCACTGCCTCCGGGAACCCCTTCAAATGCCCCAAACCTTTTGGAACTCTCTGCTTTCCTGTGGACTCCACCCTCAAAACCACCGTTTTTCACTCTCGGCAGCCTCCGGAGCAAAAAACGCAAACGTCCAGCCGCTGCTCCCACAGCAAAGGCCCCAGCAGGGACAAGTCATGCTGGTCCTCACTGCCTCCGGGAACCCCTTCAAATGTCCCACACCTTTTGGACCTCTCTGCTTTCCTGTGTACTCCATCCTCAAAACCACCGTTTTTCACTCTCGGCAGCCTCCGGAGCAAAAAACGCAAACGTTCAACCGCTGCTCCCACAGCAAAGGCCCCAGCGGGGAAAAGTCATGCTGGTCCTCACTGCCTCCGGGAACCCCTTGAAATGCCCCACACCTTTTGGACCTCTCTGCTTTCCTGTGGAATCCATCCTCAAAACCACCGTTATTAACCCTCGACAGCCTCCTGAGCAAAAAACGCAAACGTCCAGCCGCTGCTCCCACAGCAAAGGCCCCAGCGGGGAAAAGTCATGCTGGTCCTCACTGCCTCCAGGAACCCCTGCAAATGCCCCACACCTTTTGCACCTCTCTGCTTTCCTCTGGACTCCATCCTCAAAACCACCGTTTTTCAGTCTCGGCATCCGCCGGAGCAAAAAACGCAAACGTCCAGCCGCTGCTCCCACAGCAAAGGTTCCAAGGCGGAAAAGTCATGCTGGTCCTCAATGCCTCCGGGAACCCCTTCAAATGCCCCACACCTTTTGGACCTCTCTGCTTTCCTGTGGAATCCATCCTCAAAACCACCGTTTTTCACTCTCGACTTCATCCGGAGCAAAAAACGCAAACGTCCAGGCGCTGCTCCCACAGCAAAGGCCCCAGCGGGGAAAAGTCATGCTGGTCCTCACTGCCTCCAGGACCCCTTCAAATGCCCCACACTTTTTGGACCTCTCTGCTTTCCTGTGGACTCCATCCTCAAAACCACCGTTTTTCACTATCGGCAGCCTCCGGAGCAAAAAACGCAAACGTCCAGCCGCTGCTCCCACAGCAAAGGCCCCAGCGGGGAAAAGTCATGCTGGTCCTCACTGCCTCCGGGACCCCTTCAAATGCCCCACACCTTTTGGACCTCTCTGCTTTCCTGTGGAATCCATCCTCAAAACCACCGTTTTTAACCCTCCGTAGTCTCTGTAGCAAAAAACGCAAACGTCCAGCCGCTGCTCCCACAGCAAAGGTTCCAAGGCTGAGAAGTCATGCTGATCCTCACTGCCTCTGGGAACCCCTTCAAATGCCCCACACCTTTTGGACCTCTCTGCTTTCCTGTGGACTCCATCCTCAAAACCACCGTTTTTCACTCTCGGCAGCCTCCGGAGCAAAAAACGCAAACGTCCAGCCGCTGCTTCCACAGCAAAGGCCCCAGCAAGAAAAGTCATGCTGGTCCTCACTACCTCCAGGAACCCCTTCAAATGCCCCACACCTTTTGGACCTCTCTGCTTTCCTGTGGACTCCATCCTCAAAACCACCGTTTTTCACTCTCGGCAGCCTCCGTAGCAAAAAACGCAAACGTCCAGCCGCTGCTTCCACAGCAATGGCCCCAGCGGGGAAAAGTCATGCTGGTCCTCACTGCCTCCGGGAACCCCTTCAAATTCCCCACACCTTTTGGACCTCTCTGTTTTCCTGTGGAATCCATCCTCAAAACCACCGTTTTTCACTCTCGACTTCATCCGGAGCAAAAAATGCAAACGTCCAGGAACTGCTTCCACAGCAAAGGCCCCAGCGGGGAAAAGTCATGCTGGTCCTCACTGCCTCCGGGAACCCCTTCAAATGCCCCACACCTTTTGGACCTCTCTGTTTTCCTGTGGAATCCATCCTCAAAACCACCGTTTTTCAGTCTCGGCAGCCTCCGGTGCAAAAAACGCAAACGTCCAGCTGCTGCTCCCACAGCAAAGGCCCCAGCAGGGAAAAGTCATGCTGGTCCTCACTGCCTCCGGGAACCCCTTCAAATGCCCCACACCTTTTGGACCTCTCTGCTTTCCTGTGGAATCCATCCTCAAAACCACCGTTTTTAACCCTCGGCAGCCTCCGGATCATAAAACGCAAACGTCCAGCCGCTGCTCCCACAGCAAAGGCCCCAGCGGGGAAAAGTCATGCTGGTCCTCACTGCCTCCGGGAACCCCTTCAAATGCCCCACACCTTTTGGACCTCTCTGCTTTCCTGTGGAATCCATCCTCAAAACCACCCTTATTAACCCTCGGTAGTCTCTGTAGCAAAAAACGCAAACGTCCAGCCGCTGCTCCCACAGCAAAGGCCCCAGCGGGGAAAAGTCATGCTGGTCCTCACTGCCTCCGAAAACCCCTTCAAATCCCCACACCTTTTGGACCTCTCTGCTTTCCTGTGGACTCCATCCTCAAAACCACCGTTTTTATACCCTCCGTAGTCTCTGTAGCAAAAAACGCAAACGTCCAGCCGCTGCTCCCACAGCAAAGGTTCCAAGGCTGAAAAGTCATGCTGGTCCTCACTGCCTCTGGGAACCCCTTCAAATGCCCCACACCTTTTGGACCTCTCTGCTTTCCTGTGGACTCCATCCTCAAAACCACCGTTTTTCACTCTCGGCAGCCTCCGGTGCAAAAAACGCAAACGTCCAGCTGCTGCTCCCACAGCAAAGGCCCCAGCGGGGAAAAGTCATGCTGGTCCTCACTGCCTCCGGGAACCCCTTCAAATGCCCCACACCTTTTGGACCTCTCTGCTTTCCTGTGGAATCCATCCTCAAAACCACCGTTTTTAACCCTCGGCAGCCTCCGGAGCATAAAACGCAAACGTCCAGCCGCTGCTCCCACAGCAAAGGCCCCAGCGGGGAAAAGTCATGCTGGTCCTCACTGCCTCCGGGAACCCCTTCAAATGCCCCACACCTTTTGGACCTCTCTGCTTTCCTGTGGACTCCATCCTCAAAACCACTGTTTTTCACCCTCGGTAGTCTCCGGAGCAAAAAACGCAAACGTCCAGCCGCTGCTTCCACAGCAAAGGCCCCAGCAAGAAAAGTCATGCTGGTCCTCACTACCTCCAGGAACCCCTTCAAATGCCCCACACCTTTTGGACCTCTCTGCTTTCCTGTGGAATCCATCCTCAAAACCACCGTTTTTAACCCTCGGCAGCCTCCGGATCATAAAACGCAAACGTCCAGCCGCTGCTCCCACAGCAAAGCCCCAGCGGGTAAAAGTCATGCTGGTCCTCACTGCCTCCGGGAACCCCTTCAAATGCCCCACACCTTTTGGACCTCTCTGCTTTCCTGTGGAATCCATCCTCAAAACCACCCTTATTAACCCTCGGTAGTCTCTGTAGCAAAAAACGCAAACGTCCAGCCGCTGCTCCCACAGCAAAGGCCCCAGCGGGGAAAAGTCATGCTGGTCCTCACTGCCTCCGGGAACCCCTTCAAATGCCCCACACCTTTTGCACCTCTCTGCTTTCCTGTGGACTCCATCCTCAAAACCACCGTTTTTATACCCTCCGTAGTCTCTGTAGCAAAAAACGCAAACGTCCAGCCGCTGCTCCCACAGCAAAGGTTCCAAGGCTGAAAAGTCATGCTGGTCCTCACTGCCTCTGGGAACCCCTTCAAATGCCCCACACCTTTTGGACCTCTCTGCTTTCCTGTGGACTCCATCCTCAAAACCACCGTTTTTCACTCTCGGCAGCCTCCGGTGCAAAAAACGCAAACGTCCAGCTGCTGCTCCCACAGCAAAGGCCCCAGCGGGGAAAAGTCATGCTGGTCCTCACTGCCTCCGGGAACCCCTTCAAATGCCCCACACCTTTTGGACCTCTCTGCTTTCCTGTGGAATCCATCCTCAAAACCACCGTTTTTAACCCTCGGCAGCCTCCGGAGCATAAAACGCAAACGTCCAGCCGCTGCTCCCACAGCAAAGGCCCCAGCGGGGAAAAGTCATGCTGGTCCTCACTGCCTCCGGGAACCCCTTCAAATGCCCCACACCTTTTGGACCTCTCTGCTTTCCTGTGGACTCCATCCTCAAAACCACCGTTTTTCACCCTCGGTAGTCTCCGGAGCAAAAAACGCAAACGTCCAGCCGCTGCTTCCACAGCAAAGGCCCCAGCAAGAAAAGTCATGCTGGTCCTCACTACCTCCAGGAACCCCTTCAAATGCCCCACACCTTTTGGACCTCTCTGCTTTCCTGTGGACTCCATCCTCAAAACCACCGTTTTTCACTCTCGGCAGCCTCCGGAGAAAAAAACGCAAACGTCCAGCCGCTGCTCCCACAGCAAAGGCCCCAGCGGGGAAAAGTCATGCTGGTCCTCACTGCCTCCGGGAACCCCTTCATATGCCCCACACCTTTTGGATCTGTCTGCTTTCATGTGGACTCCATCCTCAAAACCACCGTTTTTCACTCTCGGCAGCCTCCGGAGCAAAAAACGCAAACGTCCAGCCGCTGCTCCCACAGCAAAGGCCCCAGCGGGGAAAAGTCATGCTGGTCCTCACTGCCTCCGAAAACCCCTTCAAATACCCCACACCTTTTGGACCTCTCTGCTTTCCTGTGAACTCCATCCCCAAAACCACCGTTTTTCACTCTCGGCGTCCGCCGGAGCAAAAAACGCAAACGTCCAGCCGCTGCTCCCACAGCAAAGGTTACAAGGCGGAAAAGTCATGCTGGTCCTCACTGCCTCCGGGAACCCCTTCAAATGCCCCACACCTTTTGGACCTCTCTGTTTTCCTGTGGACTCCATCCTCAAAACCACCGTTTTTCACTCTCGGCAGCCTCCGGAGCAAAAAACGCAAACGTCCAGCCGCTGCTCCCACAGCAAAGGCCCCAGCGGGGAAAAGTCATGCTGGTCCTCAGTGCCTCCGGGAACCCCTTCAAATGCCCCACGCACTTCGGCCCTCTCTGGTTTCTTACAGACTCTATCTTCAAAACCACCGTTTGTCACTCTCGGCAGCCTCCTTTCGTCTGAGATGCAGTCTCTGGCCACAGCGCTGAATGGCCCCTCCTGCAGAGCTCTGTCCTTCCCCAGGAAGTGTTAATGAAAAACCTGTTCGCAAAACCCACTCACAGCTACTCGGTCCGAAATGATCTTACCGCTTTTGCCTCGACACATCAAAATATAAACCGTATACTCTTAAAGGTATACCACCTACCCTTGACTCTACACCCCTGGGCGGGGTGACTCCGAGCCACGCGGATATGCACAGATACTACACAGAACACTACAAACAATGTGCCTCAAAGGTGAGGGAAAACTCTCAGCAAGAAGAATCATGCCGGGATGGAAGTCACTGTCGGGCAAGAAGACCTGCGAGTCACAAGGGCCATGTGAGGAGGGGGGGAGGAGTGGGGGGGGAGGGTTCAACGTGGGAATGAGAGGGAAAAGGGGGAGCCAAGAAAGGAGGAAAGAGGAGACAGCTGGGGGAAAAAAAAAAGAAGAAAGGGGAGCAGCAGGGAAGAAACAATGAAGGGGGGGCGGGCGAGGTGTGAAGATGGAAAAACAGAAAGAAAGGGAGGTAGAAAGAGAGAGGGGAGACCTGGAACAGGAGAGACAAGACAGGTGGAAAGAGGGGGACAGCGGATGGAGTGGGGGAAAGAAAGGGAGAAATGGGACGGAGGAAAAATGGAGAAAGAAAAGGGGTGATGGGGGGTGAGGAAATGGGGAAGGGGGGACACGGAACACAGATGGTAGGGGGAACTGAGAAAGAAGGGTAGGGAAAAGGGGGGATGCAGGAGAAGGAAAGGGGGAACAAGGGAGAAAGGGGGAGCATGGAACACATTGGGAGAGCGTCATTGAAAAAGAAGGAACGGGGCAACGGGGGGGAAAGGGCAGAGGGAAAGGACGGGGAAAGGGGCAACGGGGAAGAATTAAAGGGGGTACCAAGGATGAAGGGAAAGAGCAAAACAGGAGGCATAGGGGAAAGGAAGGGGGAAAGGGGGACAGTAGTGTGGGGAAGAAAGGGCACGGGGGGTGGGGGGTATAAGGGATAATGAGGGAACAGGGGAGGTAGAACAAAAGGGGAAATAGGGGACATTGGACAGGGGGAAAGAAAGGCAAAGGGGGAAAGGGGCGACAGGGTGGAAGAAAGGGAAAGGAAGGGGGGAACATGGGGTGGGGGAATAAAGGGAAAGAGGGAAAGGTGGGACGGGAGGGAAGAAAGGGGAAAGGGGACAAGGAAAAGAAGGGTAAAGGGGGATGAGGAGAACGGGAAAGAAAGGGAAAAGGGGGGAATGGGGGAACACAGGGAAGAAGGGGGAAAACAGGGAAAGGGGACAGGGAAGGGTGAAGGGGAAATGCAATGAGCGGTCCCATCACCTGAAATACACTATGCCTTATGTCCCTTCTGCTTTCTTTAAAAATACTGAAACGCCATAGACAGACACATACAAGATGCTAACCTGAACCCCTGCTTGATAGTCTCATCATCAGCCCTATAAAGAGTAATTATATCAGCAACTTACACAGTATACAGCAACATTAGTGAAAAACACAAATTTCCATTTTCGGTAAAGTCGGGAATTCATCGAAATGGAATGGAAAAAACAAAAAGCATGCTATTAAACTCTCCCCCGAGGCTTCCCGGAGGCACGGTGGCTCACATGTGCAGCTGACAGAGGTACCGACGTCCTGGAGCTGTGAGCTGGTGGTGTGCGCTGTCAGGAATGGCTGGGAGCGATCCTTCCTCGCCGTGGGGCCCGTCCGCTCCTTGCTGGGGGCAGCCGCCTGTGGAACCCCCTTCTTTTCACTCCTCAGCCAGCTCCAGCAGGCATGCGTGCCCAGGCAGCCCCCGACCCTTGGCACAGCAGGGCCAGCCCCATCCTCAGCCTCACTGGCTGCACCTGAGGCTGCCCCCACTCATCCCCACCTGCAGCCTTTTTAAACCCTTGGCCCCGTCCCACCATCACCTCACTGGTCCCACCTGGGCTGCCCCAGCCCACAGCTGGAGCCCGTCAGGAGCAGGGGCCCTTGCCAAAGCCCCACAGCACATCGCCCCCTCCCCTGCCCCTGTCCCCAGCCACGACCTCTGCACCCAGGGGATGCAAACACATCCAGGGGCACACAAGGGGCAGGAAAAGTTTATTCATTAATGTACGCAAGAAATCCCAGCAGTGAGTTGGCTATAAGGCTCAGTGCCCAAACGCAACAGGACAGAGGGAGAAAAGGCAAGAGAAAAGCAGGAGGAAGGACAGAGGGACATAGAGAAGAGGTGTGAGACAGGGAAGCAGAAAACAGCACGCTGCAAACAAGAGAGGGGTGGGGAGTGGGACAGCCACGTAGAGAGAGGAGAGCGGACAGACTGCGCAAAATAACAGGCATAGAGATGGAGGAACAAATAAGAGCGACAGGGAGCAGGACAGAGGCCAAAGGGACCGGCAGGACAAGAAGACGGAGACAAGACAAGGGGCGGGGAAAATTTCTGCCGTGTCAGGGGGAAAAGAAACATTGGCAAGACATAAAAAATAACACCGGGGATCCGGACAGAGGTAGACATTGAAAGAAAATCTCAAAAGGCAATATGGTACACGAAACATAGACAAAAACTAAAAAATAGGGACAGGGAGATGTAAAAAGAAAGTGAAAAAGAGTGACTGGGTGCAGGAAAGAGAGGGTAGAATGGGGATTTGCAGACAGGTAGACGGCTAGAGGGAGACAAGGACAGAAAATTTTGAAAGCGATGGGATACAAGAATCATACACCAGAATTCAAACCTAGTTACGCAGAGCTGCATGGAGGGAGAGGTAGGAAGACAATTTGAAAAGCGACATAGCACAAGCCACACGGGCAAGAAGTTCAAATTAGTTTGGGGAATCAGAGAGGGAAGGGTAGGAGGGGAAATTAATTTAACTTACTGTTAATCAAATAATGACAAATAGGAACAAACGCAAAATAAAACACCTTCCTGCCACCCCTCCCTCTTTTCCTGGGCGCCTCTTCTCTCCTGACTTCTCTACATCCCAGCCCTGACCAACGCAGGGGACATGGCATGGGGGTTGCGGCTCCTTCCTCCTCAGGCTCTTTTTCTGCTCCAGTGGGGGGTCCCTCCCATGAGGCCGCAGGTCTCGCACAGGCTCTCGGCTTCCTTCAGGCACAGCCACCTGCTCCGGCCTCGGGTCCTCCACGCGCCGCAGGGGCACGTTGGCTCCACCCTGGACCTCCCTGGACTGCAGGGGAACAGCCTGCCTCACCATGGTCTTCACCACAGGCTGCAGGAGAACCTCTGCTCTGCTTCCTACCAGCGCTGCCGATGGGCTCAGCTTTAACCAGCAGCACATCCGTCTCAGCGTGGGAACTGGCTGTGCCCAACATGGGAACAACACCCGGTGTCTTCTCACAGAACCCACCCCTGCAGCCCCCGCCCCAGCTAACGACACCTCGCATGGTAAACCCAATGCAACAGCGATGGGCTACAGGCCAGGAAGAAGGAAGCAACAGGAAACCATGCTGACAGAGATGAAAAAACAAAAAAAAACAAAAAACACACAAAACAAAAAAGAGCAATGAGCCACAAGGCAGAGAAGAAGGAATTAAAAAAGGGGGCAGTGAGGTAGACAGAGATAAACTGAAACATACCAAAAAACCTCGATGAGCTGAAGGAGAGAGACAGAGCAATTAAAGAATGGGGACGGGGAGCCAGGCAGAGAGAGAACAATAAAGGTAAAAACGGACTGTGGGACACATATTTTATATTCTAAAATCCTTTATGTAATAGAGGAGGTTTTTTGTAGAGTAGATTTTTATTTTGAACACCTTCGCTATACGCAAACAAATAGTCATATGTCAATAGATAGTAAAATGAGAGGGTTTTCTCTATTTCAATGGCTCCCACCCATGTTTCCAGATTGTAACGTTTTCTAATGTCCCCTATGAATCTCCCTCTTCTGAGGCATACAACCCCAACAATGGACCTTGGGTTGCCGTAAATGGCATCATCCTATTTCAGCGTATTACCAAATAGGCCAGAAGAAAGAGGAAGGATTCAGGTGGACATGCGGCACCTCCTTTAAAGATGAGAAGTATTTGAAGACTTCAAATGAGTGTTGATCCATCTGAAGAAATTTTGCAGCCATTGTTAGTGTGGCAGTAAAGCTGCTGTCTGTTCTCGGGAAAGGGCTTGTTCCTCCCCCTTTCCCTTCAGGTGGAAATGTATGCGTGTGATTCTATACTAAAAAATAAAAAAATAATAAGGAGGAGAGGGGAAAGGGAAGACGGAACAGTGCAGAACAAAAAGGAGAAAAGGTGGGACAGGGGAAAAACAAAAAGGGGGGGAAGAGGGAAAAAAGGAAAGGGGGGAAGGGAAAGTAGAAACACTGGGAGAGAAAGAGGGGACGGGCAAGGCGTAAAGATGGAAAAACAGGAACAACAGTTAGGAGGTGGAGGCCGGAAGGTGGAGGCCAGGAGATAGAGGCCGGAAGGTGGAGGCCAAGAGATAGAGGCCGGAAGGTGGAGGCCAAGAGATAGAGGCCGGAAGGTGGAGGCCAAGAGATAGAGGCCGGAAGGTGGAGGCCGAAGGCCAGAAAGTAAAAGCCGGAAAGTGGAGGCCAGAGGACGAAAAGTGGAGGCCAGA